>NC_077227.1:212748792-213055667 GCF_027887165.1 Monodelphis domestica
CAAACTATATATGCCCAGCTCCAAAAAAAGAACCACAGTCCAATGTGGTAAATGATTAGAAAAAACATTAATTTTGTAGCCAGACAAACAGAGTTCAGATTCTACCTTTGTTACTTACCTGTGACCTTGAGCAAGTCACAACTTCCCTAGACATTAATTTCCTCATCTATAAGATACGGGAATTATAGTCATGTACTCCGAGGTACTAAGTGATACAGTGGATAGAGTATTGGACTTGAAATCAGGAATGCCTTAGTTCAAACTCAGCCTCCCCTATTTTACTAGGTGTGTGACCCTAAGCAAGTCTCTTAACTTCAGTTTATAAGTAGCCTCCTATCTATAAAATGAGGATAATAATAGCACTTACTTCACAGAGTTGTTATCAGGATCAAGTGAGATGATATATACATATATGTGTGTGTGAAACACTTTGCAAACCTTAAAATGTTAGGTTAATGCTAAACTATTACCTGTAATTCCTTCCAGCATTAGCTTTATGATCCTACAATTCCTGCTACAAATTAAAAAAAAAACCACATTTATAGCAAAATGCTGTCATTCCAATTATCACTGTGTGGTAGGAGTTTAGAAGAGGATGAGTATGAATCAGAGTAGTCAGGGAAGCCTTCATGGAAGAGATATTGCCATGGAAATAAGCCAATTAACAATGATGCTTTCTGGCTCCTCTAAGCAAGGAGGACAATGACTTTGGGCAGCCTGGAAATCAAACACCTGAGTTTACCATGAAAAGATGTCTATGCTTATCTGGCATTTGGTAGTGCCCATTACTTTAAGGCTTTCTACTGAGCATTCCAGGACAATATTTAAAGAACTCTGAAGATCAGCACTTGCACACCTAGATGCCCTACAAAATAATATTGAGTATTTTTCAAAAACCAAACATCTCACAGTTAGTTTTTGGCTTGTATAAGGAAGCTACTCAAGAACAAATATATCCAAGTCCTGCTTCTCACTGCTGAGATGACAAGAGAGTGACCCTGCTCACACCTCTAGCACCTAGGAAACAAGCATTCACACTCATACAGGCTTATTGCTGAAGAGACAGCAAACAAAGAGCCTGGATTTATTCCTCCTGCAGTATTTTGGGGACTTGGTCAAATTTGTCCTGATTTTTCAAGTAATGAATGAGTTACTTAGAAATGGTCACGGCTGAATTCTTGCCTGCTCCTTCCCAACCTGCAGACTATTAGCAAGGAAATTCAAGTCTGTGTTTTTCTTCCCTGCCCTTTTCTCTAATAGTAAAGGTCCATTTACCTGAAGGAATACAGGCAGAGGGTAACTCGAAATTAGTTCCTGAACGGGACCACTTACACAAAGATATCTACGTGATGTAACTTGAGGGACCCTTGATAGTGCTTGTCTTTCCCCCTCTATTCTTTCTTCCCCCAAATCCCCATTAGCCTAGGATTGGTGTTTCAGATTCTACCATCAGAAAATGGTAAAGCCTTGTATCCAATCAAACTGCAAATACCTCTGGAATGGTTAGCACGTTAGGATGTCTCAGTCATTTATATCTGACTATCAATTCATCTCCAACTAATAGTTCATTAAGAGCTGGTTCTCTATTAGAGGAAGGGTATAAGAGCATGTAGGCGTGAGGGTTGGAGGGTGGGAGCAGTAAGATATGAATTACCACAAGGCACCCTGACTAGACATCCAAATTTATTTCTAATCAAATGAAGAGCAGAAAGACGTCAGCTGAGGCCAGGGTTGGCCCATGGCTAAGTCACAAAGTAGATGAAGTTGTCATTCAGTGCCCTCACCTCACCTTTTTCTAAGAGATTTTGGCCTTTGATTTGCCTTCCCTTGTGGGGAGGTTTTTCATTTGGGGGTATTTTCTCTCATTGTTCTCTCCTGGGAGACTCTGCAAAAAAAAAAAAGGCACATTTTAAAAGGAATATAAAATGTTGGGTTGCAAAGCCTTTCTTGGGTCCCTGAAGGAGGGGAATACCAAAAGAGCCTGATGCAGTGTCAAGGAGCTGGGGGTTCTTACAGACAAATGGTTCATTTTCCACCTGAATGTCATCTTGTTCTATGTTAGCTTGGCCTGCCTTCAAGCAGGGTTGTCCACTGATCTCCCAACCTGAATGGGTGCCCACACACTGCCCATCACCTCAGAATGATGATTGCTTCTTCCATGATGATTAAAGTGATTCAGATGAAAATATTTGGTCTGCATTTGTCAGGTACTGGTTTTCTTTAAAAAATCAAAGCAAAACTAGCAATGTTCTCTCTTCCATGCAGTAAAATTATGAAGCATCAATGCTACATAATTGAGCATTCTTAGATAACCTGTGCTCTGGTACTTAGCAGTCAACACAATTAAGATCAATAAATACTGATTGGGAGATATTGTGTTAGATGATGAAGAGAATACAAAGATCAGTGAGCCACAATCTCTGCTCTTGCAAAAGTATTTTAAGATCTAGTGAAGATAAGAGAAAATGTGTACTCATCATACAAAGCTGGAAAAGTAGACTAGAGAGTTCATGAGAAGTGCAAACAAAGGGCTAGAAGAGGCATAGAGAAGTGTTCCCATCAATCCATTAGAGACATTATTAAACCAGCGAATTACAGAAATTCACAGTGATTATTTCTGCATTGGGACAGAATCTAGCCTCAGGCACAATGGACTTCAGTTTGGAGAGGGAAAATTCAGGCAACACATTAGTCAAAATAAAACCAAAGAGAAAGGCACAGGCTCAAGCCACAGATGTGTGTGTACTCAGAGCTGTCAAAGACATTGTTCTATGTTCTCTGTCACTTTCCCCTCCCAAATAGCAATGACAAGCATTTATTAAGTGCCTACTGTATGAAATACACTATTCTAGGAACTCCGGGGATTTAAAGTTCAGATGAAACAAGGACTCAGCCCTCCAAATGTTGAAATTCTAGTAGAGGAAGAAGATAAAAAATGATACACTAGTGAAACAGTAAAAGCAAAATATTCTGAGAGGTCTGAGAAGGGAGGTCATTACCAACCAAGGAAACCTTAAAGCTGTCTTGAGGGAATAACATTTGAGTTATGCCTTAAAGGATGGATCAGAATTCAACAAGAGGGGAAAGAATACATCCCAGGGACAGGGAACATCTGAAGTGACAGCCTCTCAGTAGATTTAAATATGTTCATTCCCTCTCTCTTTAGTGCCCTGTAGATGCTGCACTATTTGTCTAGAGCAGGGGTCCCCAAACTAATGTCCACAGGCCACATGTGGCCCCCTGAGGCCATGTATCCAGCCCCCCACCACTCTTCCAGAAGGGGCCCCTCTTTCATTGGTGCTCAGTGAGAGGAGCACTGTATGTGGTGGTGCCGCAAAGTGCGACATCGCTCATGTACAGTATTACTTCCGGTGACATAATCCTTTGTGTGGCACCTTGTTCTGAGAGTAACTGAATGAGAACAAGGCGCCATGCAAAGGATTATGTAATTGCACAATGGTAGATGTCAGCATGGTGAGTAGTGATCTGGGGGAGGGGATTCTACACTGTGTATACTGCTGCCTGGTTAGGGTTAGGGTTAGGTTTTTATAGTCTGGTCCTCCAACAGTCTGAGGGAGGACCCCTGGTCTAGGGTCAGTCTTTACCTAGTATTGAATGGGAACTTTTCCTTGCATTCTCATTATCTCCCAAACTAAGAAGGTGGTGCTTTGTGCCATTCATAATTCAATAATGATGATGGTAATGTTAATGATGAAAACTCCCCATTTTTTAAATTCAGTAACTTTTTTCCTGTGGATGTTGGGGACCTCACTTCCCCTACAGTAAAGATGGGGGAGAGATGCTGGAAGTTAATCATCAGGGAGAGAAATTCAGGAGGTCAGCCTGGACTAAGGGATGTGAGGAAATGGAGGTGGCTAGAGGTTTTTCCCTGCATCATTTGAAATGAGAATGGCCCAGGACCAGATAGAAGACAGTAGGAAAAGGTAACAATGATAAACTATGACTGCAAAAGGAAAACATGAGCTGGCCACTTTCTTCTTGCCCAGAGAGGTGATAAACCGAAAATGAAGAAAGACATATTTTCAGACATGGTTATTGTGGGAGATGGTTTTGCCAGATCATGTATCCATGTATTGAAGGCTGATTTTTTCTCATTTGCTCAATGATGAGGGCAATGGGAGGTAGCAGGATAACAGAAAGAAGGGGAGGGACAAAAATATTAATGCGAAAATAATAACTATTATTTACATAGGTTTTTTTGTAGGTATTATTTATATAGTGCTGTTAGGTTTGCAAAACAGTTTGCATGTATTATTTCATATGTTCTTTACAAATATTCTGTGAGATAGATATGATTGTACTTATTTTACAGAAGGGCATCTATCAACTCAGAAAGGTTAAGTGAACTTGCCCAGTGTCCCACAGCTAGCACTTAATGAGATGGAACTTGAACTCAGATGCTTTGACTTGAAGTCTAGCATTCTACCCACTGCTCTATTCAAGTTCATATTCTAATCTAAATTTTTACTTATACATTGGGTAAAACATTTATCTGATTTTAAATCCATGTATGCCCTAAACAAACTGGTATCCAGAAAAATTTGCTAAAGTATTCCTTTCAAAATGTATTCCCAGTTCAAATCTTATCATAACAAATAACATGGCAATATGACCTCTCAGGGTTGCTGTGAGGCTCAAATGAGTTAATATTTGGAAAGCATTTGGAACAATGCCTGACACAAAATAGTTCCTTAATAAACGCTCATTTCCTTTCTTTACTAGTAAACTCCCCCAAGACTATTTCATTCTTTTATGTGATGCTGTACATACACAAGAGGAATTAAATAAATGTTTGTAAATTCATTATATGAATAAGAAAATCATATGATAATAATAATATGCATTAATATTAACTAATTATTTTGTTGTCATATCCAACTCTTCATGACTCTATGGGCCATAGCTACCCATGGGGTTTTCTTGGCAAGGATATTGGGTGGTTTACCATTTCCTTTTCCCGTGGATCCTTAATTAATAATTATTATTGACATTATTGGGTGGTTAGGTGGCACAGTAGAGAAGGCACCAGATCTAGAATCAGGAAGACCTGAGTTCAAATCTCACCTCAGATACTTACTAGCTTGTGACCTTGGGCAAGTCACTTGTCTTGTTTGCCTCAGTTTCCTTATCTATAAAATAAAGACCACAATAATGCCTAGAACCCAGATTATTATGAGCATTAAGCAAGATAATAATTTTAATAAGCTTAGCACTATACTTGGCACATAGTAAATATCATATAAATGTTAGTTATTATTACTAATAATAATAATAACAAATATTTTCATAGTGCTTTAAGGTTTGCAAAGTGCTTTATGACATTATCTAATTTAATCCCCACAACAAGCCCAAGAGGTAGGTGCTGCTATTATCCACATTTTAGAGAGGAGGAAACTGAAGAGAAAAAAAATTAAGTGATTTCCTCCTAGCCAATCAGTTAGTAAGGGGCAAAGGCAGAATTTGGACTCGGGTCTTTCTTACTCCAAGTCCAATATTCTAACTGCATTTCTTGATTGAAAATCAGCTGATGGGGACAGCTAGGTGGTTCAAAGGATAGAGAACTAGGCTTGAAGATGGGAGGTCCTGGGTTCAAATTTGCCCTCAGACACTTACTAGCTGTGTGACCCTGAGCAAGTCATTTAACCTTTATTGCCTAGCCCTTGCCGCTCTTCTGCCTTGGAACCAATACTTACTATTGATTCTAAGACAAAAGATAAGGGTTTTAAAAAGGAAAAAGTTTCAGCTTATGTTTGACAATTTGTTTTGGTACAAAGATGTAAATTAAAATAACCTCAAGACTCAGAGCTGAAAGTGGGAAAGGCATGAAGATAGAAGAATGGAGAAACCTAAAGTTTGATCTCAGAGAGTCAAAATGTAGAGGACACTGACAGTACTTCACCAGAATCTTAAATTCTATCCCAGGAGCCACCTTGAGTTTACAGACCAGCTTTGACCTTTCCTTGCCCAGTTCTAAGTTTCTGTGGCACTTCCTGGCCATTGTCACTTCATGTCTATATGTCTGTTACCCTATCCCATACTCTATCCCCTTTCTAGTTCTCCTTAAAATATTATCATATTATCCTCCTCTGTTTGAGTGTAAGTTTCTTGATGACAAAGACTATTTTTCTTGCTTGTATTTGTATAACCAGCACTTAGAACAATATCAGGTACAAGCTTCTAATAAATGTTCTATATAACCATCCATCCATCCATCCATCCATCCATCCATCATCCATCCATCCATCCATTTATCTGCCTATCCATCTATCTATCTGTATATATATCATCTATCCATTTATACTCAAGAGATAAATACCTAGATAGCAATAGCAATATATTCAGAAGGATCCAAGCTTAAAACTTAAGTAGCAATTAGTCAGAATTGGAGCCTATTAGATGATTTGCTTCTTCTCATTCCCTACCCTTTGAATCTAAACTTTAAGCTTGTGCTTCTCATCTTGTCTCTGTTCACTGTCCCGGAGCCAGTCACCTCCCTATTATTGCCTCTCCATCCTCACATCTCAAAGTCCCCAAATCCTCATTTCACTCACTTCAAACTCCATCAGTCCAACCCTCAGCTCCATGTTCCATATTCTTTCTTCCAACAGGACCCAGGACCCTGAAGTCTCCCCATCTCCAAACTGATTTTTTTTAAATTGGTTTGAAGGTACTTTTGGCACTGAAGTCTTGGGTATACTTTGATTCCTATGACAAAACTGCTAGTTATAGCTGTTAAGTTTTTTTAATTGAAAAATTTTATTTAATTAATTAATTTAGAATAGTTTCCCATGGTTCCATGATTCATGTTCTTTCCCTCCCCTCCTCCATCTCCCTTCCCCCCCCCCCCCATAACCAACGCACAATTCCACTGGGTTTTACATGTGTCACTGATCAAGACCTATTTCCTGCACTAGGATGATGATCATTTAGAGTCTACATCCCCAGCCATATCCCCTCGACCCATATGACCAAGCAATTGTTTTTCTTCTGTGTTTCTACTCCTACAGTTCTTTCTCTGGATGTGGATAGTGTTCTTTCTCATATGACTGATAAGTTTTGCCCTATACACATCTATATGTGATAAATGTCCCACTTTCTAAATAGTGATAAATATAAAATAAAATGGAACTCAATCCCAAAGTGTTCTATATAGGACTAAATGAAGAACACATCTGTGCCTTATCATTGGGAAACACATCTACATGTTGATAACCGGCCTTTCTCCCTGGCCATAGTTTGTATTAACAATGTGTGTGAATATGGCACTTTTTAATATTCCAGTCCACTGTGCCTCAGATTATATACTTTCTTTCCCAGAGAGAGGCTGTTGAATGCAGTCCTAGTAATCAGGATAGTCATTCATTGGCCTAATAATATCTCTAATGGATTGATGGAAGCATCTCTGTGTGTCTGAAATATCTCCAAATAAACATCCTGCCCTTTATTTCCCTGGGCTATGCCAATTTTATAAAAGGTGACATTGAGAAATCCATTCAGTTATAAATGCTAATTCTTCCCTTTCTCTTTAAATTTTAAGAGTTACTGTTCCCTGGGCTCACAGGTCAAGCAGTCTGTTTCCCTCAGACTAGAACACACCCAGGTTATCCCAGACACATGAGAGGCAAGTTGTTTTTTTTTAAGGATTTCCACATAAGAAACCTCCCTCAGTAACCCATGGTGGCATTTAATAAATCTTACTAGTAAGGGTGGGGATGGATAAGGAGGGAATTTAACCAACAGAGTGCAAATATGCCAAGTGAAAACCACTTTAGGAATGTGGGGAGTTCTCACGCTTTTTTCTTCTGTTGGCCATGTAATAGGGTTGAGGGTTTTCTCCTTTGCAGATAAGATGATTGATTATCAAGAAGTTGATAATAAGATGATTGTCAAGGAAGCTTTGAGAAGGGAAGCTCCACAACCTCTCCCCTACACACATATGCACATGCACACACACACACACACACACACACACACACACACAAACTCTATTGGATCATAGAAGAGGGAAGGTTCATAGATTTAAGACTGAAAGGGACTTGAGAAGTGATAATGCAAAAATGCAGCTCCCTCGTTTTACAGATGAGAAAGCTGAGACTCAATGAGGCAAAATGATGTAGAAAGAAAGGAAGCTAGTTAGAGGTGGATAGAATGCCCAGTTAAAAGCCAGGAAGACCCAAGTTCAAATCTGGCCTCAGGCACTTGCTAGTGGTGTAAATCTGGGCAACTCACTTAACCCCACTTGCTTCCGTTTCCTCATTTCCTCATTTGTAGGAAATGGCAACCACTTTAGTATCTTTGTCAGGAAAACCCCAAAAGGGGTCCAGAAGAGTCTAACATGCCAGAAATGACTGAACAATGATGGCAAATTACAGTAAGCATCAGAACTCGGATTCATATCAAGCTCCCCTTCATCCAAATTCATTAACCTTCCCACTACATCATCCTGCTACCCCAGTGGAGGGGGAATGGGTACAAAAGCAGAAAGCCAACATTAGACCATAAGACATGACAACAATTATATGTTATATTTTATGCATATCACCTATACTAATATAACTTACATCTATATAGCACTTTAAGGTTTACATATATCATATTTATATTTTATATATACCACCTCATTTGTTTGGGTTTTTTGGGAAATTTTTATTTAATTAGTTAATTTAGAATATTGTTCCATGGTTACAAGAATCATGTTCTTTCCTTCCCCGCCTCCCACCACCCCTCCCATAGCTGACAAGCAATTCCACTGGGTTTTATATGTGTCACTGATCAAGACCTATTTCCATATTATTGATATTTGCACTAGGATGATCATTTAGAGTCTACATCCCCAGCCATATCCCCATCGACCCATGTGATCAAGCAGTTGTTTTTCTTCTGTGTTTTTACTCCCACAGTTCTTCCTCTGAATGAGAATAGTGTTCTTTCTTATAAGTCCTTCAGAATTGTCCTGGGTCATTGCATTGCTGCTAGTAGAGAAGTCCATTACATTCAATTGTACCACAGTGTATCCATCTCTGTGTACAATGTTCTCTTGGTTCTGTTCCTCTCACTCTGCATCAATTCCTGGAGGTTGTTCCAGTCTCCATGGAATTCCTCCACTTTATTATTCCTTTGAACACAATAGTATTCCATCACCAACATATACCACAATTTATTCAGCCATTCCCCAATTGAAGGGCATCCCCTCATTTTCCAATTTTTTTGCCACCACAAAGAGTGCAGCTATGAATATTCTTGTACAAGTCTTTTTTCCTTATTATCTCTTTGTACACTGCCTCATTTGATCCTCATAACAAATATGACATGTGGGTGCTATTATCATCCCCATTTTGCATGTGAGGAAATGGAAGCTCAGAATTTAAATAATCAGCCTAGGGTCACTCAGGTAGTGCAAGAGGTGGGTTTTGAACTCAGATCTTCCTGCCTTCCAGTCCAGCCCTCTCTACTATTCCATACTTCTATGTCTCTCAAGCTATCCTGCTTAGTGAGCTACCCTGTTGATGACTTCCTAGTAGCCAGTGCTTGAAATTGCTTTATGACTCTCCCCAAGTTTCTCCTACCAGAGACCTGTATGTCCAGTCCAGTGGCATGGTCATTGGCACTTACATCAAGAAGAAGAAATGATGTTTCTCCAACAGTCAGGCATATAAACCCTTACCTACTTATCCCTTTCCTCTGCCTGGAACAAACAAATGAAACTACCTGTCAGATTCTTATTCACAGCAAGTTTGTACTTTTTATTTCTTCTTTATGACTTAACATCATTCTTTATTACCCTTCCCCCACTCCCATTCTGTATATAGTTCAAAGAAAGCAAGAGGGATGGTTTGCATCCTTCTTGCTATCCATTCTGAGTCTTTGTGATGGGGGAGGGGAATCAATGCATTGTGTCCAAACATATCTAGGAATAGAGTGACTCCATTACAAACTCATTGTGTCATACTTGAACAATATAAGAATTCTTTCCCTCCTTGAGAGAATTCACAGCTGCAATATTTCAGCTCTGCTTTGCAGACTTTTTTATCACAGTTTTAATGAAGTGTAGTTGGTTTGAAGTAAAGTCTGTCAGTTCTCATGAAAAGAATTAAATTTTTGTCTTGTGCATACTATTCAGCTCCAAAATGGGACTTAGTGCTCATTATTCAGTGAACAGTATTTTTTCTGCCTAAAAAATTAATTGTACTGCTACATTTTCACCTGAGAAGATGATGAGCTCATTATTTAGAAGGGTTTGCCTACAGGAAAAGATTGATTATGATTAACTAGAAACAGGTCTGTTGGGAAAGAGTTGAAAGAACTAGACTGTCTAGTCTGTGAAGGGGGCCCTTGGTTGGAGGGAGCAGCCCAATTAGCACAAACAAGCTCAATGACATTCCAAGGGGAAAATGATCTATCCATTTGGGATTTCTACACCATGTAGAAAAGTGTGGGGGTTGTACTTGCTAGACCAACAATTTATGATGGCAAATATAGAATTTTAAGGTTTATAAGTTTAAAGACCATAACTGCTTATCTAGTCTATCCTGATGGACTCATATTCTAGAAAGACAAAAATAAGTGGAAGATTTTTTAAAAACCATTTTATCCATTTTTTGCATAAAATCTTCATTTCTAGCAAGGTTTCTTTTGTTAAAAAAAAACTTTTTTAAAGGAATGAAACAAATAAGTTCAGCAAAATTAACCAAACTCACCAACTAAGTATATCAGGAAGTTCAATTTCACAATTACATGATTTTGCAACTCTTCAAAGAAGGGGAAGAAAAAAATTTTGGGGGCCACATTTGGTCATTATAATTATATAGCATTTGATTTTCGTTTTTTGTTCCTTTCATTTATATTCATTTTATAAATATTTTTAGGTTCTACTCATTTTACTCTGAGTCAATTGATACAAGTCTTTCTAGGCTTCTCTGAATTAATTATCATTATTTCTCATAGAATAATAATATTCTTTTTTGTCTTAAATCCTGTACCCTTTGTCTTAAAATCAATGTTGTGTTTTGATTCAAAGGTTGAAGAACAGTAAGGGCTAGGCAATGGGGGTTGTGACTTGCACAGGAACACATAGCTAGGAAGTGTCTGAGGCCAGATTTGAACCAAGAGTCGATCTCCTGTCTTTAGGCCTGGCTCTCAATCCACTGAATCACTTAGCTGCCCATGGAATAATAATATTCTAATTCATTCTTGTACTACAATTTGTTTAGCCACTCTCTAATCACTATGCATCTGCATATTCTCATATGAATATTTGGTGCATATGTCTTTGACTAGATAAGAATGAATTAGGAAGAAGGGAAATAAATAACCCAATGTTTCATTGAAAACTCAAGAAAACAAATCACCTGCAGTTTCAAGGAGCTGCTACAAAAAAAAAAAAATAGATCGTTACCCCCAAACCTAGTTTGACCTTTCCTGCCTTTCAAAGTCCGTTTTTAGCAAGATTTTTGCATCATTTTCCATGACACCCTTTAGTTTTTGCACATCTTTTGAAAGTCTTGAAGAACTATAGAGGATATTAAAATGGAAGAATGGTTAGCATAGGAAATGAGAGACACAGAAAAAGAAGAAGGGAATGACATAGAGAAAGATAACAGAGAAGGGAGAGGGAAGGAGAAGAGCTGCGAAAGAGGGGAAGGGGATAACCAGAGTGTTGGGGAGGGGTCAGAAGAAGGAACACAAGCGAGAGCAATAGCCTAGTAGTGGTTAATAGCCTTATGGCAGCTTTAAATAGCACTGGTTAATCTAAAAACAAGCTGTCTGACCTGGTAGTCTCAATAAATGGGAAGCAGAAATAGACCACTGGGAAAAATCTGTGCCTCTGGTGGTTTACCAGAATAAGTAGAAAAATCTCTCTCATTTTAAAAATCTATAAGCTTGCTGCAGCTGTCTGGAATTTTTGGCTTATGGAGGCACCATAGTTCAGAAGTACAATTGTTGGAATAATAGCTCTGCCCTTTGCTACTTGGGGGGGGAAGGGGGGAGGCAAATCACTTAACTTCTGTAGGTTTCAGTTTTGAGATCCATGAAATAAGGATGTTGGCATAAATGACCTTGAGTTCATTTCAGCTTTGCAAATAATCCTAACCCTTCTTCTGTGTTGATTAATGTAGGGTTAGGTAAAGGGACTTTGGGGGCAGAGATTCTTAAGTTTAGCAGTACAATGGGAGCTCATGCTAATTCATTTAGAGTATTGGTTATACAAACATGGTAGTATCTATTTATGCCAGGAGGTCTGAGTTATGTGAGATTCTTCTTACTCATGGGATAGTTGACTTATATCAACAGTTCCAAATATATGTATAACACTGAAACAATGTAACAAAAGATGTAGGCAACCCAAATGAACCATCAATACCATAGGTAGATATGGAATAGTCCAATTTCCAAGTCCAAGTCACAGGAATACTGGAGTTCCAACTTTAAGAGGAGCAAGAGAACAACTGTAGCTGGGCAATCACTTCCTTGCTCTATCTTCACGAGGGATTTGGGATTTGTAATTATATCTATCAATTATACATCAGATATCTGCAGTTTATGGGATGGAATTAATTTTTAAAGTCCTGGATAAATGTTACTTACCTTGGTCATGCAGGAGTAGGGTTGAGTAATCTGCCCAAATCCCAAGGAAAATGGGAAAAAGAACAGTTATTTTAATTTCACTGGCTTAGCTTCTCTACCCACCCTACACTAATTATACAAAAGACAGTCATGGATAGCAAAAAAAAAAACATTTATCAAAGTAAGTAAAAAAAATAGAATTCCTACTCTACATAACAGCTAGCCCTTCAAGTTCATGAAAATAGCTGCTGTGCCCTACCTCCAACCTCAACCCTGGTCCTAATTCTCTTCTGTAAGCTAATTACACCCAGTTCCTCCAAATGGTCCTTGTCTAGCATAGACTTAAGGTCTTCACCATCCTGATTATCCTCCTTTGAATGAACACTCGCCAGTTTATCAATGCCCTCCTTAAACTGTGGTGTGTAGAGCCTAAGCGTGATACTTCAGATAAAGTCTGATGAGGGTAGAATACAGAAGGAATATCATTTTCCTATTTCTGGGAGCCACCTCCCCTCGGAATATGACCCAAGATCACACTATATTTTTTTAGCTTCTTCATGACACTGCTGATCCAGGTTGAGCCCTCAGTCTATTAAAACTCAGATCTTTTTTTCAGAGCAGCTTCTGACTCTCCATTCCTCTCCCATCTTGCGCTTTTGATTTTTAGCACCCAGGTGCAGGACTTTTACATTTATTGCTATGGATTTCACCTTTTGAGACTCATTGAATGCCCTAGCCTGTCTATCTGTAGCTGACAATATCATCTACCCTATCTGCCACTTCAGATCCCTTAAAATCAGTATTTTTTCTAGTAGCAAAAACTGGAAACAAAGCAGATGCTCAACAATTCAAGAAAAATTAAGAAAATCACAGCATGTTAAAATAATAGAATATTACTTTGTCATAATATATGATTATGAAGAATTCAGAGGATCACAGAAAGACTTATGTGAGCTGACATCAACAGTGAGGAAAGCAGACCAGGAAAAACACATACCCAATGACTACAACCACATATATGTAAAGAACAATAAGATAAAAGTGAAATTGCAAAGTGTGTCATTATAATGCTCAATTTTAGCCTCAAAGAGAGGAGGAAATGTATCTTCTTTCATTTTTTTTTGAAGGAGGGGGGACTATGAATGTGGAACATGGCATACATAATGGAAATCAAATGATGTGTTGGTTACTTTTGCTCAACTTCCTCTTTTTATTCTTTATTTAAAAAAAAGAGCTCCTTGAGCTGGGAAATATCCATTTAGAAATGAAAGTGATATAAAACCAAAAACAACTAAAAACCTTTTTTTTTTTTTTAAAGATGGGTTAGTGATGGGACAGGCACAAGGCATGGACAGCCATTGTGCAATAATGGTATCCTTACAGTGTCAAAAAGAATCAAGGAAGACCTTCAAATGTGGGTGAACTCATGAGAGGAAAATTAGAAGTAGGGATTTTTAATTCTTGATATTTGAATCGCCAGGGCCTGTCATATAGAAGATGCTTAATAAATTCTTATTAGTAAACTGATTAATTAATACAGACGAGAGTTACATAGGATGAGCAAGCACAGATAGGATGTGATCTGAACCATTGAAATTGATGAAATCATAGTTCTATTTTAATACTTGTTTATTTTAATACTTAGTTTATATTTGCCTGCTTTGTCTCCTCTGACATTGACACGGCTTTGATATAGGCCTTCATCTCCTCAAATCTGAATTGTTTCAATGGTCTGCTCATTGGCAGATCCCTAAGACCTAAGCACAGTTCTGTCCACATTATTCACCCTATTCAATAAATTCCAGTGACCTCCCCCCATCATTTCCAGCATCAGATACCAAATCCTCCATGTAGCATTAAAAATGCTTCATAACCTGCTCCAGTCATTTCCAGTCTTCTTACACCATACTTACATCCTATCACATTCTCTTCAATCCAGGGACACATCTTCTAGTTCTTCCTTGAAACATACACTCCATCTCCTGATTGGGCATTTTCCCTGGTTATTCCCCATGCCTGGAATGCTCTCCCTTTTCATCTCCCTCTTGTCTTCTATGCTTTCCAGTGCCATCTAAAACCTTACTTTCCACAGAAAGCCTTTCCCAATCTCTCTTAATTCTAGCATCTTCCCTATTTAAATTATTTCCATTTTATCCTGTATGTAACTTAATTGTACCGAGTTGTTTGCATATTGTTTCTCTCATTATACTACAAGCTCATCAAGAACAGAGACTGTCTTTACTTTTTTTTGTTATCTCCATTGCTTAGCACAGTAACTGGTTCACAGTAGGTGCTTCATAAATGTTATTGATTGACTTGATTGACATCTCTAATTTTTGCAACATCTCTGGATGACTGATCTAGAATAGGGATTATTGACTTACTGTGAAGAAAATAGTAGGGAAAAAGAAAAAGATTCCCCAGGAACACAGAATAAGTTATCAGTACCACCATCAATACTCAGGTCTCTGAATTTCTACTCTAAGATTCTCTCCACAAGCCCAAGTAATTCTTTAAAAAAAATTCAGAGACCTTCTTTTGAAGTATGCTTTGAAAGGCACAGAAATACCAAAAGGTAGAACTGAATTGTGTGACTATTTGGGTGGTATTTGTTTTTTCCCCTACTAACCTCTGGCCTTCCCTGTATCTATTCATTCTTTTGCTAAGTGGTATCTCATATCATGAAATATTCTTTTCTCAGAAGAAAAAGACTTAAAAGAAATGGTTCGGATACTAAATGTTTTATAATAACAATTCTCTCTAATTTTCCCATTAGACATTAGCTGCTCTTGAAGTTAGAGTGAAGAGAGGTCCTCATCTGGCTCTCTTGCTAAATTGGGACATGACTCAGAACAAACAGGAAAGATGTGGCTCTAATCCCCATTTTATTTTTTAATACCCCATGTGATACATGCAGTCCAAATAGCAATATTCAGAAATATGGTAAGAATGTCTTATATAACAGTTTTACCCTGGCACAAAGAGCATCTCTCGTTCACAGGCATTTCCAGGATCCCTAAAACAGAAATTATTTTTTCACCATCATACTGTTAGAGTCCTAGACCCTCTGATTTTGGGGGATTCTATGACCCCTGACAAAATTTGTTAGTAGTTTTTAGGTCCACATATGTGATTTCAGTGGCATCATGCAAAAACTCCTTCTACCAAAAATACTTTTATATTCACCAACTTGCTGTCTTAGAGTGATACCTAGAGATCCTGATCATCTATGAGGCTTGTTGAAGATCACAAGACTGTATACATCAAAAGTGGCACTTGAATTCCATTATGCCTTACCAAGGAAGAGAAAAGAATGCAAAAGACAAACTGTGCCTATTCACAGTGTTTCCTATGCCATGCCCATTCAGGAGGATGCAAGGATCCATAGTACATATAGCTGGATGGGGGAGCAAAACCAAATATTTTATGTGACCTTTGTCAAGTCATCTAAAACTCATGTAAAATTTAGAAGCTAAATCAAATATGATCTTTTCTAGGATTCTAAATCCTATGATCCTATAACCCAAGTTCTTGATGCCTTGTCAAGCTCCAAATTTCCAGTGCTCCTGAATGGCCTCCTTAGTGGGAGGGGTGAAGTGAAAAAGGAAAGATGGAAGAAAAGAACAAAGGAAAAGAAGGAGGAAATGGGGAATAGAAGAAAAGGGGACAAAGAAGGAAAAGAGGAAAGGAGAGAGACAGAGAGAGGGGAGGCGGAGAGGGAGAAGAAAATAAAAGCTAAGTAAGAAGGAACAAAGGTTATCTATGCTGGTGGGGTGGGGGGAGGAATAGATTAAAAGAGAATGGGTGAAAGGGAAACATCCGATATCCATCCATATGCATTTTGGACAAGTCTGACACTTAACTTGTGAGATCTAAGAAAAGTTCCACAGAATCTGTCCTAAGAAAGCTTAATGACAGATTGCCTTTTCTGTAGTTCCAATTACCTTCTAGTAATATATTTCTTTGGCAACTTCTAAAAGTAAAGGGCGTATCCTCTCTTTCCTCTGTCCTGAATCTGATTCCAGAATTTGCTTCAAGTTTGTACAATGCCAGTTTTCTATTGATTTTGACCATCTGGTCACCTATGGTCATTTTTTATCTGAGAGTTTCTTCTTTTCTATAGAATACCTTTTTCTCTGGCTTTTGACCCTTCTCTTTGAAAAAAAAAAATTCTTTTAATAACTTGGGTTTTTTGATACTACAGTGTTTCCTACTTTATTCCCTTCTATTACAACAAAGAAAAACACTTAAGTAAAACCAACCAACACAGCAGCCAAAGATGACAGCAGCATATGCAACATTCTGTACTCTGAATATTTCAAGCTGAGGTAATCCCATTTTGAACTATGAGAACTGCTTGATTCAGAAAATCCCTTACTCCATTTAAAAGATCAGATCTCCCAGGACTTACCCAGGAGGCAGATTTTTAGATTAAAGGCCAGCGGTTTCCCCCAGCTCTGGCAGGTATCACCACTTCTTCCTAACTGCATAGCCCCTACATGGAATTATAATCTTCACATGCTCTCCAGTTTTTGAAAGGCAGACCTAGTGACATTTCCAGAGGGAATGAGAAGTGATTGGGCAGTGAAGACATGCTGATGATTCCTTTCTTCTACAACCAAGTTTTTCAGGCAACTGTCCAATCATCTTCCTGGCTACCACATTGTTTAACCAGCATTATTCATTTCTTTCATTCCTTGGCATCCAAATCATTCCTCTCCATCCAAATTATATCAGTGAATTGAAAAAATATCTGGGCAATTCATGCAAAAACCTCATGCCTCAAATAATCTAGATAAATTCAAGCAAAAGCTAAACTTTTACCTAAGTTACTTAAATATTTACTTCCATTCTTTGCTTCACTTTGGTGATGTGACATTATAGAAATAAGATAGCACAAGAAATTATTAATAGAAAAAGTTTCATTATAAAAAAATAGAGGATGTATCTTTCAATAGTATGGCTATAGAAACAATTCTTAGTCAAATTCATGGTAGAGGAAGTTATAAAAAGCAAAATAGTTAAGCTTAATTATATAAAATTACAAAGCATTTGCAAAAATTAAATCAATGCTGCTAGAGTCAGAAGAAAAAGATGTCAAAAGGGGAAAATCTTTGCATTATCTCTAATATATATCTGCAACCCAAAATCAATAGAGAATTCACCCAAATCAGCAAGGACAAGAAGAGCCATTCTCCAATAAGCAAATGTCAAAAGATATTCTTTCCCAAAACAATTTAACTATCAAGAAACCTCTGAAAAATTGGTCAAAATAAAAAATGATGAGAAAAAAGCAAATTAAAGTAATATACATTAAGTTAGTAAAGATGAGAAAATCCATTGGGCAGAGTGGAGTTATAGGAAGATAGGGACACTATTCCTTTATTTATGGAGCTAGTGTTCAAATATTCTTTTTTTTCACCTTTTATTTTTTTCAATTGCATGTAGAAACAATTTTTGATAATTGTTTTTCAGAAATTTTGTGATTCAGATTTTCTCCCTTCACCTCTTTCCACAAATCATCTGATATAGGTTATACCAAAGCTTTCAAGCAATATGTATTTCCATATTCCTCATGCCATGAAAGAAGGCACATCACAATACAACAAAAATCTCATGAAGAAAAATAGTGAAAGATGGTTTCCTTTGAACTGCAATCAAATTCCAATAGTTTCTTCTTTGGTTGTGGATAGCATTTTTTATCGAGTCCATTGGGGGTTTTCCTGGAACCCTGTTTTGATAATAGTAGTTTAGTCTTTCACAATTGATTATAGTACAATATTTCTGTTCCTCTATACACTGTTCTCCTAAGTCTGCTCACTTCACTTTGCATCAGTTTATGTAAGGCTTTCAAGATTTTTCTGAACCCATATTGTTCTTCATTTCTCATGGCACAATACCATTCCATTACAACCATATAACATATCTTGTTCAGCCACACCCCAATTAATAGACATACCCTGAGTTTTCAATTCTTAGTCATTACAAAGAGAGAGGCTAGAAATATTTTTGTAAAAGTAGGTCCTTTCTCCCTATCTCTGATCTCTTTGGGATATAGACCCAGTAGTGGTATTGCTGATTAAAAGGATATACAGAGGACATGGTTCAAGATTGGTCTCCAGAATGTCTGTATCCCAGTTCCACCAATAATGTATTAATGTCCCAATTTTCCTAAATCCTCTCTTGACATTTATCATTTTCTGTTTTTGGTTATATTAGTGAATCTGATAGATGTAAGGTGCTTTCTCAGAAATATTTTAATTTGTATTTCCCTAATCACTAGTGATTTGGAGCATTTTTTCATATGACTTTAATTTCTTTTCTGAAAACTACCTGTTCATATTCTTTGACTATTTTTCAATTGTTGAATGCTTTGTATTCTTATAATTTGACTCCATTCTCTATATATTTGAGAAGTGAGGCCTTTGTTGAAGATACTTGCTATACAATGTTTTCCAAATTTGTTGGTTCCCTTCTAATCTTAGTTGCTTTGGCTTTATTTGTACAAAACCTTTTTAATGTAATGTTCTTCTAAATTATTATGCCACCCTTTATTTCTAGATCAATTATTCATTTTTACTTTATCCTGGTGTGTGGCATGAAATGTTGGTCTATGCTTAGTTTATGCCATATTATTTTCCAGATAGTTTTTGTCAAATAGTGAATTCTTCCCCCAATAACTTGGATCTTTGGGCTTATCAAACATGTTGTTACTATAGTCATTAATTAATTTGTGTTGATTAACTAACCTATTCAATAGATCCACTACTCTATGTCTTATCCTGTACCAGATTGTTTTGACAATGAACACACATTATAGTATATTTTGAGATCTGATATAGCTAGGCCTCTTACTTCATTTTCCCCCTCATTAATTCCCTGGATATTATTGGCCTTTTGTTTTTCCATATGAATTTTGTTATTTTTTCTAACTCTAAGAAATAATTTTTGGATAGTTTGATTGGAATGGAACTAAATAGGTAAATTAATTTAGGTAGGATTGTCATTTTTATCATATTGGTTCAACCTATCCATGAACAATTACTATTTTTCCAATTGTTTTTGTTCTTAATTTTATTTATGTGAAAAGTGTTTTGTTATTGTGTTCATGTACTTGCTGGGTTCGTTTTGGTAGATATACCGCAGATATTTTATATTGTCCTTAGTTCTTTTAAATGGAATTTCTCAATTTCTTGGAGGTAAAAAGAAATGTTAATGATTTATGTGGGTTTATTTTGTATCTTGCAACTTTGCTGGTGTTCATTGTTTCTATTAAATTTTTATTGATTCTCTGGGGTTCTCTATGTATACAATCATATCATCAGCAGAGAGTGTCAATCTTGTTTCCTCATTGTCTATTCTAATTCCTCCATTTTTTTCTGCTCTTATTACTACAGCTAAATTTTTAGAGCAATATTAAATAGTAGTGGTGATAATAGGCATGCTTGTTTCATTCTTGATTTTAGTGGGAAGGGTTCTAGTTTATTCCCAGTACAAGAGAATGTTTGCTGATGGTTTTAAATATATGCCATTTATCACTTTAGAGAAAGCTCCATTTATTTCAATGTTTTCTTAAGGAATGGGTGTGGTATTTTGTCAAAGGCTTTTTCTGCATCTACTGAGAAAACAATGTGGTGTCTGTTGGTTTTGTTATTGATTTGGCCCATTATGATAAGAATTTTCCTAATATTGAACCATCCCTGTATTTCTGGCATAAAACCCACCTGATCATGGTGTATAATTCTTCATATATAATACTGTAATCTCCTTGATGGTTTTTTGTTTAAAAATTCTGAATAAATATTCATTAGGTATATTGATCTATAGTTTTCTTTTTCTATTTTAACTTTCCCTGATTTAGGTATCATTACCAAATTTGTGTCATAAAAGGAATTTAGGAGAACTTCTTCCATTTTTTTTCAAATAGTTTATGTAGTATTAGAGATAATTGTTCTTTGAATGTTTGGTAGAATTCATTTGCGAATCCATATGACCCTGGGATCTTTTTCTTAAGGAATTCTTTGATGGTTTGCTCAATTTCTTTTTCTATGATGGAATTATTTAAGTATTCTATTTCTTCTTTTGTTAATCTGAGTTTATATTTTTTATAAACATTCATCCATTTCACTTAGATTGTCAGATATTTTTTACATGTAGTTGAGCAAAATAACTCTAAATAATTGCTTTAATTTCTTCTTTATTGTTGGTTATAATTTCATCTTTTTCATTTTTAATACTGGTAATTTTATTTTCTTTTTTAAAAACAAATTAACCAGTGGCTCATCTATTATTTATTTTTTCATAAAACCAGATCCTTGCCTTCTTTATAAGTTCAATGGTTTTCTTACATTTTATTTTATTAATCTCTCCTTTAATGTTCAAGATTTCCTGGTTGGTGTTTAATTGCAGATTTCCAATTTGTTTTTTCCCCAAGTCTTTTAGTTTCAGGACCAGTTCACTGATTTGTTCTTTCTCTATTTTACTGATGTAAGCATTTAGAGATATAAATTGTTCTCTAAGTACAGCTTTGGCTGCATCCCATGAATTTTATTATGCTGCCTTCTCATTGCCATGCTATTTAATAAAATTATTATTACTATGATTTTGTCCATTCATTCTTTAGGATAAGATTATTTGGTCTCCAATTAATTTTTAGTTTTTCTGAATGTTAAATATACATTTTTATTGAACTATAGTCTGAAACATGCATTTAATATTTCTGCTTTTCTACATCTAGATTGTAAAGTTTTTATGTTTTTATTATATGGTCAGTTTCAATAATGTTGCCATGTACCAATGAGAAAAATGTATATTATTTTCTGTTCTCATTCCGTTTTTTCCAGAAGGCTATTGTATCAAACTTTTCTAAAGTTCTATTTACCTCTTTTTTTTTTTAACCCTTACCTTCTGT
The DNA here is from genome assembly GCF_027887165.1 of Monodelphis domestica. Classification (NCBI taxonomy): domain Eukaryota; kingdom Metazoa; phylum Chordata; class Mammalia; order Didelphimorphia; family Didelphidae; genus Monodelphis; species Monodelphis domestica. The sequence goes on from NC_077227.1 coordinate 212,770,289, forward strand.
CTTGGAGTCAATATTGTATATTGGTTCCAAGGCAGAAGAGTGGTAAGGGCTAGGCAATGGGGGCTAAGTGGCTTGCCCAGGGTCACACAGCTGGGAAGTATTTGAGGCCAGATTTGAACCTAGGACCTCCCATCTCTAGGCTCTCAATCCACTGAGCTACCCAGCTGCCCCCTCTATTTACCTCTTTAACTTCTTTTTATTTATTTTTTATTGGATTTATCTACTTCTGAAAGGGAGAGGTTGAGGTCCCCCGCAAATAATGTTTAATTGTCTATTTCCTGATGTAATTCTCCTTTAGGAATTTGGATCCTGTGCCATTTGGTGTATGTATGTTTTGCATTGATATTGTTTCATTGTGTATGGTGCCTTTTATCAAGATATAATTTCCATTCTTATCTCTTGATTAGATTAGTTTTGTGTTCACTTTGGCTGAGATCATGATTGCTATCCCTGTTTTTTTTTTTTACTTTAGCTGAAGCATAACAGATTCTGTTCCAAACCTCTACTCTGTGTGTGTTTCCCTGAATTAAATGTTTCTTGAAGAAAGTGTATTGTGGGATGCTGTTTTTTAATTAGACTCTGTGAATTCATCCCATTCATATTCTCAGTTATGATTACTAATTGTATGTTTCCTGCCATCTTATTTCCCCCTCGTTTACCCGTTTCTCCTTTTCCTTTTGGCCTTTCCCTGTTCACAAATGTTTTGCTTCATATCCCCACTCCTTCTCTTATTCCCCCTTCCATCCTGCTTCCCTATAGAGTAAGGTACTTTGAACTAATTCCAATGAAAATAAGGCTCAAGCATTGCCTGCTGCCACCACTCTTATGTTTTCAGGGTTTGAATAAGCAGGACATTTCTTACTCTGCCTTCTGAGTTCCCAGCATGCAACTCTCAAACATTCTTTAAAAGCTATTTGAATTATATAAAGAAAAAATTTTAATTGTTTATACTCTGAGCGAAGGTTTCCACTACTGTTACCATATCTTCCAAAGAGGTAACTAACAATAAGAAAAGATATTTAGGTAAAAAAGAATCCATATGTTCATTTGGTATGGAAAAAAAATCATGACCTGATAGTCAAAGCTTCTCCAAATTAAATAAGATTTATTCTTGAATTACCGACAACTCATCAGGCATTCTTATCACCTTCCTGGTCATATACCACTAATGGCATATCTTTTTTTTAATTTAATTAAAATAATTAATTCAGAATATTTTTCCATGGTTACATGATTCATGTTCGTTCCCTCCCCTCCTCCAACCACCCTCCCCTAGCCAATGAGCAATTCCACTGGGTTTTACATGTGTCATAGATCAAGACTTATTTCCATATTGTTAATATTTACATTAGGGTGATCGCTTAGGGTCTACATCTCCAATCATTTCCCCATCGACCCATGTGATCAGGCAGTGGTTTTTCTTCTGTGTTTCTACTCCCACAGTTTTTCTCTGGATGTAGATGAAATTCTTTCTCATAAGTCCCTCAGAATTGTCCTAGATCATTGCATTTCTGTTAGTAGAGAAGTCCATTACATTTGATTGTACCACAGTGTATCAGTCTCTTGTGTACGATGTTCTCCTGATTCTGTTCCTTTCACTCTGAATCAATTCCTGGAGGTCATTCTAGTTCACATGGAATTCCTACAGTTCATTATCCTTTTGAGCACAATAGTATTCTATCACCAACATATACCACAATTTGTTCAGCCATTCCCCAATTGGAGGGCATCCCCTCATTTTTCAATTTTTTACCACCACTAAGGGTGTGGCTATAAATATTTTTGTACTATTTTTGTACAAGTCTTTTTCCTTATTATGTCTTTGGGGTATAAACTCAGCAGGGGTAAGGTTGGATCAAAAAGCAGACAGTCTTTTAAAGCCTTGCGGGCATAGTTTCAAATTGTCATCCAGAATGGCTGGATCAGTTCACAACTCCACCAGCAATGCATTAATGTCCCAATTTTGCCACATCCCCTGCAACATTCATTACTTTCCTTTGCTGTCATGTTAGCCAATCTGCTAGGTGTGAGGTGGTACCTCAGAGTTGTTTTGATTTGCATTTCTCTAATTATAAGAGATTTAGAACACTTTTTAATGTGCTTATTGATAGTTTTGATTTCTCCATCTGAAAATTGCCTATTCATGTCCCTTGACCATTTGTCAATTGGGGAATGGCTTGCTTTTTTGTACACCTGTTTTAGCTCCTTTTAAATGTGAGTAATTAGACCTTTGTCAGAGACTTTTGTTATAAAGATTTTTCCCCAATTTGTTATTTCCCTTCTAATTTTGATTGCAACCAATGGCATATTCTTTGGTAGGTCCTATCATGCGGTAAAGCTACGCTTTGAGTATGGGTCCAGCTATAAAATATGGAGTGGTATGGGAAGGGAGATGTGGATTTTGGAGTGAAGATCCAGCCCTTTGGCATCTATATTCCCATCCCAACATATTTCAAGATATGACAAAGTGATTCAGTTTAATTCTATGAACATAATCTAAGTACTTACTATGGACAGGAACTATGCTAAATACTAAAGATTTAAAGATAAAAATGAAAACCATTCCTGCCTTCATGGAGCTTACGGTCTTATGGGAGAATACAATATATAAATAAATATAAAATACATACAATGTAAATAAAAGAGGACCAGAATTTAAGAGGTCTGTTGGAATTAGTAACCCTCTATTAGAATATTTTTAAAAGAAATTATTCTTTGGATTGATTTTGTGTTATTGTATCATAGATTTAAAACTGAAAGTTGGCTGGAGGCTCCAGCTAGTCTAACAACCTCCATTTTATGAATGAAAAAACTAAGGCCCAGGAAGAAGTTTAAGTGGTTTTCCCAAGGTCATAGAATATCAGAAATAGTATTTGAACTTAGATCCTCTGGCTCCACTATTAGGCGGCTGGTTTAATCAATCTGTCATCAGATACAGTTCAGCTCAGGATGGATGCATTGATGCTTTGGTTTCAAATGAGCCATTTCATTTGTCACAGAACAGCATCCCTATTATCTACTGATCTTTGCTGTTCTTGCCCAGTAGTCAGGAGCTATGCAGTTTTGCTTCACTTAAGAAGAAAAGGAAAGGAAAGGAACAAAAAGGGAAAGGAAGAAGAGACAAGCAAAACCAAAACCCGATATTTGCCTGTCTGTATATTGGACAAATTGAGCACTATTTAGCCTTTGAAGCGTGATAAGAGTTCAGCACAAATGGTCCATTGAAGGAGGGATGGCCTTCTTTTGTAGCCACAGGTACCAACTTCTCCTGGAATAAAAGTCTTAGACTCCATATCAATGTCTCATTCTACCCATATTTCAGAGTGTCTCCGCAGCAGAGGTGTGGTATACCTAATGAAAACCAGAGTTTTTGTTTTTGTTTCTAAAAAAGGTCCACAGAATCTCAGCACTACTCATAGTAGGCAAATGCTAGACTTCTTTGTATACTTCTGGGATGTTTTACTTGAAGCTCAACACAGGATCATAGATATAGGACAGAACCTCAAAGGTAATCTAATACCCACCCTTCATTTTACAGATGAGGAGACTAAGGTCTAGAAAAGGCAAATGACTTGCTCAAGAATAAGTACTCGTGTGGGATTTGAACTTACAGCTTCATATGCTAGGTTCAAACTGCTTTTTTCAATGTACCATGATTCAACGCATTCATGGAATTCTGTTTTCATCCCATCTAACAAAGTGATTAGCATTTTAACCTATATTTCTAGAGTATCTTCTGGAAATATTTTTTCCCTACTAGTGTCATACTCTGTTTGGGGGAGAGTTTGACACAAGTCTCTCAAGGAAAAAGAAATGTACAAAATCAGAATATTTAAATCAACAGGAGCTGACTTGAAAAAAGACGAACCCTATTAATTGGGACTGAGAAATGTTGTTCCATCAGATTCCAGAGTATTTCCTTTCAATTTGAGCTATATTTAAATGTGAAAGTCCTTCAATGATTTGGTTCTCTCCAAAAGACCTTTATTGAGTGACTGATCTGTGTGAGTCCTGCTCTTGAAATCTCTTTCATCTCAACAGTATCTAGATTGAGAAGAATGTTCCTGCTTGGTCCTCTTCTTGGAATTAATTGCCGAAGGGATCTAAGAGGCTTTGATCAATTCAGCTGATTAGGATTTAGTCTCCCATTCCTCATGAAGACATGAAAGCCAGAGGAGCCCATGGATGTTGGTTGGGGGCATCTGTTCACTAGTTCCATTGGGATGCCCCCTTACTTGTCCCAACACCTTGAATTTCTCTCCAGCATGGGGAACTCAGAAATAGTATGGTGTAATGGATAGAACATTGTACTGTAATGGGAGTCAGAAGTTCAACTCAATTAAATTCAGCACACATTTATTAGCCCTGCCCTTTACATTCTATTAGAAGGAAATGATGCATATGAAGTAAATAAAAACAATATACAAATTAATTTCTAGGATTTTGAGAAGAGCCAAAGAGCAGCTCTGAATATCACACCCTTGCAGTAGCAATAAATTAAAAGCCTCTATTAAGAGTTTATGAATGTTGATTAGAGTATCAGTTGGCAGGTGGTACAGAGGAGAGAGGACTTAGTCAGCAAGGTCCAAGTTCAAATCCAGCTTTTGGCCAAATCACTTAATCTCTGTTGGCTTTAAGGAATGAGGATTGTTGTAAGGATCAAATAAGGGGGTATCTAGGGAGTTCAGTGGATTAAGAGCTAGAGACAGGAGGTCCTGGGTTCAATTCTGACCTCAGACACTTCCTAGTTGTGTGACCCTGGGCAAGTCACTTGATCCCCATTGCCTAGCCCTTACCACTCTTCTGCCTTAGGACCAATGCACAGTATTGATTCTAAGGTAGAAGGTAAGACTTTTTTAAAAAAAAAATGATAATATTTGTAATGTTTAGCAGAGTGCTTGGCACAATAGCAGGCACTATATAAATGCTACCATTTATTATTAGTGTTAGTGTTAGCCCCTCAGTAAGAAGGACCTGGGTAACAATCCTGCTAGTTATATAACCCTCAAGCAAGTCACTTAATTTCTCAGTTTTAGTGTTCTCATTCTTCAAATGGCGAGAAATCATACCTGAAGTACATACCTCATATGGTTATTGTGAAGTTCAAATAGCATGAATGTATGTAGAGTGTTTACAATCCTGAGTTGCTATGTCAATTATTTTTAATAATTAGAGCTAGCATTTACATAGTATTATAAATTCTGAAAAGCATTTTATACATATTATCTTATTTAACCTCACAACAATCCCAGGAAGTAGATGCTATTGCTATCCCAATTTTACAGAGAAGAAAACTAAGATAAATAAAAGTTAAGTGACTTGCCTTGGGTCACACAGTTTATAAATGTCTGAGCCAGACTTGAACTCAGGTCTTCCTAACCTCTAGGTCTAATGCTTTATCTTGTGCTTATATTACTATAATCTCTTCCTTTTAATAGTGTTCTAATCTAGATTTAGATAGCAGAAAGTTGTTTGGGACATGTCTACTACACTTCAATTTTCTCACTGATCCTTTTTCTCAAAAATTATTTTACACATTGATATGATTTTTAATCATTGTTTTCTGACATTTTGCAGTCCATGTTTCCTCCTTTCCTCCCACTCTTTTCCCTTCTCCAACAGAGGAGGTAATGTGATATAGAATGTACATGTGTTATCATACAATATACGTTCATCTTGTAAAAGAAGACACACATCTGTTACCCACTAGAGGAAAATTCATGGAGGAAAAAAAGTGAAGAATCATATGCTTCATTCTGCACTCAGACTTCACCAGTTCTTTCTATCATGGTGGATAAGCTTTTTTTTTGTCTTGAGTCCCTTGGGGTTGATCTGGTTCCTTAAACTGCTGACAACAGTTAAGTCATTCACATTCGATCATTGTACGTTACTGCTGTTACTGGGGTACAATGTTCTGGTTCTTCTCACTTCACTTTGCTTCACTTTCTATGTCTTTCCATATTTTTATATTCATCTTGTTTATCATTTCTTATGGAATGATAGTATTCCATTACAATCCTATACCACAACTTGTTCTCACTGGTAATTAATGATGTGAAAAAATAAAATAATGAGAACATAACAGAGGATAACCAAGAAGGTAAGGCAAGAGGAAGACCACTAACATTTACCATAATCCCTCACTCAGGACCACCACACTTAGAGGCTCTTCAAGGTCAGGGACCTGCATCTTCTAATTATTTTCTTTTTGACCATCATTAACCCTGTCCTCACACACACATTCACCCACTTTTCACTCCCCCCTCATAATACAGTAGATAGAGAGCACCTTGAAGCCAGGGAGACATGGATTCAAGTTGTTTCTGACAAATGCTGGCTGTGTTTTGTATTTATTTTTTAATTGAAAATTTGTATTTATTTAATTCATTTAAAATATTTTTACATGGTTACATGATTCATGTTCTTTCCCTTCCCTCCTCCGACCCCCTCCCCTAGCCAATGAGCAATTCCACTGGGTTTTACATGTGTCATTGATCAAGACTTATTTCCATATTATTAATATTTGCACTAGGGTGATCGTTTAGAGTCTACATCCCCAATCATATCCCCATTGACCCATGTGATCAAACAGTTGTTTTTCTTCTGTGTTTCTATTTCCTCTATTCTTCCTCTGGATGTGGGTAGTGTTCTTTCTCATAAGTCCCTCTGGATTGTCCTGGATCATTGCACTGATGCTAGTAGAGAAATCCATTACATTTGATTGTGCCACAGTGTATCAGTCTCTATGTACAGTGTTCTCCTGGTTCTGCTCCTTTCACTCTGCATCAATTCCTGGAGGTCATTCCAGTTCACATGGAATTCCTCCAGTTCATTATTTTTTTTTTAGCACAATAGGATTCCATCACCAACAGATACAATTTATTCAGTCATTCCCCAATTGAAGGGCATCCCCTCATTTTCCAATTTTTTGCCACCACAAACAGCACAGCTATGAATATTTTCTTACAAGTTTTTTCCTTATTATCTCTTTGGGGTATAAACCCAGCAGGGGTATGTCTGGATCAAAAGGCGGACAGTCTTTTTTTTAAGCCCTTTGGGCATAGTTCCAAATCTGCTGTGTGATCTTTAGCAAGTTACTTTGCATCCCATGTTCCAGGCAACCAAATCTCTAGACTGTGATTTCCAAAAAAAAATGCAGTGGAATCACAGGTTCAATTCTTCTTCCAGAGCACATAACATCACAATGACTGTATAATATGACCTTCATATATGCTTATTTATTTGAACCCGAGGTAATAAAAAATAGTCCTTTCAGGAGGAAGTCAAATCCCTATTTCCTAATAAAATAAAAAATGAGGTTCAGAGTAGAGTAGGCTGGATATCTTTCTTTGTGAAGTTTCCTTCAGGTCCCTGAAGTAAAGCACCTTCTTCAACACCTCCCTACACCATCCCAACTATTATAATGAAGTTAATTAGATGAAAATAAGCTCTCTCTCTTTTAACTATTTATGATAAAAAATACGATTATCATGTTCACTTTAAAATATTTCCAAATAATATTAAATCTTAGCCCATCAGAAATTTAAATACAGTATTCAAACTTAACTTTCTTTAAAAATTATTTCAGATTGCCTCCCAAATGGTAGCCTTTCAAAGTCTCAAGAACAGCTATCATGTCTGCTTTCCCCAATCATCTCTTCCAGGGCTGGGTAGTGTGGCTGCACTGGAGATTTTTCCATGTCCTCCCTAAACTGAGTATGTGTCAGAGATTATTGTCTCCATTATTTGCTCAGGGACAAGACCCTAATTGTTGGAGTGTGTAGCTGAGATGTTCCCCTCCAATATGCCTTTGCTAATTATTTTGATTGTAGTTAAATGTTTCCCTTTTATAACATGTATTATATTCCTTATCTGGGCTGCTAGCGTAGTGCACACTGAGTTGAGATGACTTTAGAGATTCACATCTGAGTTGTATGTGGACTAGAGCCAAAGGAGGAAGGGGCACTTAGCATCCAACCTACTCCACACTGAACCCAGTAATCTAGGTGGATTGATGGATGGATGGCATTTGGGTTACATGAGTCATTGATCAAAATGCTGAAATGGCACAGGGCCAAAGAGAGGCATTTAGTTAGAGACTTCTCTTTTAGATTAACATTAATCCCATTATGATAAAGAGAATTACATAGTACAGTAGGCTCATCCCTGGAAATTTACTAGGTATGTGACCTAGGGTAAATCACTTAACCTCATTATGCCTTGATTTTCTCATCTGTAAAATGGAAATAGTAACATAGGCAGTACCTGCCTCCCAGGATTGTTGTGAGGATAAAATGAGTTTATATTTGAAAAGCACTTTGTATACTTCAAAGTGCTATGTAAATACTAGCTATTATTATTACAAATACACACATTATATTCAATCATAAGAATAAACATATACCCTAAAGTGAAAAGAGCACTTTGGAATAGGAGGACCTGGCTGGGTTCAAATCCTAGCTCTGATTCTCACTATCCCCATGATCTTAAGCATGTAATATAATTCATGAACTTCACTTTTTTTAATCTGTGAAATGGGAGAATCAGACTAGATAGTTTTTAAAATTTTTGCTTCCCTAAATTTATGATCCTATAATCCTAAATGCACATATCTAGAGTTGAGCATCTAAAAAATGAACAGACTAAAACCATGTTTACAAGTACTTGAGTGTTTTAGAGGAAAGGATTATAAGCAGAAATGCCCAAGACATAATGTCCTTTGAATAAGAAAGTTGTGCTTTGGGGTATGATCAGTTAAATATTTGGAATGTTTTCTCAGGATCCATCATAGCATTCTCTATATATACTTTCCTCTCTGCTACATATATCCAATAGCACATTTTTACATAACAGTTGGTTAGGGAGAGGGGTGTATTCTTGAACTATGAAATATAGTTTTTCTCCATGTGGCAATAAAAGAATGACCCCCAAAGGACTGACCCTGTGGCTTCAGCCTCATTAGTACCATGTTCCAACCAAGTCCAGACAAATAATACTTCGAACAATTTCATCACTTTCTGCCCTTTGCAAGCAGACTTCATGAATTGATGACTTTGATGACTGGGCAAACTGTCTTTTCTGCACCTTCCATAACTTGCCTGAGCAAGGGAACAGAAACTGGAAATTTACTGTGACAGGTGGTAGGCAGATTTCCAATGTAGATTCTCCAAATCTCTTTGAATAAAAAAGTTTACTAGTAATACAGACAATCCCAACCAGTCGTTTGGCTGGCCCAGAGAATGGGGGGGGGGCCTACATTCATTTCTATCTTTTTTAAAATGAGGGGTCACAAGTCTACTTTTAGACTTTTCATGTGACACACAAAAACAAATACAATCTGTTAGATTTATTGGAAATCTGAGGAGCAGCTTACTCCAAATTATAGTTATTAACATTATTCTTGTCTTTGGAGGAATGACAAATTACTTTTAAGTTCCTTACTTAGAGAAGTCATTAGACATTTAGGAAACTAATTTTATGCAGTTGAGAATTTCTTTGGGAGGGGGGGAGGAGTGTATTTTGTCTTTTGACTAAGGTGTAATTATTTTGGGTCCTAGTCAAATATCATCTCAAGTGATAGAATTGCCAAATGTCATTCTTTGTTTCCTTAGGTGATACAGATGAAAAAAAAAGATGCACATTCAGTTGATTTGTACTTAGTTTCAGAATGATGCCCTTCCTTTATCTGATGTTCACTAAAAATAAATGTTTGAGTGAGGGAATTGGGTCACCTGGTGACATTTCTGGTAGTAGAAGATTTGTAAAAGAAAAAAGTTTTTGTGTTCACATGCACAATTTGAAGAAGATCTATATGCAAAGTTTATGAAATATGCTTCTCAGGAAGAAGAGATATTCATTTTTCAATTCAACAAACCTTAATTAGGCATGTGCTATGAGCAAAGTACTTACACCAGGCACCTACTTTAGAAAGATAAAGTGTAAAATAGTTCCTGCCCTCAACAAACTGACATTCTACTTTGATGGATTGATGGATGGGAAGAGGGGTATCGAGTGTGCTTGCGTATGTGGTGGGGTATAATATGAACATAGATAAATATAATAAAAGATAAAGAGTACAAGGGCAAAGGAGAAATTCAGACAATCAGCAAGCATTTAAATGCCTACTTATTAATGTTTCTGGGGAGAAATCTGAAGAGGGAGAGAACACTTTCAGCTGGAGATGGAGGTCAGGGCAAGGAAGACTTCCAAAGAGAGAAATACCTGAGCTAGGTGTTGAGAGAGGATAAGGATGAAGAAAGAGAGAATACACTTAAGGCCCAAAGATAGCTTGTAGATACACGTGAAGATCATGGAGCAGGTTGGTTTAAGGATAGCTAATATTCAGTTCATTTTGGCTGGGGTTTAAAGCACTTGACAGGTAGGGTGGGGGGAAGATTGTAAAGTACCTTAAATGCCCAAATTGTAGAATGACTTAAATACCCAAGTGAGTTTGTTATCTTATTTTTTTTCTTTATCAGACCTGTAATTTCATGATTACTAAACCACTACAAATTGGTACCTAATCTACAACCAATATATAGTGTCAGAAAGTTGGGGGGACTAAGAGGTTAAGTGACTTGTCCAGGTCAAAGAGCTAGTCAAAAATGAGATTTGAACACAGGTCTTCCTGACTCTGAGGTCAACTTTCTCTCTCCAGAATGGCAATCTGCCTCTCTATAGTTTATCCAAGGGGGTAATCAGAAGCAACACACTATTTATGAAGGACATGATCAGACCTGTTCTGTATGAAGATGATTTTGGCAGCTGTGTACAGAGGGTGGTTGGGAAAAGAGTGAGACTGGAGACAGGTAGACAGTTAGGAGGTTACGCCAAAAGTCTAGGCTAGAGGCAATGAAAGCCTGAAAAAGTGTTGAAACAGTGGGAGTGAAGAAAAAAGGAGAGAATCAACAGAGCATAGCACCAATTTGTATGCATAGGTTGAAGGAAAGGAAAGAAGAATTAAAGATGGTGAGATTTTGAACCTGGTGACTCCCTCAACAAGGGTAATAAGTAGAGCAATAGATAGTTCTAAGTCTAGAGTCAAGAAGATTCATTTTCTAGCTCAAATCTGGCCTCAGAAACTTACTAGCTGTGTGACCCTAGGGAAGTCATTTAATCCTGATTGCCTTAGTTCCTCATCTTTAAAAACTAGAGAAAGAAAGGGCAAACCACTCCAATATCTTTGTCTAGAAAACCTCAAAAGGAGTGATGAAAAGTCAGACCCAACTGAAATGACTGAACAACAAGACTGAGTGGAAATAAGAGTGTTGGTAAACATAATATATATTTTAGATGGGAAAATGAGGATTTCAGTTTTGTAAATGAGTAGTTTTGCAGAACTTGAAGCAAAGCTAAAACTAGGGTAGGATGATTGGACTGTTCCTTAGGGCACTAAATCCTTAGATTTAGATGGAACTGAATTTATGGGGAGCTGATTGCAACTGAAGCATTTCAAGAAAAGAGAAACAACTGGATTTAACATATAATTAGCATAAATCATTCATTAAAATTCGACAAAGCAGCCTGGTGAAGTATATAGAGAACTGGCCTCAGGGTAACAAAGACTTGGGTTCAAGTCCTGCTCCAGAAACATGTTGGTTGTATTGCTTTGAGCAAATAATACTGCACATATATGTAGTAGACTCTCCAGACCTGTCCCACAGGTCTCTGTCTCCCTACCATGAGAAGCATCCCAGCCTGGCTCTATTCCACAAATGAAACTGTTTTTTTGTTTCAGTCCTTTTTTATTTTTTCAAAAGACCCTTAGACATTCTGTCGTAATATCAATTCTAAGACAGAAGAGTGGCAAGGACTAGGTGGTCATGGTTAAATGACTTGCCCAGGGTCACACAGATAAGAAATATTTGAGACTACATTTGAACCCACGGTCCTCCCAACTCCAGACCTGACAGTCTATCTATTATGCTACCTACCTGCCCTTCTAATCCTCCTTCTTCTCCTTCTTCTTAAATGCTTACCTTCTATATTAAAATAGACAGTAAATATTGGTTCCAAGGTAGAAGAGCTGTTAGGGCTAGGCAGTTGGGTTTAAGTGAGTTGGCCAGGGTAACACAACTAGAAAGTGCCTGAGGCTACATTTGAACCCAGGACTCCCTTCTTCAGGTCTGCTTCTATCCACTGTGCTACCTAACTGCCCCTCCACTCATCCTTGATGCTGAGTATAGCCCTTGTCCCAGGCACCATGCCTAATTATGGTGGAGCTATCCAGCAGTGAGCTAGAGACCTAAATTTAGATTTCAGGGAATAGATTACAGTTAACCATAAAGATTTGGAAGTTATCTATATAAAGGTGATGGGAATTTATGGGAGATGATGTCAAAGAGAAAAAATATACATAGAGAGAAATGGATCCAGGACAGAGCCATAGAGGACACCATGCTGAGGCAGAATCATCCAAGGAGACCAAGAAACAGTAGTCAAGTGATAGAACCAAGAAACAGTAATATCATGGAAGCCATGAGAGGAGAAAATATCAAGCAGTGATTTTTATCCCGAGATTTTTTTTAATCAGGATAGTATAGCTAGACTGATGGTTGAGTACTATTTTTATTGAGGCAGGATGAGTGGATTAAATGAACTTCTAAAGGCTTTCTAATCCTGGGATTCTATACATCTGACCATGACCACAAGATAAAGTTGAAGAAATCATAGATGACCTGCCCCAACTTCAGTGTACTCATCCAAGAAAATTCAAGACGTTAAGAGATATCTCTAGGATCTGTAGCTAGAAGTGACTGTAGAGAACATCTAGCGTAATTTGATTTTATGGGTGGGGAAACTGAGGCCCAGAGATACAGGTATTAAATAGTAGAACTGATATTCAAATCCAAATTTGTTTTTACTCCAGAGTCAGTGTTCTATACATTGTAAATGATGCTGTCCTACTAAACCATACTCTCCTTTAAACTCTATATTGGGTATCTCTTCTCTTTTAGCTAAAGTGAACATATGGAATACCCTCAGAAGAAAGGTCCTACCCCCTAATTCCTAATCTGCAAAAACACACTAAATTCTCTTTCACTGTTTATCTGTGTACAACAGGGTGTCTGTAAAGCTGGGATTTGTGCCTATTTTTTAAATCTGCATAGCTGAAAAATGCCACATTTTATTATGTCATTTGTGAGTTCAAAGATTGCTATCTGGAACTGTAAAACAAATACACACAGTTTTTTGTCTTTGGTGTTAAGAATAGACCCCAGAAAATGTCAGACAAGTCCAGCAAGCACTGCGCCCAACCTTAGATGTGTACCATTGGATTACAAACTTAAGAGATCCAATTTACCAGATAGGAAGTATCGAGAAATAAGCACTAGTTTTACCAGTTAGGAGAACTGTCCAAGTCTGAGGATGGGAATCACATTGTGACAGCTCAGTGGAAGATACAAAGGAGAAGAGTGGCAGAAGACAATTACTTCTTTCTGCTCAGAGAGGGGAAGCTTGGAATCTTGGCACATATGTAATTAATTACTCAGCTAGCCTCTTTAAAAATTTCCTGTAGGTTGCCATTATCCCAAGATCTGTTTTTCCTTCCTGTCCTATGTAAGTTCACTGAGGACAAGGAACAGACTTTCGAATAAATTGTTGCTGACCCTTGGACCATGTACATGCAGGCAAACAGCAAATATTAAACAACAACAACAGTGTTCCTGGGCAGCTGTTTGACAGCTGTGGCATCCCATTCTGGATGGGAGAACATATGAGTGTTAGATGAAATTACCCATGTAGATCCTTTGTAGAAAGGATTTTATTGGTATATCATATGCTCCTGTGACCCACAGGACTATCTGGGGCTGAGCTGGCAAGGAGAAAATTCAGAAGATCCAAAGACCAGAGAAAGACTAGAAAGTGAGGCTCAGGAGCTAGAACTGCTTGTTGTATCTGTCACTAATTCTGCTTCCTAGGATGAGGATAATGCAGGGAAGATATAGATCCAGAGTTCCTACTGAATAAAAGAATGAAAAAAGCATTCATTAAGTACTTTCTACTTATCAGGTAGCATGCTAAGTGCTGGAAGTATAAATATAAAATATGGTTCCTGTATTCAAATAGCTTACATTCAGAGAGAAAAAACATATACAAAGTTAGTTAAAAAGGGATCCTTTGTTGAGGAAAGGGAAGTCCAGGGGAATCACTGAAGGAATAGACTGACATACCCCATCCAGGAACAATGGCAAAGTTGGTCTGATCATGCCTGATGGTTCCAAATGGAAGGGGTGGGAAGAAAGGGTACTAGTGAGGTGGTTAGCAAGGAGGTCATGGAAGAGATGGCTACAGAGTTGGAAGCGTGTTGCCAAGGTATCACTCTCCAAGATGGCCCCATCTTGAAAGGCATGGGTAGAGTGTTGAAATGAATGAGTGGGGCAGCTAGGGGCTCAGTGGATTGAAAGCCAGGCTTGGAGATAGAATATCCAACCTTCAAATCTGGCCTCAGATCCTTCCTAGCTATGTGACCCTGAGCAAGTAATTTAACCCCAGTCCCCTAGACATTATTGCTTTTCTCCCTTGAAACCAATACTTACTGTTGATTCTAAGACACAAGGTATGGGTTTAAAAATAAAGTAGAGAGCAATAAACGTGGAATCAAAAGACAGGTTCAAAATCTTGCCTCAGACATTTACGATGTGATAAGGGCCTCAATAGTCTCTTGGTGCCTCAGATTTTTCATCTGTAAAATGAAAATAATACCTGAATTATCTCCTTTACAGAGTTGTTGGGGGGAAAAGCACTTTGAAAACCTTAAAGAGCTATGTAAATGTGTTGTCATTGTTATTAAACCTATTTACTATTAGCCAGAAGTACAAGTAAAGACAGTGAGAGTTAAATCTTCCAAAGCCCTGGTTTATTTCCATGACAGTTCACTCATAAAAACAATGGACCTATTTTGTATTTGGCACTTTTTTTTTTTAAGGAAACCCTAAGGAATGTTTGCCTTTAGCTCCCCACATTTCATAACTTCTTCTGTCACGCTTACATGGCAGGGAAAAGTAAGTATGATTAGTCAGAAGCTAATCATCCAGTTGGTGGCTTATTTAGGCCCTTCACTCGCCTCTGCTTACCTGCCTTGGGCCTTTTGGCCATTTCAAATCCATTTATATCCTTATTTGCAGCAAGCAGTTCCAGTAAAAAATTTGGCAGAAAAGGAAGTCAAAACATCAGGGAAGAATTATGTGTAGGAAAGAACTTGTGTCTAGCTGTGCCCATTAACCTCAGATAATGGAGAAACATTATTATTGCTTCTGGGGTGACTAAAATACAAATTAAAAAAAAGAAACACTGTTGTCTAATATTTGGGTTTTTTTAATTATTTTTTTCAAATCCTTACCTTCCGGCTTGGAGTTAATACTGTGTATTGGCTCCAAGGCAGGAGAGCGGTAAGGGTTAGGCAATGGGGGTCAAGTGACTTGCCCAGGATCAAACAGCTGGGAAGTGGCTGAGGCCAAATTTGAACCTAGGACCTCCTGTCTCTAGGTCTGGTTCTCAATCCACTGAGCTACCCAGCTGTCCCCCATTGTCTAATATTTTGTATAGCTCCTTTGCAGACTGTGAGCTTTCAATCCACACCAAGTACCATGAAAAAGAATTTACTTCCATCACACTTACACAGTCCAAGAAGTCAATGACAATTCTGTTGTTGATAAGAGAGCCTGGGGGCAGCTGGGTAGCTCAGTGGATTGAGAGCCAGGCCTAGAGATGGGAGGTCCTAGGTTCAAATCTGGCCTCAGACACTTCCCAGCTGTGTGACCCTGGGCAAGTCACTTGACCCCCATTGCCTAGCCCTTACCACTCTTCTGCCTTGAAGCCAATACACAGTATTGACTCCAAGATGGAAGGTAAGGGTTTTAAGAAAAAAAAAAAGAAAGCCTAACCTGGGGCTCCTCACACATCCTCCTTGAGACCACATTCCTTTAGAAGATGGCTCTTCTTTGGAAAAATGACTGATGGATGACTGTGTACAAGAACATATGAATCATAAATAATGGTTAATCTAAGCATTATAAATATTTCAGTGCTTGTTTCACCGAGACAAGATTTATAAACTACAAAATGCTGGCAGACAAAGCCTCCTTCTATTCTTTTAGAGCCTTAGGATACGACACATTCTAAACAAGGAGTGGAAAATGTAGGGGGACCATCGAGCACTAAATGAAAAAGAATCAGTATGAAGCACGGGTGTTTCACCTCTCTGACAATTCAGAATGAACTCCAGGGGGGATGTGCACACACTTTCTTCATGTCCCACAAAGGTTCTTTTAATTCTCAAACTGGAGTTGATGTCAAATGGGTGTCTCAAAGTACACCAAAGGGGGAGGGGATGGAAACTCACATGAGAATATACCTGCAAAAGCAGATGCTCTTCTGGGGTTTCCAAAGGAACCTAGAAATTCAAGGTTACGTTGTGAAGCCTGGATTAAAGGCTGTACTACAGCCCTTCCATTTTGCTGAAGAGAATTGACAACCCCAAAGGTTATATAAGAGTAATATTTATATAACACTATGTGCAAGGCACTATGCTAAGAGCTTTACCTATCATTCAATCCTCACTAGAACCCTATCAGGTAGGACTATTGGGATCCTATTTTACAGTTGAGAAAACAGAGGTTAAGTGAATTGCTCCCAGTCACATAGCTAATAAGTTACAGAGGCTGAATTTGAATTGAGGTCTTCCTGTTCTATCTATTGCCTAAGGTTTAAGCATAAAATGACTTGGGTCCATAGAATCACAGATAAAGAGCTGAAAGAGACTGTGCATCTAATGCAATGTCCTCATTTTGGACATGAGAACACTATGACTGAGGGAGGTGATTATCTACATTTACCCAAGGGCATATGGGCAAATAAATGACCAAGATGGAATTTGAACTCACATGCTCTGATCTAGATCCTTTCTTTTTTTTTTCCCCCTGAGATATACTTTCTCTACTTTGTGAAAAGCCAAGGACTAGAATTCAAGGGCTACAGATTCTCAACCCATTGATCTTTCTGGGGCAAAATGCTACTTCTTTTCTCATAAACATCTTACATCATCATCTTCTTCATCACCACCACTTTCTCCTCCTCTTCCTCCTCCTCCTTTTTTTTTTTAAAGATTGGGTTTCCCTATCTTACCCAGCCTGGAAGTACAACAGAGATTCACGGACCCAATTCACTAGTGATCAGCATGGAAACTTTGACCTGCCCCATTTCCAATTCTTGGGATTGATGCCAGACTTAGTGTGGACCTCCAATCTCAGCCCACTACAGCTCAAAACTCCTGAGCTTAAGAGATCCACCAGCATCCACTTTTCAGGACTATGTCAGCACATCCAGCCAAGTTTATTAACAATCGGGGTACAAGAGGACACAAAACGTTTGTCACTTTACTAACATCTTTTAAAGAAATTCTAACTAGTCCAGACAGCCTTGCCCTCCATTAGGTCAGAACACAGGGAATAAAAATGAAGGAGAAATCATTCTTTGTAATAATCTTATCAGCAATGTGACTGCTATTCATCTGGGCAAGGGAACAAGTCTATTTGCGAAGCTGATTTAGGATGAAAAACAAAATGGAGTGAACAGAGCAATACACTTCTGATTCGTTTAATATTTCTAGCATGAGATCTGGGGTTCAAGAAGAAAAGACATTAGGCTTCTTCTCTGTAGCCTGGCCCAGGTTTCCATAGTAGCCTCTTCAGATAACAGCCTTTGTTCCCAGAGTTATGCAGATCTTGTCAATGAGGATGGGGTGAAAACCAGGAAGCCAACAATGAGGTCTTGTTCCTTTTAAGCTGAGTCATGAAAAGAGGGCATGGAAACCATCTTGGGAGAGCAACCTGATTGGTAAGGCAACAACCCCCAAATTAGAAGGGTAATTAAGAAAGGAAATGCCACCTTCCAGGGTCTAAAAAGACATTCTAAGCTGTGGGGGATGAAAATTCTAACTCCACAAAGTCTTTTTAAACAAATCCATACTCAGAACCATTGCACTGCCAAGGGTATCACAGACTTATGTGCATGATTCTTTGGTAAAGAAGCAATCTTCCCAGACTTAAAAAAAAAGTCATAAAAAATAATAATGTTCTGGTCCTCTGGCTTTTTGCCTTCGTCGTCCCAGGGAACCCTATGGCTATGCAGTCCTGTCTGAAATTTCTGACTACATCTATGAACCCTAACTTGTATAGGAGCACTGCCTATGCAAACCTATGAAATAAGGGCTTCATTCCACTGGCCAGATCCAATTTAATACTGTATCAGTCTGGCGTCCTTCGCCGCTTCTGCCTGCCACACTGGGTTCTCTTCACAGCAGGGCCATTGTTCAAGCTGACATGTGTCCCACCATTACACCAAATGTCACCATTTATCCCAGCAAAGAAGTAAATATAACTGTAGGACAGGGCTGTTTTCTTCAGCACTCTGTCTCAGCGACACAGTGAGAATGTTCTCTGGTTGAAGGACTTGGGGAAGAGATTAGGAAATCTCTCCATCTGCAAAAGCTCCCTTTTTCACTTTCGCTCTTGGAGCAAAAGTTTGCCCCCTAAGTTAAAAACCTAGAAAATTATCACTTTGTCTTCCCCTTTCCTTCTTCCTCTATAATATTACAAAAGTGAAAGAGGCTCCTTAAAGCCTGATGTCCCTGAAACTATCATGGAAACAATAGCGGGGCAGTTTTGCAATAATATCATATTTTACAACAAGAGTATTTTGTACAGTCTATGAAACACTCAAATCTTTTTTATTAACATGATCCCCTCCATTCTCACCAGGATATTAAGATACCAGCCAAATATCAGGGAAACTGAGGCAAGGTGATAGTTGGATAATACATGGCAATAGAAAAAATGTGAATTTAATTTCCTTACTCCCAATTTGATAGGCATGCCATTCCAATGACTGAAAGGGACCAGATGACTGCTGAGGCCCCTTTTAATTCAGAGGTTCTGTGATTATTTTCATTTGGTATTGAAGTTTAACCAATATATCTGACAATGGGTGAAATGCCAGTTTATTGAGAGATTTCAAGTTTTCCATCTTGAGTATTTCAGGCATTGTAGATTGCAAAGGAATATAAGGAATAGTTCCTGCCATCCAAGAATTTATAATCATTACCTTGATCTTTTAAGTATATGAAAAAAAAAGTGTAAGTACTGAACTACAAAGAACTGTAACTAGTGTGGTATAAATGGAATTTTGACCCAAAGCAATATCTTCTAGGAGGTGTTTTTCATCCCCACCGTGGTCCTCTGGTCTAAAATTCATGGCCTAACAAACTTCCACTTGTCCTTTCCCTGTCAAAACAACAACCCCTCATCTCTCCTGCAACCTTCATTTCATTATGAGAATCCTTCTCTAATCCTCCTTAATGTTTACCTCCCCCCCCCCTCTAATTTCCCATTCTCCCCTGCAATTCTTCTTTGGGTTTGCATGGCATAGTCTGATACTCAACCAAGGCAATCTCCTCTGTTGTTTCTACTCTAATGAATTTGTCTCATGCATAAAAAGTCATATTTCTAATTCTGAGAATTCAGTAAAATAAAATAATTCTATGTTCTTATAGTTATCGTGAAAATAACCCAGATCAAATCAACAAAAGCACAATATTTTGCCTTCCCGTTTTAGGTAGGTGACAGTACATAAGACACTGGGAGCAAAGTCAGGAAGACCTGAAATCAAATCCAATCTCTGAAATTGTGTGCTTATTATCATGTAGCCCAAGATAAAATTTTTTCCTAGTCTTTAATTTTCTAACTGACCTCCTATGTTGTATTCTCTTCCTTTGCCCTCCTAGTCAATAGCTTCCACACACATAAACCTATGCCAAATATTCTACATATTTCCATGCTTAGCCCAATGATTGTGTTGTGTCACAAAGGACACTTGAGACATCTCTCTCCCATCCCCTTGCCCAATCCAAATTCTCCTCTTTCAAGCCTCCCCTCTGTAAAGATTAAAATTTAGGGGAGACTGAGGCAGGTAGAAATGAGTTTCTCTCTGCAAGGAGTATTATATTTTTTAGAGGTTTATTAAAAGTTAAGGATTAAAGAAAATACAGGATAAGAAAAACGTGCCTAGGCCAGAGAGGCCTAGACAAGATAATCTCACATCATGGAAGAGATGCCTCTGTTCCAAAATGGAAGTCCCAAAGAGAGACAAAAGCCTTTGCAATCAGCTTAAATCCCTTCTCGATCTCGGCCCACCTGAGAGTTCAGTGAGATTACAAAGCATTCTGGGAGCTAGCAAGGACTCCTGGGGAATGGAGTCCAGAGTTCAAATCTCAATTTTACACCTCCCCCCAGTCAAGTGTCCCACCTTCTCCTCAAAGCTCCCCAGTCCATTCTAGCCTACAATGATTCCTTCCTATTCTGAATTCCTAGAGCACACTTTTCCCATGGCACACATCAATTGCATACTCTATTGCCTTATTTTTGCATTTAACTTTTCACCTGGGATGTGGCTTTTATCTCCAAATCTAGATTATTGACTCAGTAAGAGATGCACCTCCTACTGCTTGGTCTTCCCTACAGAGTACCTGTAAGGGAACCTTACCTTGGAAGCATCCAGCATGGTGTCTTGTACCTAGAGGCTTTTAATGAATACTTGGTGACTTCATTTTGCATATGAATCTATCTGCACATAATTTTTGTTGTTTTCCTCTGAGAATATAAGTGTTTTTAAATTTACAAATGTAAGATGTATTGATTCTTTGTATTTGTATTCCTGGTGCCTCACACCTTATCCAGCACATAGCAAGTGCTTAATACATGTTTGATAATTGATTATTTGGGGGTTTGTTTGGGTTTTTTGATGCTTTATATGCCTAGACTAAAAACTCCACAAGGGCAGGGATGGAGTCTTACTTTAAACTTTACACTACTCCCAGAACTTAGCATGATGATCTGCATCTAGTAAGTGCTAATGATAATTATTAAATAAGCATCCCTCTTAGCACCTACCACAACATATAAAATGGGAGCCTACTAAATAATTTGCATGACTCAATGCTCTTACATTTGTAATTTTGTTGTAGAGGAATACTATACTGTAAAGTTAGCAATTAACCTTATTTTTTTTCTTAACAGATTGGTCTTTCATTTGGCAGGCATCATCTGTGAAAGCATTTGCTTTTCAGTGAATTTCAAACTGGCTCTAAGATGAAGAGTTCTTATTTTCCAGGTATTACCATAATAAATTATTTTGTGTAGTAGGTATCCAATAGATATCTTCAAGAGAATGAAAAAAAAAGAAATTCCCATATGACCTCTTTGTTCACTTATTGGTAGCTTATGGAGATTTGTAGAAAGAAAATACAGTCTACATTTATATGTAGGAGCCCAGTTTCCACAGAAAACACAATCTGGAAATCCCAGCATGGTAGGATTGGCCCAATCCCAAAGAAATGAAAAGAGAGCTGACACCACAAATGTATGTGGATGAGCTGGGGCAATTTTATGTTATTACTAGGGACTCTGTAGACTACAGATCCTGGGAATTAATCTCACCTTTGATAGTCTCAACCCTGAGAAAATTTCCAGTCTAGGTGGAATTCTTTGAATAAAAACTGATATTCATGGAGATGTATACTCTCCAAAATAGTACATAACAGAGCAAGAATATTGTAAGCTTCTCAGCAAGCCGAGAGAACTTAATAGCACCTGCTTTATGTCATATCAAGTATGAAAGAGTGACATGCCAGCACTTTACAATTGCTAGTTGTCAGATCCATATGTTGAGGAGGTAGGGACTAAAGAAGGTAGAAAATCTTGTCTCCTGAACATATTCTCAAAGTTCCAGGAGCTATTTTTAACAAAAGCATTGAAGCTGTGTCTGTTAAAAAAAAAAAAAGGAAATATCTGTCTGGAAACTCATTCTTCTTGTTGGATGTTTGGGACAAGTCAGCCCTTTATCAAGCAGGTGCTTCATGTCTTAGAGATTCTCATACTCTCAATGTGTTCTTCTAATAGCCCCAGAGACAGGGAGAGATTGGCAACTCAGTCACTGGCCAACTAACATCCTCTCTTTTCTTCTCTTCTCTCCCTTCCTTCTCCCTATCTTGCCCAGTTTGGAAGTACAGTGGCTGTTCACACAGGAGGTTTGACTTGCTTCATTTCTTACCCCAAGTCCATTTCCCCTCTTCCTTAGTCATTTGCTCTCTACTGAAGTGGAGAGTGAGCAAAGCACCATATTAAGGTGGAAAGACACCCAATTGGCTTAGTTGAGAACTCTCAAAATCTACCAGCCTTAGCCTCCCAAGTAGTGTGCTAGAGTGCATGTATATATATTGTATTTATATATATTCCTCCCTGTTTGGATCTACCATTTAGATTTTACTGCAGGCAAATTACTCTTCTAGATTCTGGGAAAAGACAAAGTTAATTAGTTCTTCACCTTTTTTTCTGTTGTGGAAACCTTTGACAGTCTAATGAACCCCATGGAACCCTACTCAAAATATTATTTTTGAAGGAGAAAACAAAACAGGATCACAAAAGATACAAATTACATTAAAATTCAGTTATCACTTTTTTTCAAATTCAGATTAAGATCCCCTCAGATTAAGAACATGAATTTAGAGTTCCCTTGGAAAGTTCCAGGGACTCTCTAGAGACATAGTGACTCAGTATTTGGGAATTTTGAGATGATAAAGTGATATCCTCATTGTCTGCTGAGCCAGAGTAACTCATGACAGAGTGGACTTTTTAACTGGAGAGAGTTTCTGCCTTGTGTGTAAATAATATCCTCTGTCTCTAAATTCCCCAAGTGGATTAAGGAAATGGGATCTACTCCCATTATTCACTTTGCCATCCCTCTCACATGGAGTATGGACTGAATTACATGAAGCTACTTTCTGAGCTTTTGACATTGTGTTTCCTTTCCTAATAATAATAATAATAATAATAGCTAACATTCATTATAGTACTTTGAAGTTTGCAAAGTGATCAAGATATAGATATATTAAAAATTTTTATTTGATCCTCATAAAAGTAGTTGCTAAAATCAGTCTCATTTTAGAAAGATAAAGAAAGATAAAGATAAAGAAACTGGGGCTAGGAGAAATTAAGTGACTGACCCAGAGTCATGCTGTAGTAAGATATAATATAATAGTATATACTATTAGCTAGTAAAAGCCTAAAGCAGGATCAAAAACAGAGGACATCTTGACTCCAAATCTGGCACTCTATCTAGAATACCACACAAACAACCTTGAAGTGGATATGGTCAAGTTTGTGAGTTTCAAGAGGATATGTCCTGCTCTTGTGAGGGCAAGAGGTTCTGAAGGTCCAAAATCTAATGAGCAGAACAGTTAGTAGCAAAATATGCCTCTGTCTCATAGAGGATGGATACCACAAGATAAGTGACCCAAGTTTGCCTGTTTTACCTGCAAACCTATAGTAGGAGTTGTTTGGGTAGTGTTGAGTCTGGGTGAAATAGTAAATGCTTAATAAGCTACCCCACAAACTGCTTTATGTTCTAATGATGTATAATTATCAGTCTTCTAGCAAATTGAGGCTTTAAATATAAATGAAGTTAGTGAGTTCTATTTTAAGTTGTTCTATTAATGCACGTAAGTTAATCTTTTATGTTTAACAATTCTTTTGTGTGTAGGAAATAATTACTTTTCTCATATCTGATTCACATTGGGTACCAAGCAACATTTTGACTCCCCTTCTAAGGAAACTTAAAATAATTTGTCACTAGGGTACCAGAGTGAGAGGTTTAATGAGTCAAAGAGTTTGAGCAAAGGGTCCTAATCTCTTTCATGAGAGGCAATCTCCTTCCAGCATTAACCCAGGCTGGATTATATGCCTTGTGGATTATATATATCTATAAATATATGTGTATATTTATATGGATCATTTGTATATATACACGTGAGGGTTAGGTATACCTGTATCATATATAGTATAGGTATATTGTATAATTAGAAAATCTTGAAACCTTGGACTTCATCTCCCAGAATTCTTTTCTTGTCCCAAGAATCCTTTTCCCTTTATTCACATTAGCTTCCATTATTATTTTTAAGCTGTATGTAACTCCTCCCCTGCTCTCTTTTTCCTGTGTGTGTGGCTCGGTGATCTCTTCTCTTTTTTCTCTAGCCTTTTATTTTTCCTTTTTGCTTCAAGTTATTATTAATAAATCTTATTAAATATAATACTTGGAGTATTTTGGATATTAATTTTTAATCTTCAATATGTGAGTATTAGGTGCTATCAATACTAAAATCTATGACATGTAGCATATATATATATATATATATACCATTAAAGAACTCTATGTACTACACCCACTCCCCTTACCATAAAAGGTTAACTTACATGTATTAACAGGACAATTTAAAATGGAATTCACCAACTTCATTTATATCCAATGCCACAGTTTGCTAGAAGATTGATAATTAAATCTAGGGAAATTAAGAACATAATTAAAATATTTATTTACAATGTTATCACCCAACTCACCTCACTAAAATGGGTACATACTCTTCTAGAATTAAAATGAGGCTTTCACAAATATCTTTCCATTCAATTCAAATAATAATAACTAGATAACTATAATGCACAAAGCACAGCGGTGGACACTTTTGAGAATTCCAAAATAATAAAGATAGTGCCTGCACTCATGGAGTTCATATTCTAGTAGGGGCACGAGACAAGTATACAAATAGCTGTTACAAGACAGGAGAACAAGGATGTACAAGGCCCTCATAGGGACAGATTTCTTTTGGGCAGCAGGTGGGAAAAAGAATCAAGGAATGACTGCCAAAGGAGAAAGACCTTAGTGGGGAAAATTTGGACATTTATTAGAAATAGCTAAATGAACATGTTAAGCATATCCAAACTTTTGCTGAGTGAGAGGAATTTTTCTCCTTCTTCCAAAGAGCCTTGGACACATTATTTCCACATTAATATTATTAATATTAATATTCCATATTAAAGACTTTAACTACAACCCATAATCTGCCAGGCTGTGGATGAGTTTCCACAGGTTTCTATCTAGACAATCCACCAAGCTCCTGTGTTAACCTTTCTTGAAGAAGGTTAGTTAAGGAAAAACAAATAAAAAAACTGTATCCAGGAAAGCATTGGAAG
The DNA here is from genome assembly GCF_027887165.1 of Monodelphis domestica. Lineage (NCBI taxonomy): Eukaryota > Metazoa > Chordata > Mammalia > Didelphimorphia > Didelphidae > Monodelphis > Monodelphis domestica. Next base: position 212,795,368 of record NC_077227.1, read on the forward strand.
GCTTGCCTGAAGTCAGTCCTCATTACTTATTGCGATACATTGCCCTGTTGGTGTAGCAGAAATGTTTCCTTAACAGCACTATCACTGTAGATGTCATCTAGTTGCCATAGAAACTTTGGAAGAGAAGCTTGTTTTTAACCCTTGGACTGGGTTTGCCACCCAGTTTTATGGGACTATTTAGAGTCCCCTTGTTAGCTCTGAACTCTTCCCCTTTTATTCTCTTGCCGTTTCCTCCTCCTGTTTTATAGCTGATCTGGGACAGTTTATGGCACTCATGCATTTTATAGCTACAAAGCCAAGTTGCCCCTATCACAGTTGGGAGGGGCCAGGGCGAAGAGGAGGGGCCATGAAGAGAGATACAGGCAGTAGAATATTTCTGTAAGACGAGCTCATGTAGAAGTCAGTCCCTTCTTTCTTCTCTTCCTCTTCCCGTATCCCACCCGGATACTGAGGTTTCACTTCTTTAAAAAGAAATAAAAATGGACTTCATTCTTATAGTCTTCCTCAGTCAGCTTTCCCAGCTTGGGTCTGCAGAAAGGCAAATTACATTTCTCACTTCTCTCACCAGACAGCCTCAAAAATGAGAAGTGTCTGGTTTTGAGATAACTTAGTCTCAGGTCATTCCAGCCTTACCCTGTGTTCCTGTTCCTGGTCCCTTCTCTGCCTATAGCTGTTTCTCTGGGTCTGGAAGGCAAAGTCTTACCCTTCCTCCTTAAGGATTGATGGCACTTAACTCAGAAGTTTAGATTCCCAGCTCCTGGGGTCACCTCCGGGTGGGGGGGGGGGCAAGCATGGCACTGTTGTTCCCTTGGCCGTAAGCTCCTATTCTGTTGACAGAAATCGGTTTTGTGCCAGTGGGGGTGGGTAAAACATCAGCCCTGAGTTTGAGTTTAGTTTTTGCCTTAGCATTTTTCACACCTCTGGCAGATTTACAAAACAAGTCTTCTCAGTAAGTAGCCTGTAAAAGCCAACCTTGGAAAACAAATTTAGTCAGGGGAGAGGAGACAAAGACTCTGGGACAATGATTGCCAGAGGAAGGGACTCCAGGACCCACTGAGGCCATTACACTGGAGGAGGGCAGTGTAGGAGCTCACCTAGAAGAGAATATGAAGATGACCATCTGGTAGCATCTTAGTTTAGCTAACCAATTATACTAATTTGACACTAAATTCAGTTGTTTTTCCCAGGAAGAAGTATAAATGCTGTCCATGCTCCCTTCATATTGATGGGGCGGGGCAAGGATTTCAGGTGCTCTACCCTAGTTAATGACTGTCTAGGTGAATGGAAAGAAGAGGAAGAGAAGCAGAGAGATGATTTGCTGTTGGAAATAAAAGCATTCTTAGAACTTACTGTTTTATCTTTCTCAAGTATTTAAAGTTTCAGTTTCAGGTGGAGATGGGAGTTGGTTGTCTTGCCTGGGAACAATTTTGCATTAATAACACTGTCTCAGAAGAGCAAAACTATACAGCCAGCCAGAGAAGGCCAGAAGGGCTCATTTGTCTCAGTGTCAACTCTCTCCACAATGCCTTTAACTCCTTATAATCAGGATAATATTAGTGCATGAAATTGAATTAGAAATTCGAATAGAAATAGAATAGAAAATAGAATTAGAAAATGAATTAGAAAGGTGCTATCCTCAAAAGTTGATGTGTTGTGTTGGAGCCCACTGTACCAGCTAATCAGTACATTATGGAGACTCAGTAGGAAGACTTGCTTGGATGAGCCCAATGAAAAGGGGTTGGGGGCATATGATTCATTAGAGTCCATTTTGTTTCTGTGAATATTAACCTGAGAGGAAGAAATGGAGATTCAGCAGTGAAACTCTTCCCATAGAATACAAGACTTCGTGACTCTCAGTCTTTTGTTTCTATATCACTTTTTACTGATCAAGTTCAAAGACCAAGAATTAAGTAATTTTTCTATTGACATAATGATGTGATTTCTGTCTTGCTTTGATTATTTATATGGTCAATTATGTGGATGGTTTTCCTAATATCAAACCATCCTTGCATTCCTGGTTATAATGAATAATCCTTGTAATAACTTGCTGTAGTCTTTTTTTTTTATAAAACCCTTACCTTCCATCTTGGAGTCAATACTGTGTATTGGCTCCAAGGCAGAAGAGAGTCAAGGGCTAGGCAATAGGGGTCGAGTGACTTGCCCAGGTTCACACAGCTAGGAAGTGGCTGAGGCCAGATTTGAACCTAGGACCTCCCATCTCTAGGCCTGGTTCTCAATCCACTGAGCTACCCAGCTGCCCCCTGTTGTAGTCTTTTTGCTAGGATTTTATTTAAGATTTGTGCATCTATATTCATTAAGGAGATTGGTCTATAGTTTCTCTGTTTTGGGTCTGCCTGGCTTTGGAATCAGTACCTATTTGAGTCATAAAAGGAATCTGGTAAGATTCCTTCTTTGCTTATTTTGTCAAATAATTTTTATAGTACTGAGATTAGCTGTTCTTTGAATGTTTGATAGAATTCACTTGTGAATCCATCTAGCCCTGGGAATTTTTTCTTAGGAAGTTCCTTGATGACTTCTTCAATTTCTTTTTTCTGAGATGTTATTATTTAAGTATTCTATTTCCTCTTTTGTTAATCTAGACAATTTATATTTTTGTAAATATTCACCCATTCCATCTAGATTGTCATATTTATTATCATACAATTGGGCAAAATAGTTCTTAATAATTACCTTAATTTCTTCTTTATTAGAGGTAAGATCATCCTTTTCATCTTTGATATTGTTAATTTGATTCTCTTCTTTCTTTTATTAGATTAATCAGTACTTTATTTTTTTTATTTTTTAAAGTACTAGCTCCTAGTCTTATTTATTAGTTCAATAGTTCTTTTACTTCCAATTTTATTAACTTCTCATTTAATTTTTAGGATTTCAAATTTATTTTTTTGTCTGGGGATTTTTAATTTGCACTTTTTTCTAATTTTTTTAAATGACAAATCCAATTCATTAATCTCCTCCCTTTCTATTTTGTTGATATAGGCACTCAGAAATATACTTTTTTCCCCCAAGGACTGCTTTGGCTGTATCCCATAGGTTTTGATATATTGTCTCTCCATTGTCATTCTCTTTAATGAAGTCCATGATTGTTTCTATGATTTGTTTTTTGATCCACCAGTTTTGAAGGATTAGATTATTTAGTTTCCAATTAATTGTATTCATGAATTTGTATGATGTCATGATTGCTACTCCTGCTTTTTAAATTTTAGATCATGCATAATAAATTCTGCTCTAGCCTCTTACCTTGAATGTGTGTGTGTGTGTGTGTGTGTGTGACTCTGCATCAGATGTGTTTCTTGTAAACAATATATAGTAGGATTCTGGTTTTTAATCTTCTCTGCTATCCACTTCTGTTTAATGGATGAGTTCATCCCATTCACATTTTGTTTTATGATTACTACCTGTGTATTGCCCTTCATCTCATTATCCCCTTTAGATCCTGCTCTATTCCCTTTCTCTTTGTTCCTCCTCATCAGTATTTTGTTTTTTGTCACCCCCCCCCACTTCTGCCTCCCTATGATTACTGCCCTCTTCCCTTGTCTTATTCCCCTTCTACTTCTCTGTAGGATAAGATAAAATTCTATACCCCACTGAGTATACTTGTTTTTCCCTCTCTGAGCCAGTTAAGATGAGAGTGAAGTTTAAGTATTGCCCATCACTACCCTTATCCTCTCCTCTTTATAATAAATTTTCATGCCTCTTTATATGTTATATAATTTACCTCATTCTATCACTCCTTCCCTTTTCTCTCAGTTCAACCTCTCTTTCAGCCCTTGATTGATTTTTACATATCATTGGCATGCATACATATACCATATATACATATTGTTCCATATTATCACATTTATATACACATTATGTCACCATATGCATCATATCATCTTAATCAGCTTATTCCTCCAACCTCTGAGAAAATTCCTTCAACCTTCTCTACTATTAAGAGTAATTTTTGAGAATTAGAATCATCTTTCTATGCAGACATATAGACATTTTGACCTTAATGAGTCCCTTAAATTTTCTCTTTCTTATTTACCTTTTTGGGCTTCTCTTGTGTCTCACGTTTGGACTTCAAATTTTTTGTTTAGGTCTGGCTTATTCCTCAGGAATACTTGGAAATCTTCTAACTTATTGAATGTCCATTTTTCCCCTGAAAGAACATGCTCAGTTTTCCTGGATAAGAGATGTTGGGTTGTAAACCCAAATCTTTTGCTTTCCTAAATATTGTATTCCATGACTTTTGATCCTTTAATGTAGAAGCTACTAGGTCTGATCCTGATTGTAGCTCCATGATATTTGAATGGCTTCTTACTGGCTGCTTGAAGAATTTTCTCCTTAGCTTGGTAGCTCTTGAATTTAGCTATTATATTCCTTGAAGTTGTCATTTGAGGATTTCTTTCTGGAGGTGATTTGTGAATTCTTTCAATTTCAATTTTATTTTCTTGTTTGAGGATCTCTGGCCAGTTATCTTTGATAATTTCTTGTAATATGATGTCCAAAGTTTTGTCTTGATCCAGGTTTCAGGTAGTCCAATAATTCTCAAATTGCTTCTCCTAGATTTATTTTTGAGGTCAATTGTTTTTTTTCAATAAGATACTTGATGTTTTCCTCTGTTTTTTTTTTTTTATTCTGTTGATTCTGCTTTATTGTTTCTTGATTTCTCATGAAATCATTAGTTTCTAGATGGTCAATTCTGATTTTCAAGGCCTGGTTTTCCTCTGTCAGTCCTCCCCTTTTTCAATTGATTCATTTCATCTTGCATCACTTTCAGTTCTGTTTGCATCACTTTTTCTCTGCCTCTCTTAATTGGTTTTTGAAATCTTCTTTGAGCTCTTTGAGAATTTGTGTCAAATCTATATTTTTCTTTTGGATTTTGTATGTGTCTCCTTTGCTTTTACTGTCCCCTTCTGTGTCTGTACCTTGCTCTTTGTCTCCATAAAAATTCTTTAGAATTAGGTGGGGTTTTTTGTTGTTTGCTCATTTTCCCCATCTAATTATAGGTAGACTGTTTCTGGGAAGTTAGGGTACCCTCTTAAACTTCAGTCCTTGATTGATAAGTCTCATCTTATTTTCTGGGTCTGAGGGCTGAGAGCTCTGGGAATCCCTTCTCCTTGCTGATTTAATTGGCCCTTGAAATGCTAATGGCTTAAGGACCTGCCTCAGGCTTGGATATAAGCTTTGGATTTTACTCTGACCTTGATCAGGTCAGGGGATGATCAAATTCTAGCCCCAGGCCTAGGCTGAAGTTTTTGGTCTTACTGTGTACTTGATCCAATCAGGCATACCCTTGATTGCCCTGTCTTGGAGTGCTGCCCTGAGCTTTAGGTAGAAAGATCAGTACTTAGTACTATCAGCCATCCCCAAACTGTGTACTATGTCCTTATCCCAAGTCCAGACAGGAAATCCTGGCTTTACTCTGGGCCCACTTGGATCAGCCTACATCAGCCCAGACTACCCTGGCCTCCAACTCTGGACTTCTCCATAGGATTTTAATTTCAAGGGGTATGGGTTGGCTTATACTTCTATTTGCGCAGGTAGGATCTCAGAGCCTAAATGATAACTTCGACTTAAGTTCCAAACCTGGGATCAGCAGATGTGGGGTAGGAGTGGGGGAAGTGGCTTGCTCTTCCCTCCTTTCTACAGCCTTTTGCTGACTCTGCTTTCCTCTTACCCCAATTCCCCAGGGGATCTCTGCCTACATTTTGGGTTTTTATTTTCTTGAAAGTTGTTTCACTCTGTCTCCTTGGTGGTTCTTTCACTCCTTTATTTGTTTTGTGGCAATATTTTAATTTTGATCAGAGAGGATTCTCATGGTGACACAGAACAATTCTGGTTCACTCCACCATCTTCGAGTTAAGTGATTTTCAAGTTAAATACCTTACTTACTCACAGGTTTTCCTTAGCCTGATTGACATTTCTGCATGTCCTCTATGATTGAGTTCCAGGTCTCTCATGGGTCATTTGGAACTCCTGAACAGATTGACAGTGGCTATGGTATGTTGACCATTACATTTTAAGAGTTTTATGATGTGGATTTTTGAGGATATAAAGCAATATATCAAATAAGGGCTGTGCATTTCAGAGAATATCCCATGGGAAATACCTTCTTACATTCCCTTCTGTGCTCACCATCCTTACTTTTACCCCACCCTATCTACCTTTAAAAAAGAATTGATTCCAAGGGGTAGACTTTGAGTTGCTTCAACTTGTCTAATTTTGGTTCTTTGAAGCCTAACAAAATAAAAAGAAAATCTAGAGTTCAGATTGTAAATCCATATGACCCCAAACATGGAATACCTAGGCAGTCAAAATAATGTTGTGCATTTTTTCACCTTCCACCCAGACATTTGGCATTCCATTGGTACTGCTTGGAGTTTGATACCCTGTTATCAGTGAATACTGTGAAGATTGGATTTAGCTATTTCCTGATTGTAACAATGAAGAGACTTAGTTTAACAAAATCAGGAATGTCTTGGGAACTCTAAATTACTCCACCCTACTTAGACTTTAGGGGAAGATAAAGTTGTAATCTCCTGATTGAACAATGAAGGTACTTAACTCTTAACTTATAGTGAAGCTAGAACTTTAAGTTAAATCTATTTCAAGATCTTAATACAAAAAGGTGTTAAGTAACTATAACGATTAAATTAATCAAAAAAGGTTAAGTAACTCACAAAAGGTGAACCTAAAAAGAAGTGTTAAGTAACTCTAAAGATATAATCTAATCAAAGAAGATGAGCACTCTAAAAGAATGGGCATTTACAGGAGGAGACACAGGGGTGAAAAGTCTATATATTGGCTCATTTCCTCTCTCAGGTACCTTTTGTGGTGGAGAGGTGGCTGATAGCAGCGTTCTGGGCCTTTTGGTATCTTGGCATGGTTACAAGCTATTGTCCGGTTTGGTGGTGAGTTCTGGCTGAGTTTTTCTCCTTTACTTTCCAACTTTATCCTCTTAGCAGTCTCTAATCTTCTTCAGAGACCTAGAGGTGGGGATTTTAAAACTCCACCTGGCACAGGCCAGGCAGGAGAAGTCCTATATCCTCTTCCCTCCTTCTCCTTAAAGTCCTTCCCTCTATATTAATTAAATTACCATAAATTTCCAGACTGACTTGAGTATTTTATTTGTGATTTTCCCTGGTAACCAATTAAATCTTGATTTTAAGTCACAACCCTAAAATTATCTTGACAATATACATTGTAAAATTTAAACCAATATCCAATAACTCCAAGTATTATATTTTATAAGATTTATTAATAATAACTTAAAGTAGAAGAAATAAAAAGAACCAAAGTAAAAGTCTTAGTAAAGCCTGTTTTCCCAGTCATGATGAGGGGAAGAGAGAGAGAGAGGGCAGAGCTACACAAAACTGATATCCTCCCTACATTAGCACATCACATGAGAATGTACATGGGAAAGAGTTCCTGGGGAACAAATTTCTCATTATACAACATTAATGGATAAATGCCACTGATACTCAAGCTATTATTTTATGTTTCCTGCAGGAATTCAAATACTCAAGAAAATGGAATTTAGAAAGAAAAATATCTCAGCCTTAGGAATACCCTCCTTCTCTTAGAAGCCATTTATCTTTTTTCCTTCTCAAGACTCTCCTAGAAGAAAACAATTTTTATCTAACAGAGTTTGGGGGAGGGGTGTTATATTGGTCAAGTTAGAATGAGCTGTTATTTTCTCATCCACCCTACCCTTATGCATGAGGAGCTATTCCACATACGCTTTTGGTTCTTTCTTTCTGCATAAGTGGAATTTTGAACCCTTGGACTTCATCCCCCAGAAATCCTTCAGTATTTCCCAGAAATTCCTTTCCTCTCTCCACCACTTTGTGTGGTCATGTTTGTATTTAAATTTGTGGTAACTCTGCCCTTTTCTCTCTCTTCTCTCATTACTGGGCTGGGTTCAGGTACTTCTTTTATTTTAGTTATTTTTAAGAACACTTTTAAAATATAATAGTTATTGCATATTAATTTTAAAACCCACATTTCAGATGTGACTAGAGTGGTTTTCCTTTCAAATTTGATCACACGAGAATAATGAGAAGGAAAGTAGCAAAAGCTCTGCTTCTGATATTAGTCCATCTAAAATACCATAAATTCCCCTGTCCCCTCACCAGTCAATTTTCTGAATCACTAATTGCCTAGAGAATGGTCTTAGGAGTTTTCTCTCTAATTAAAAAAAAAAAAGGAATCAACTCTTCAGCTTTGAACCTCCACTCAGAAACCATACTGGCAAAAAAACATCAGCTATAAATCTACTTCTCTTTCTTCCTGGGAGCTTCCGTAAGGGCCCCCTTTTCCTGCATAAAAAGACTCACAGATCAGTAATGCAGTGGTTAAACATTCTTGTCATACTTTAAAACACACACACACACACACACACACACACACACACACAATAAAGAAAGCAAAAGGTAAATGAACTCTCAAATTTGAGATATTTGGGAAATGGAAAAGGGAAAGAAAAAGAGGGGAAAGGTGAAAGATAAAAAATGGAGGAATCATGATTTTGAGGGTTCTACAGTCCTGGAGATTTCATGGGTTTATAATTCATCCCAACATTCCTCATTCATAATCCACATATACTGCTCCTAATCCAGAAGTCTTTCATTGAGGAGCTCATGGTTAATGTTGCTCCTTTGTAGCTCTAGGCTCTTCCAGTCTCTTCACTATTTATTGAATACTAAAGAGTCCTGGGTATATTCTCTCCTGACTTTTATTTGGCTTCATTGCCCATATTCCTTTAGGCTGAGAAGACAAGTATTCTTTCAGGCTCATTCAACTAGTTCCCAGGTAAAGGTAAATTCCCCCAGGGAGCAAACAGTGAAATGTTGGAGTGATTTCTTCCTGAACCAGGTGGAATATATCTCCAGTATCCTAATCTTCCTGACGAAACCAAAGCAGCATTATACTACTAATGATGTTATTCATCCTTAGTTTTAGAAGTAGGCCAGTGGCATCACAAAGTGATTTCTTGACTTGCTGGTGACCTGGATTTAAGAGAGGTATCATTGCACAAAGTCCTCAGCCTTACTCTCTCTTCCAAAGTCATCAAAGTCCAGTGGCAAGACAAAAGTCAGGATAACTGGCAATGGCTCAGCTTGCAATAAATGACCTTGGCATCTTTGATATCTGACCAAACTCTAAGCACTCCACAGCACTTGCTTCAGCCACTTTCATCATGACACTGGACTGAATTGTTCTCATCTGTCCATTCCACCAGGGGAAGTCCTCACATACTTGGGGTAGACATCTCCCTAACTCATGATAGGTCTGAGGCCTTTCAGTTCCTCTCAACCTGGTTTGGTTCATCTGCTGAGATGGTTTTACCAGGGTATAGTTGCAGCCCATGCTTTAGCTTCTTGGAGGCATAGGTAAGAGGTGGATGATTGGTGTTATATAGTGCCCTTGTATAACAGTCCTCTATGACGAAATCTCTCCTTCAAAATCACTGTGATTCAGTCAAAGATACCCAACTAGCAGGATAAATATGAAAAAAATAGTAATGCAGTATTTTAAGTAGAGGTGGAAAACTGCTAGGGGAAAATGTTATATTCAATCTCAGAAATGGTTTCTTTATGAATAGCTAGCTAGCATTTATATAGCACTTTAAAGTTTGCTATGTTCTTTATATAGGTTATCTGATTTGATCCTCACAACCCCAAAAGGTGATAGGTATTATTATCCTCTTTTTATAGATAAGGAAACTGAGGCACGGAAGTTACATGACTTGTCCAGGGTTGAAACCCTATTAAAGCATTTAAAGGAGGATTTGAACTCAAGTCTTTCTGACTCCAAGTCTAGCATTCTATCCACTTCATGACCTAGCAGCCTATATTCAGATAGGAACCTTTTTGTTTAACTGTTTTTCTTTGTTACTTGAGAGGGCTCTATTTCAGGAGGCATTCAGAAAAGGCATTTCAGTCAGTCAACAAGGCAAAAAACATTTAATAAATATTTACTACATACCAGGAACCTGCTAGGTGGCTCAGTGGATTGAGGACTGGGCCTAGAAGCAGAAGACCTGAGTTCAAATCCAGCCCTCTGACATTTATGAATTATGGGACCCTGGGCAAGTCAGCCTGTTTGCCTGAGTTTTCTCACCTGTAAAATAAACTGGAGAAGAAAATGGCAAATCACTCCAGTATCTTTGCCAAGAAAACCCCATTTTGGATCACAAAGAGTCAAACACTACTGCATAACATTAAAAATAATTTTTGGATGGAGGGTACTTGCCCAGTGTGGGGGGATAAGTGAGGAAGGGATTAGAAAAAGCTCTATGTAGAAGAAGGTGGTGCTTTAACAGTTTTGAAGGAAATAAGGGATTCCAAGAGGCAGAGGTAAGAAGGAAACACACACCAGGCACAGCAGCCAGTACAGAGGGACTGAAACCAGGTCTGTTTGCCTGGATCATAGAGGGGAGAAATTAAGATATAATGTAGTTATTATGGTAGGCGATGGCTCTGATATAAAAGGCTTTAAAAGTCAAATAGGAGATTACATTTGATCGTATAGTCAATAGGGAGCCATTGGGGTTTATTGAGAGGGAGAATGGCATAGTCAGATATACACTTCAGAAAGATTCACTGTGGCATTAGTATGGAGGGTAAATTAGAGGAAGGAGAGACTTCAGGCATGGAGACCAATTAGGAGGCAAACAAAAATGGCGACTGAAATTGAAGTATTGAGTTAGAATTTAGCAGTCTGCTACATGCCCCTAATAGAACAGAGGTAGCAAATAAATAATTCAGAGAATTATTGTAGGCAGAGCTTAGGACATATTGGTAAATTGGGTTTTATTTGGCTGCAAGGAAAGCAGTTTCAAACTGCAGCCAAGAGATAATCTTGTATCCTGAATGAAAAAGATTCTACTCCTCCGAGTTTCAGGGGAGGTAAGAAAGAGCAGCCAGGTTGGAGAGAAAGTAGGAAAAACAAATATGTATAGCTATAGTCAAGGCAGAGTAAACAGGACTTTGCCCCCGTACACAATTCTTCTCTATCATAGAAACAGCAGGACTTAGCACCTGACTTGTTTGGTTTTGTTTTTATTTTTAACAAATCTGTGTTCATATCAGTGCTAATATTATTAAGACTAATATTATTGGAACTTCCTCAATCAGTTCTGACAGATATGGTCTCTGCAGTTCAGTCTTTAAAAAAATAAAATAAAATCTTACCTTCTGTATTGATTCTAAGGGAGAAGAGCAATAAGGGCTAGACAATTAGCAATAAGGGTTAAATGACTTGTGCAGGATCAAATAGCTAGGAAGTAACTGAGGTCACATTTGAACCCAGGACCTCCCAACTCCAGACCTGGCACTCTATCCACTGGGCTGCCTAGCTGCCCCTTACAATTTAGGCTTAATAAGCTGCCTGGGGATGTCCAGGGGTTAAATTATTAGCCCTAGGTAAATAATTACATATATCAGAGGTGGACCTTGAACTCAGGTCTTCCTGACTCATGGGTAGTTAATTATCCACTATGCCACCTTAGTCTTGCTAATTAGGCAGAGACCATTCAAGCTAGAAGCTACCATTAGTCAACTTGTCTGTCTCTGTACCACCATGCCCCACTCCTCCCACAGAGGCATTAATCATAGGACCTTGAATCTTTGTATTCCTTTATCCCTCTCCTCTTCATCACCTTTGCTTGTATTGAGGGAGGGCTTTGTGCTGCTTGCCCTGGTTAGAAAAATTCCTAGTTATGGCTATATTAGGGGAAAAGGACTCCCAAGGGTCAGGGGCCATATGTCAAAAAAAGATGAATAGGGAGAGCTGAAAGGAGAATGATTAATGCTTTACCCCTCCATCAGGCTAACTGGGAAACCTGAGACCATGGAACTATAATATAGCTAGGTTGTAACTAGTTTGTACACTGAGATAGTTTCATGGAATAGGGGAAGGTGGGGGATGTAGGTCATAGTTAGATACTGTTATATATTGAGAAAATAGTGAGGGAAGTTAGGTAAAATACATTTAAATAGTCTATGGGTGTGTTGTATGGTTCAGTAGGCTTGGTATATATTTACTGAATATAGGGAACAAGTAGCTACTACAGAAGTAAAAGAAAAACAGATGCAGTCTTTTCATTTTTAGTGATAACTTATTTACGTTGCCTATTCATTTCTCTCCATTGTTTTTTTTTAAACCCTTATTTTTTGTTTGAGTAATGACTCTAAGACAGAAGGCAAGGGCTAGGCAAATGAAGTTAAGTGACTTGTCCAGGGTCACATAGCTAGGAAGTGTTTGAAGCCAGATTTGAGCCCAGGTCCTCCCGATCCCAGGTCTGGCACTCTATCCGCTGAGCCACCTAGCTGCTGCTCTCCACATTCTCCTGCCTAATGAGTCATCCTTTGTAAGAAAGATTTTCAAGAGAGAGCTGGAAAAAAAGGGAATGAGTAAAATGAACCAAAATATGAATTGTATCTGGCATATAAACAATATTCTATACCTTTAGTTCCCTAACCCTAGAGGTTTACAGAAAACTTCCCAACCCAAGTTCACCAAAAAATATTAACATAAAATTACCTAAAAAGTGGTCATGGAAATTCATTAAAGAGGTTTTTTTTATTATTTTTATTTGAGGGATGCTACTTTCCCCACAAACTAACAGATCAAAGACGAAGGGCTAGAAGAGACTTCAGGAGTTACCTATCAGAAAAATTAAATGATCATTTTTTTAAAAACGTTTACCTTCCAATACTGTATATTGGTTCCAAGGCAGAAGAGCAGTAAGGGTTAGGCAATGAGAGTTAAGTGACTTGCCCAGGGTCACACAGCGGGGAAGTGTCTGAGGCCAGATTTGAACCCAGGATCTCCTGTCTCTAGGCAAGGCTCTCAATCTACTGAGCTACCCAGCTGCCCCCTTAAATGAGCATTAAAAGATGAGTTCCTTGAATGCAGGCACTATCTTTTGCCTTCCTGTGAATCCCCAAGGCTAGTACAGTAAGTGGAGCATAGTAGGTGCTTCATAAGTGCTAGTTAATTGACCAACTGACAACCAAAATTTTGTTGTTATTGCTCAGTACTGTCTGACTCTTTGTGACCTTGTGCACCATACTGCCCATAATGTTTTCTTGGCACAGATCCTGGAGTGATTTTTCATTTCCAATGAATGAAGAAAATGAAGTTAAGTGATTTCTCAAGGTCACAAAAAGCTAATAAGTGGCTGGATTTGCACTCAGAGATTCCTACTCCAGGCCCAGAATTCTACCCATTGGACCACCTAGTAATTGGCTGAATTGGGATTTGAACTTCTGACTCCAAATCCAATGCTCTTTCCATAATACAGGATGGCCTCCTTTATGCTCTCACATGCTGATTTTATTTAGCCTTAAAACATCTTTGGGAAGACATAACTATATGGAGGAGTAAGTGGTAGAGCAGGGATTAGATCCTCAGACTCCTGCTTAGGACATAAGGCTCTTTCCACTGAAACTGAAGGGTCTTTGAAAAATGTTCAGAGGATCACAGCGTTAGGGCCAGAAGTCAACAAGTAAACAAGCATCCATTAAGCAGCCACTGAATGCCAAAGTGTAAAATGCTTGGGGATACAGAAAGGCAAAAAACTAGCCCCTTCCTTCCAGGAGACAATTTGCAAACATTTACAACCCCAAATGATACAGACAAGATAAACTGAAGTTAGTCATGGAAGGAAGGTCCTAGCTTAAGGGGAACCTAGAAAGGTTTCTTGCAGAAGGTAGGATTTTAGCCAAGACTAGAATGAAGCCAGGAGGCAGAGAATTGTAGGCATGGCAGGCAGCCAGTGAAAACCTACAAAATTGGGAGATGGTGTATCTTATGCAAAGAACAGCAAAAGAGACCAATGTGGCTGGATGGTAGACTATATGGAGGGAAATAAGGCAGAAGAATTTAATCCTAGAGAAAATGAGGAGCCTTTGGAGGATAATGAATGGGGGGGGGTGTCTTCTAGTCCAATCATCTCATTTTACAGATGAGGAAACAGAGGCATGGAAAGGTTATCTGAATTTCTTATGATCACTCACATAGCAAGGACTAGAATTTGAACTAACATCCTCTGACTTCAAATCTGGGTCATATTGTTGGCTCACCCAGGCCAGGATGAAAAGAACTGAACAGGGCTCAGGAACACATATGAGTTAAATCAAGATAACCAGAAGAGACCCAGAGAAACATGGAAAAGATGCCTTTCATGTCATGATGATTATCTATCTGAATTTGTAGAGCATTTTTCCTCCAGAAAACTAAAATGTGCTTCCATGATACACATTCAATAAATGAAAGATTTGATGCTAATGGCTCAAATGGTATATGGGCCAGGTTCTCCTGTAGTCCATCTGGAATCTCGTACCAGCTGTCTCTTACCCTGACTCGAAAGCACTTTCTCCTCATCTCTACTTTTTAAAATGACTTGTTTCCTTCAAAATTCACTTCAAAACCATCTCCTGAAATACCCTTTCCTAATACCTACGCACACTTGTGAATCCCTCTCCCATGAACTTATTTTTATTTTGTATATATTCATTCATGTTCATATTATGTTTGACTATAAAAGTTAAGACCCTTGAGGGCAGGGACTATTTCATTTCTGTCTCCTTGTACATAGCACAGTGTTTGGCACTTAGGAGGCACTTAAATTTTTTTTTTTGCCACTTGAAATAATGTTATTATTTTCTTTTTGCAGCTCAAAATAAACTAAAGAAAACAAAGGCTTTGATGGGGCAGCTAGGTGACTCAGTGGACTCAGAGTCAAGCCTAGAGATGGGAGGTCCTGGGTTCAAAATCCAGCCCCAGATACTTCCTAGCTGGGTGTCCCTGGTTAAGCCACTTAACCCCCATTACCTAGCCCTTCCCATTGTTCTGCCTTAGAACCAAGTAATATACAGTATTGTTTCTAAGATGAAAGGTAAGAGTTTAAAAAAAGAAAAGAAAATGAATGCTTTGAGTGAGATGATGATTACATAGGAGAGTCAAAGGGGAACTAGAATTTCAGTTTCCAGAGTTTAATGAAAATCTTCTTGCTTTAGACCATTTTCTGGTAAACAGGCTCAGAGTGGCACTGAGCATACAGAGTGGGCACCACTGATCCCTTTGCCCTTGGTCTTAGATAAAGGCAGGCAGCTGTGCCTTGCCTCTGCATCAGCCTTTGGTTTAATTTCAAGTGAAGCATAATTAAGAGAGAATTACAATAATCTTCCCTGGAGGTGACAAAGAAATGAATGGCCATGGAGAGGTCCAGACTCAGGGGGAGAGAGTGAGTTCCTGCCACCATGGAGACTGCCATTATCAAGGGATGGTTTCTGAGAGGACATTCTGAGAGGAGTTGCTTTAGTCCCTGGTCAGGGAGACCCCACATTCTCTGCCCCAAAAGCTCCAAAATCTTTTGTAACTTCTTCCAAACTCCCTTCCTCCCTGAGCCCAAGAGCTCTGCATGTTTTCTTCAGGCTGGGCTTTTGCCAGCTTTCTCACAGCCAAGCCACATAGCCTGCCAGGCGGTCATGTCCAAAACACAATTACTTACAATAGCAAAGGATGAACAAATGGCATTGAAATGATGATGAAAAGCTGAATGGAGGGAGCGGGCAGGATAGCTGGGGATAACACCAGAATGATAAATTGCCACAAGGCAAAGGACTTCTCCAGATGATAGTGATTCGAAGGTCTGATTTCCCTCATATACCAGCAGTCCTGTGAGAGACAAGCTACTTTTGTCAGCCCAGTGCACAGATGAGAAAACTGTGGCATAATGATGGGGAAGATGATGTAGCTCTTCCAAGGCAAGAACAATTCTCAGCAGAGAAATCTTTTGTGTGTGGGTTGCCCCAGTTGGGTCCCATATAGCAAGTCAAGTTCTCTTCAGATCTACTCATCCTTGATGACTAAAAAGCCATAAAGGCATTAAATTACAAGTTTTTTAAGGAGTTGGAGGAGAAGGGTGGCAATAAAGAAAGGAGATGGAAAGGAAGAGGACTGCGTAACTACTGAAGAAATCCAGTCCCCAGGAAGTATTAGATAGACTGGCTAGCAAAATAAACAAAGGGAGTCAGGCTACTACTCCCCTGGTCAGTATTGGTCCCATTCTTACCTATCTAAATAAAAGATACAGAGCCAGGTTTCCAGGGCAGTGCTGGTCATGCTCAATGCTTACTAACTCTCTGACCCAAGGCAAGTCATTTGCCCATCATTTCCTTGCTGCATTACTAGATTTCACAATCTCCAGAAACCTATCACTGGGTAAAATGAAATCAGCCCTGAAATTCTCTCCTTCTCAGATCATTTTCCTCCTTAGCTTTTAGGACTTTATCATGCTCATGAGCTGGGTAACCTTCTCCATCTACCTTTGCCTTTAACGATTTAGACTTCATGTGTCACAGTTTCCAATCAATTATCAAGTTTTGTCAATTCTATCTTCAGAAAACTGAGTGCATCCATTCTCTTGGTTCCACTCAGATGGTTACAAGTTTAGCTCATGACCTGATCACATCTCATTATCGTAACAACCCAATTGGGTGCCTATTTTCCAGTTATTCTCCTTTCCAATATAACTTTTACATGGCTGTAAATTGATACTCCCAAGGTATATTTATGTTACATCCCTTCTCAACTACCTATGGTGGTTCCCTATTACCTCTAACATAAAAAAAACAAACTTTAAGTTGTCATTTAAAGCCCTTCATAGTCTGGCTCCAGCCTACCTTTCCAGACCTATTTAACACTCTGTTTCCCCACCCCCTCCAAAGTAGCATACTTGCTGTTGCCTGAACTTGGCATTTTACTGTCACCATTCTTGACACAACCTGCCTCCCATATCTGAACTGAACTCCCTCTTTGCTTCTACCTTTTAAAATCCCTCAATTTCTTGAACACTCAGCTCACGAGCTAAATCATGTCCTATGCCAATTTTTTTTCTGGCTCTAATGATTAGTGGGGTCTTCCTCCTCAAATTACCTTGTAAGTTTGTTGAAAGTAGGATTTATATTCAATTTCTGTCTTGTAACCCTAGTTCCTAATACTGGTGCCTTGCTTAAATATTTGTTGGATTAGATTGGTTCACATATAGAACTATGAATGATACAACCATTCTGGAGAACAATCTGGAACCATGCCCCAAAGGCCATAAAACTTTACAAATCCTTTGACCAAGCAATACTAGATCTATATTCCAAAGAGATTAAAGATAGGAGAAAGAACCTACTTCTACAAAAATATTTATAGCAACTTTTTTTGTGGTGGCAAAGAACTGGAAACTGAAGGAATATTCATCAATTGGGAATGACTGAATGCATTGTAGTATATGCTTGTAATGGAATACTATTGTGCCATAAGAACTGACACACAGGATGATCACAAAAAACCTGTAAAGTCTTATATGAAGTGATAGAAAGGGAAGTGAGAGAACCAGGAGAACACTGTACATAGTAACAACAATAAGGTAAGATGATCAACTGTGAATGACAACTACTATCAACAAGAAAAGGATTCAGACAACTTCAAGAGACTCATGAAGAAAAAAGGTCATCTACCATCAGAGAAGAAACAGACGGAGTCCAAATGAAAATCAAAACATACCATTCTTTACTTTATATCCTTCATGAATTTCTCTAGTGAAGGCAATATGTATCTTCTTTCACAACATGAACATGGAAATATGTATTATATGATAATATATGTAAAACCTATATTATATTACTTGCCTTCTTAGGGAGGAAGAAGGGATGGGAAAGAGGAAAAGAACATGGGTCAAAAATAACAGAAAATATTAAGAAACTATTGACATGTATTCTGGAAAAAAACAAAATTTATGAAATAAAAAATAAAAACACCAAAAAAGATTCATATGATCACATTCATTCTTTTTCTATTTTCTCATTGTGTAAACACTCATTTTTCTTAGTGCTCAAAGTAATAAAAAATATAATTTTTTAAAAGTGTTATAAATACTTTCAGCTCATTATTTATAACTTGCCCAGAGATAACACAGCTAATAACCAATAGAAACAAGACTCCAGGACAGCTCATTTGACCCCAAGTCCATTATATCTCCTATTCTCCACTTCACCTAGTTAAAAAAAAAAAAATTCAGGCCAGCTTTAAACCAGAAAGAACTCCTCAAATAATCTACTTTTTTACCTCCTTTTTTGCTTAAAGTATCAATGGTTATCAAAGGAGGCTGTAGAATTCCCTTGAAGGTTTTCAAGTTCTTCCTCAAAGACTGGCACTTATCTGCCAAGGATATTTCAGGTATGGTCACATCTGAAAATCATAGGGAGCAGACTAGATCATCTCATCGAGTCTCATTCAGACCAGTGGCTCCATGTACTATGATATACTGACTGCTGTTTGTATTTACATTTCTTTAGAATGGATTGATAGGAGTAATATGATTACTTGGGAACTGGGGGTAAAAATGAATTAGCCTTATAAGCATAAATCCTTATTCCTCTTGGGTTACTGAAAGCCAAAGGGCTAGGGCTTTCAAGGGAACAGATTAACCAAGTGTTTTGTTTTTTGGAATAAAAAAAGATATCCAGTTTTTACAATACCCAGAAGACATTGTCACACTCTGGATGTACTGATATTTTATTTTGATGATTCTGGATTATTTACTTTTGTTTTGTTTCATTAATATTTAAAGAACACAAGCAGAGTTCTTTCTGCAAATAAAACAAGACAAACCAGACTTAATAATAATAATAATAAAGTCTGACTAAAAGAAGTTATTCAAGGAAAAGAGGGCTGTTTTGTCTTATTTTGCTTTTTAAAGCTCTAAAACAGATACTGTTTGTCACTGAGAATGTTTTCTGCTACTTTGAGACTATCTTTCTATGTTGCTTTCAAACTAGAAAGGGATACAACAAACTCACTGAACACCGAGTTTTACATTGATTTGTCCAAAACCCACGAAACTTCCCTCTCCTGCAAAATAAATTACCCAACCTCAGCGTCTCACTCATGCTCAGTATTCTGTGCACAGACATCCAACTCCTCTTTGTTTTCCATGTGGATGGCAAGGGGCTATGAAACACACACTCAGGGCCCCAACTCTATTGACTGGTTTGGAAACAGGAAGGCCCTGGCCGTGATATTCAACCACATTAAATAACAAGCATTATTTGTAAAGCCTGCAACATGAGTTAATTGTTCTTGCCAGCATTGAGTATTCTGAATACTGGCAAAAAGACTGTGAGTAATTAGGAGCTGGCCTCATGAAAAATGCTTCAGCTGTCACCACATACATATCTTTTATCCCTGGTTGAAGGGACCAATCTGAAAAAGTGTTAGCCCTTGAGGAAACACAATTATAAACAATTTTGAGGCAATCACCATCAGATTAAGGCAAAATTGGGGAGTACAGGTTTTTCCAAGCAAAGGGTATAGGCTTTGGTAATCGCTCATGATGGATTCTTTTTTCAACTTATTGGAAATTCACTTTCACTAACAGCTCATAGATGGATTTTAGAGTTTACTTTGTAGGAATTATCCAAGGCATTGGCTGCCTGATTCTAATGTTTTCTCCCAGATCTGTTGTGAACTGTTCCAAGTTGTCTAATAGCTCAGTGGTTCCATTTTCCACCATGCCTGGACTAAGCAAACAATACTGGCATTTAGAATTTTCACAATTAAAATCCAGTCAACTACTTGAATGATTCACACCTTATCATGGTGCTTTGTGAGTATCATACATACCAATTTATTGCTGAAAAACAGCAATGCATATATTCCTTTGGTTCCATAAAGAACAGAATCAAAACAAATTCTTTCCATTGGTTAAAAAAATTCCCACCAAAAGAAGCTAGCACTGATCAGAAGGATCATAAGTTTAGAGCTAAATGGCATCTTAAAGATCATCGGGTACATGCAGCTTCTTCATTTTACAGACTAGCTAACTGAGGCTTAGGGAGGTCAAATGATTTTTCTAAGGCAACAAAGTGGGTCAGTGGATAGAACACTAGACTTATAGTTAGGATGATCTACATTCAAACTTACTAACTGGGCTATCCTGGACAAGTCATTTAATGTGTCAGCCTCAGTTTCCTCAACCATAAAATGAGAATAATCATAACACTTACCTTTCCATGGATGTGAAAATTGAGATGGTATTTGTAAAGCCCTTAGTCACTCCCCAACTGATAAATTGTGAAATGATGTGAACAGGACATTTCCAGACAAAGAAATCAAAGCTTTCTCTAGTCATATGAAAATATGCTATAAATCACTATTAATTAGAGAAATGCAAAATAAAAAATTCTGAAAAAGCAACTCATATCTTTCAGATTTGCTATTATGACAGAAAAGGGAAATGACAAATGTTGGAGGGAATGTGGGAAAATTGAGACACTAATGCACTGTTTATGGAGTTGTAAAGTGAATTAATAACTCTGGAGAGTATGTGGAACTATGCCTAAGGGACTATAGAACCATACATATCTTTTGACCCAGCAATATAACAATTAGATATGAATCCCAAAGAAATAAAAAACAGAAATGAAAAGAGGCCCTATGTTCAAAAATATTTATGGCTGCTCTTTTTGTGGTGGCAAAGAATTGGAAGTTGAGGGGATGCCCATCATTTGGGGAATTGCTGAACAAGTTGTGGTATATAATTGTGACATAATAGTAGTACTATAAGAAATGACAAGCAGGATGCACTCAGAAAAACCTGGAAAGACTTACATGAATTGATACAAAGTGAAATGAGAACTAGGAGAACATTATACACAGCAGCAACAATATTGTACGATGACAAATATTCTCAGCAATACAATGATCCAAAGTAGTTCCCAAAGACTTATAGTGAAAAATACCATCAGAAAAAGAACTGATGTATTCTGAATACAGATTAAAGTATATTTTTTTAAACTTTCTTTATTTTTCTTGTTTGGTTGGTTTGGGGTCAATATTTTCTTCCACAACCAGGTTAATGTGGAAATATGTTTTGTATGGCTGCACGTGTATAACCTATATCAAATTGCCTGCCATCTCAAAGAGAGGAGAGGAAAAGCAAAAAGGAAGGGAATGAATTTGAAGCTCAAAATTTTAAAAAGATGTTAAAAACTCTTTTTATAGGTAATTGGGGAAAAATAAAATAGTAAAGCATTTGGCACATTGTCTAGTACATAGTAGCCTTACTTCATAACTAACTGAAATAAACTTAGCCAACAAATATTTGTTTCCTAAGGTCAAACAGAATTGGGATTTGAACCCAGGTTCTGTTGCTGCTGGGATATTTTCAGTTGTGTTAGATTCTTGGTTACCCTATTTGAGTTTTCTTAGCAAAGATTCAGTAGTCATTTACCATTTCCTTCTGCAGCTCATTTTACAGATGAGGAAACTGTGACAAACTGAGTTACATGGCTTGCCCAGGGTCCCACAGCTGGCATTCTACTGTGCCACCTAGGTTCATTGAACCTAAATTCAGTTTCTCTTTTCCACTGCAATTTGCTGCCTTTAAAAAAAAAGTATTTAAATGATACCTTCAAACCCTCTTTGTTTTCACTGACTGTACTTGGTTCAGGAGTATTTCTTCTACTTTCTAAGCCCTTTAGCCTGTGACATTTTGGAGAACTAAGTTCATTTTCCCTTTCATAGAGAGATCCCTCTCTGTAGCACTGACTCTCAGTTCTTCTTTCCTTGCTAGCACAGTCAGGATTCTCAAACCAGCCCATTAGATCTACCTCATCAGTGCAGCTTCAGCTAGATCACATCATTTAGCTGTGAGGCATATGTTCAGCTCCTTGGCATTATGGCTGCTTTTGTTGTGCTGAGAGAATCTACTGTGATATAAAAGTATTCAAGGTTGACCTGGGGATTGATTTCACAGATTTACAGAACTTTGTAGGGTCCCCTGGTGGCCATCTAGTCCAACTCACCACTAAATGCAGAAATTCCTTTTCAACATGGAGAGCTCACTATCTCACAAAGCATTTAATTTTTTTGATAAGTATTTTTGGTTTGAAGTTCTTCTCCATACGGAGTTCAAACTTGCCTCCCTGTAACTGGATTTTGTAGCTAAACAGAAGAATAATAATTACTTTTCCAGATACTAGATATCTTTAAATATTTCAGGATAAGTATCTTATCTCTCAAAGTCCAATATCTAAACACCCTCAGTTTCCTTATTCATTCCTCATGTAAATATGTAGGCACATTGATACATTGTTGGTACATCTGTCAGTTGACCAACCATTCTGGAAAGCAATTTGGAATTTAACTAAGAAAATGATTTAAATCTCTATTCCGATAAACCCATGCTAGTCAGATATTTCCAGGAAGTCAAAGATAAAAGGATCCCATGTATACAAATATTTATAGCAGGGATAGTTGATGGATCTCTTACCATCCAAATAACCCCTCCTTCATTCATATCCTAATCTGTCAATGACCATCTAGACAATATTTCAGAAATAATTTTTCACTGACTAATACAATAGGACTGTTATTTTCCTTGATCTAGGAGCATAGGATTTCAAATCAGAAAGGACTTTAATGATCATTCAATATAATCCCTTCCCTTCATTTTACAGATAAGAAAACTGAGAGCTAGAGAAGGAGTCAGTGGTATACCTAAGGTTAGAGTTAAGTAGCAAAGCTGATATCTGAGAAAAGGTCCTCTGACAACAAATCTAATGCTCTTTCCATTAAACCACATTGCCACTAGGTATTGTAATCCATTAATTCAGCCTATAATTACATTGGTCTTTTTTTATTTAAGTAGAAATACGTATGTTCTGTTAAGTAAAAATAAGTAGAAACATGAATGATATAAAATTTAATTTGTCTTGAACTCAATTTTACTTTGTTAGTTTTGACTTATCATGACAAATTTTGAATCCTATCTTTCTTTCACCTAATTTATTACTTATTCCTCCTTTTCTTAAACTGAATATCTGTTAACATGTTCTTTTGTTGCTATTGTCAATTAATAATCATTTCACCATTGTCTCCTAACTTTACTCATCTACAAATTTGATTATTCTATTAGAGATTAATCTTTAAGTTAATAATATCTCTACAGAATTTGAGTTGACAAATGAGACCCCACTGATGCTGAAAGCATCAAATTAGGTTGTATACTTTATTCAACCTCTAGTCTTTGCATTTGTTAAAATAATAATACATAATATTTATAAAGCATTTGAAGGTTTGCCAAGCACTCTACAAATATTGTCTTGTAATCTTAAAACAATACTGGTGGTTGGGTGCCATTATTATCCTCATTTTACAAATAAGGAAAACTGAGACTGAGTGGTTAAGTGTCACCATGGAAGTAAGTGCCCTAGGCAAGATTTGAATTCAGGTCTTCCTCTATCCACTTTTACTACCTTACTGACTTTTAGTGTCTTCCTTTTACTTTTTGATACTGCATTGAATAAAACCTTTTAAATCTATTTTTAAGATTGTATTGGTACTTAATATATTTTTCATTGAAATACTGCTAAGACTATAAAAAAAGAACAAGGGCAAAAGCAGGGTCATGTGACATTCTACTAAGAGCTACATCTAAGCTGGCATTGGTCCAGTTCATGGCTTAGTTGCTTGCCCTTAAGTAGACATTTAATAGACTTTGGCTGAATTGAATTGTTCTATCAATCAGTACTTTTGGGATGTGATAGCTCAACTGCTTTGAGATAATCTAATTACATAGTATTTCCTAACCTACCTTTTTTCTATCCTATCCACAAAAGTAACACAGGAGATTGTCAAATGCCTGCTGAAATAAAAATAATTACCTGCCATTCCCTTGATTGGTCAGACCAAAAGATAAAAAATAAAATGACATTAATTTGATATAATTTGTTCTCGGGCAACCAATGGTGACTCTTGAATGATGATCTATTCTCTTTCCAAGTATTACAACCAATTGTTTAATAAGCTGTTCCAGGATTTTGTCAGGGATTGCTATTTAGCTTGAACTATGGTTTTCGAAATCCATTTTTCCTCACTTTAAAAAATCCAGACAAAACGTATATGTCTTCAGTCTTCTAATATTCTACCTGTTCTACAAAATATAGCAAGATTTACTGACAATGCTGCCTTGATTACATTAACAAGTTCTTTCAGTAACCTGGGGTGTAATTAATTTGGATCTGAATGCTCAAACTCATTTAAAATGGCTACCCATCTGCTCTCACTCTCTCTTCTATTATCTCTATCTCAGGCTTTAAATCCACCCTAACAATATTTGCTTACCAAAAAAGATGGACTATACATATTAAAATCCATACCCAGCTCTTTTAACTAATATGTAGACAGGATAAAATTCTAAGCAAGAGTTCAAAGGACAGATGAGATGTGGGTAAGAAAATTGCCAATCAAACCTCTAAGGTTTTGCTTTAAGGCTCTATAAGATGCTTCCAATGAGGAAAATGCCGCCTCTATACAAAAAGATGCTAGGAAAGGCAAGAGCCCAAAACAGGTGGGATTAGATAATCATCCAGGTTCCACAGATTGGTACCCTAGCCTGCAGGTACTTGGCCTTATTTTTCCCAATTTGCAGGCAAGAATCTGCAGGATTAGAACATAGAAACTCCCTTCCCATGCTTTGCTGAAAAAGAAGCTTTTGGAAGGATACCCACTTGAAAACTGGGTGCTAAGAATATGGCTACTATTTTAAGCTTGCATTTCTGTCCCAATTAAATTCTCCTATGGATTGATTCTATACTCTTTGCCTGGGTTTCTGTTACCAGAGTTATATCTGAATATCTATGCCCCAGTTGACTGAAGTCAAATTAAATTGTAATTTCCAGTCTCTGAATAGATAGGGGACAGTGAGACAAGATAGTGGATTTCCCAGAAAATTCCCCACCAATTTAATCCCAAATCTATGAAGTTATAGTGCTGGCTGGCACACAGACAACATATAAAAGAAATAAATTAATCTTACAGGAAAAAAAATTATCTCAGAAAGGAATCCATTTAAGCGAGCTTTCTTGAATCACAAAAAAATATAATTTGTTTTCCAAAATATCAATTTATAAATTTTTTTCAAGAATGCATCTAGATTATAAAGCATAGGTCATGCTAGAGGGCAATAGATTACATAACCACAAATATCACTGCACTATGGCAGACAGAACCTTTCTGCTTAATGAGCAGGACCCAGCTGCTCGTGGAACAAAATTTTATAATTCAAAAGAGCTTGAGTCATTCTGTACAACAGAACTAGGAGCAAATCATAGACAGAGACTACAGTGCAGATGCCTGAAGAAACGAAAGTAAAAGAGATTACCTGACATGCTTTTCCTCTTCTGTTCACTTGCTTTTCAGTAAAAAGTAAGTACCTTTTGGCCTATTCCCTCATTCTTCCCAGCGCTGCTGAGCGAGATTCTCTCTTCCCTACAGCTGCTTCTTAAATAGTGCTGAGAATACATTTTGAGGTTTCCTTAAGGTAGCCACCAGGGTCATCTTGTTTGCTTTTGTTCTCCTCAGCTGACAAACCCCTCAACAGCTGATTTCCATTGGGTCCATGCAGGGTCACCACCTTAGCATAATGGCACCAAATTCCTCTTGAAAAGTTGACTCTCCACAGCAAGAGGAATTCAGAGCCAGGTTTGGGTTCAGAAGGAAAGTGTTCATGTTCTCTGCCTATTCTTGATTTTTATTTTATTTTATTTTATTTTATTGGTTTTCAAGTCCATTCATCCAGGCCCTCTGCAGCTTTAATAGGCATTTAAATATATATTCCTCTCCTTCCAAGTTATTGTTCTACAAAGAAGGTGTCATTTCACAAAGGTCTTCACTTAGTGGTATGTGCAGGCTCAATAGAGGCAGGTGCTTTCTTTACAACTTTCCCTACCTTTCAATTCAGAGACAATTCCTGTTTCAGTTCATTATGTCTGGAAGTTCTGGCCTCATCAGTCTCCATTAGGAAGGAAGTACTTTATGGTTCTGCCAAGAGGCACTGGAGGTGAAAGTTGCAGATTCCGTCACCAGGTGCTTGTTGCCAGCCGACTCCTCAAAACCAAACACTTATCCTCTTCACCCTCAGCTTGTCTTTCCAAGGGCCAAATATCATTTTTCCAGCTACCTAGAAATAAGAGATTTGACCCTGAAATAGATCAAAGGAGTTCTTCACATGGTATCTATGAGCCTGGGTTTTTAAATAAATAAATACATATACATAAGTGTGTATATATTTTAATAATTATATTTCAAAATATATAATATGTTCAATATATTTCAATATGTAAGATTATAAGGGAAGCTATTATGTATAGATACAGAGAATATCTAGTTTAAACCCCTATTTAAAAATTATATGTTTGTATCTTTTAATATTTTTATACTTCAAGCATTTCCCAATATCTCTCTTCATAGAACTCTGAATGCAATTCAATTCAATCAGCATTTATTAAGGTTGACTATATGTTGGAATGGTGAAAACAAAATAATTTCTAACCCATGAAGAATGTATACTCTCCTGGAAGAAAACACGAAAATATATAAATATAAGATACTAGGAATGGAGCTATAATTTCATTAGTGGAGGGGAACTCATGAATGAGGAAACTATTGGCAACAGATAGGCATCTTCTCTAGAACTTAATTACATAGAGAACTAAGAGGTTAAATGATTTACCCCCAATCAGACCAGTAGGAAGAAAGAGGTAGAACTTGAAACAACACCTCCTTCTCCTTCCTGGTTTTGAAGGCATTTCTCTATCCACGATACCATCTTGCCTCTTCTTAAATTAAAAAAAAAAAATCTAATATGTAACACACAAAATAATAGGGAGACTGGAATGATAATAAAGTAGAATCAGGAAATGCCTCTTGCAGAAGATGGCTAGAGCTACCCCATGAAGGGAGTCAAGTATTCTAAAAGGTGGAGATGAGGAGGGAAAGCATTCCAGGTATAAGAAAATGCCTTTGAATGGCCAAATAAAGACATTGAATGTCCCACATAGTCTAACTGCTACCAAGGGACTGCTCAGGTGAAGGCACAGAAGATGGAGATTGGAAATGACATAGTCATCTGTACGTGTTCAGCAGAGGTGAGAGTGAAGGGGGTGAGGAGGCTAGCCTCTAGTTAAGGGATTGAGACTCCATTCTCACATTTTTTGACTCATCTTCCCTAGGAAAGTTGCTAATTATAATTATACTAATATTTCCTTTGGCTCTAGTCTAGGGTTTCCTCTAAAATGGCAGGGAGATAAAAAGGGTATATTTTTCATTCCTAATCTTTATTGTTTCTCTCTCACAAATAAAATATTTTCAGGATGCCAGAATTCAAAGTCCTACACATTCTGACTCCAACTTATCAATCTAGCATTTATCATGCTATTTCCCCTTTATGTGGGAGTGATATAGCTTTTATACTTTCTGAACCTTGATTTCCTCATCTGTAAAATAGGGATAACTACCTAATAAGGTTGTGAGGATCAAATAAGATAATGTACATAAAGTGTTTGCTTTTGAAGGTTTAAATCCTGGAGCAGGTGGGAAGCTTAGTGGATAGAGAGCCAGACCAAGAGACAAAAAGTCTTAGGTTCAAATCTGGTCTCAGACATTACCTAGCTATGTCACCCTGGGTTAAGTGATTTACTTAACCCCAATTGCCTAGTCTTTATCATTCTTCTGCCTTGGAACCAATACTTGGTATTGATTCTAAGGTGAAAGGTAAAGGTTAAAAAAAAAACAAAGACTAAAGCCCTATGTGATTGTGAGTAAATTTTTTAGATTCTTTGAGCCTCAGTTTTTTCTATCTGTGCAATAGGAAGAACAGTGTCATACTAGCTAGCTTAGTATCCACAGGGTTTTTCTATAGATGCATACTTTGTAAAATGCTGAACATATGCTGTTAATATTAATGGTGAAGAGACAAGCACTCTGATTCCCAAGGACAAGATATGCTCCATTAGTATGTTCCAAATCACTCTCTTCTATGCCAGTTCTCTGATAGATAAGTCTAAATCCCCAGGTTCTGCCTCTTTTGATAGCTCCCTACTGTTATCCCCCAGAAGGAAATCCTACTGGCCCCATCTCATATTCTGAGACATTATTATTTAGGTTCTCATCTGTGTTTACGTGGCTTGAGAGAGCTGCCTCTCCTCTAACCACATAGGAGGCAGAAGTCTTTGCTATAAGCAACACTAATGAAGATAAATGAAATTGCCCAAATGCTGCAGCTTGTATGGGAGCTTCCAGCACCCAAGTTTCCTTGGGAGGGGAACTATTTTGGTGCCTTGTTTCCTCCCTCTGCGTCTGTTTTTAGACCTTCCTCTTTCTTCCTTGCCTGATGAAAGAACAGCAGCACCCTTCAATAGAATAGAGTATCCCAGCTTGTCATTTAGAAAGTACTCTTCAAAAAGGCAGATGATTGATCAATCGAATAACAAACATTTATTAATCATCCACACGTGCCAAGCACTGTGCTAATCAGTTGATTGTAGAGTTTTAGTTGTTTGGGGTTTTTTTTGGAGGGAGGGATGGGACCTTTAAGAGGAAATTAAACACCCAAATATAAATACTTATAAAAGTTATAGTGGTTAAGTTTTCATATATTTATTCAGGCAGCTAGGTGACATATAGAATAGTAAGTTAGATAGGGAATTAAGGAAACCCAAGTTTGAATTTCTCTTAAAAGATATTTTCTAGTATGTGACCCTCAGCAAGTCATTTAACCTCCATCTGCCTCAGTTTCCTCATCTGTAAAATGTGAATAATAATAGCATCCACTTCACATGATTGTTGTGGGTATCAAATAAGATGCCATAAAATAGGTCTTGATCAATGACACATGTAAAATAGAGGAATTGCTCATTGGCTCCAGGAGGGGACTGGGAAGAGGGGAAGGAAAGAACATAAATTATGTAACCATGGGAAAATATTCTAAATTAATTAATTAAATAAAATTTTTCAAATAAAAAAGATACCATATGTAAACTACTTTGTAAACCTTAAAGAACTACATAAATGCTAGGTATTAATTATCATTCATTCAACATTTATTAAACACTTCTTATGTGTAAATTCAGGGTGCTAAGTGGATGAAAGAATGAATGACACATAAGCCTAAAACTAGAAGGGACCTCAAAGGACATCAATTTTTCTTTTATAGATGAGGAATCTGAGGACCAAAGAGATGAAGTGATTTGCCCATGGTCATACTGGTGACCAAAGGTGGCTGAAATGAGATTCAGACTCCAGGTCCCAGGGTTTTACGGTCACCACCACAAGATCAGCCTTCCTTCCAGAGCACCTACAAAATCGATAATATAGTCTTAGTAACAAAACATAAACACAGATAGATTATAATGCTAATTAGAACATAAACATAAAAAGAGAGAAAGTGTTAAGAAATTAGAGGAGATTGTAATTCCCACCTGAAATCTTAGGGTGGAAATCACAGTGCTCTCTCTCTACCATCTAGACCCCAAACTTGTGTCATCTTTGACTTCTCCTTTTCCACTCTATTGCCATCATACTTGTTCGAAGCTCCCTTTACTTTGCTTATGAAAGGCTGGAATTCTCCTAACTAGTTTTCCCAACTCTAAACTCTCCCCAGTCTAATCAATTTTTCACACCAATGATAGAATAATCCTCATAAAACAATCATATCAATTCCTTTCTCAAGATCATCCATAGTTTTCCATTGCTTAGGAAATAAAGTCTAAATTGCTTAGCCTGGCATAAAGGACTTCCATGATATAGTCCCAATATATCTTTCCAATCATATCACTTCATTTATTTGACCATCTCTAATCGTGTCCCACACTTTCCCTATATCCATGGCTCTATTTTATTTCATTGGCCTGGGATACCTTTTTCCCTGTCTCCATCTGTTTGATATTTACTTCATCTTCAAGGTTCAGTTGAAATACTAACTCCCTCAGCTTCTGAAATAGAAATGCTGAAGGGAAGAGAGATTTTAAAGGTATCAAGGACCTAGCTCACATGGTCCTTGACATCATAGACCAAACCATAACTAGGATGTAGGCTGGGGCTTTGCCCTAGAATCCCAAAATTTAGAGAACACAGAAAGTACTTATACTTCTTCAGCAGGCAGAAACCACCTAGTTCAACACTCAGTTTGCAAAAATCATTCATTAAAAGAGGAAGCTTCCAGATAGCATGCTTCTTTCCACTCCACAGGCAAGTTACTCCCTCAGCAGCAATATCCCAGCATTCTGGAGTTCCTATCTCTTCATTGTGACCACAGTTACCACATGACAATATTCCAGGGTTTCTCACTCCATGGGACCTTGTAACCCAAGGTTTTTGTTCACTGCCCAAAGTCTGTCTCCATTTGCTCCCACCTCAATGAGGATTTGTCTTTAAAAGATGATTTGAAAGCTCTTTTTGTGCTCTTTGCTTAGAACATCTTTTGTGGTTCTTGACCCAGGTATCAGAATTTCTAATCAGAACTCAGCTTTCCAGTATATTCTGATACTAGAAGATCTAAAGCATCTTACAGCACAGCCCAAAGCACAAGACTTCCCCCAGAAACATACTTAAGAAAAGCTATCCATGGGAACACAGGGCTTTGACAGGAAAAGTCTCATCCAGCTCTCTTGTTCCTCCTCTTTCCAATACAATCAATCAACTGTATAGCCAAAGGAGAGATCAATCTGGAAACTCAGCCCTACAAGTGTTGTGATTCTCTATTTTTTATTCATTGCCCAGAGTTCTTCAGAGAAAGAAAGAAGATGTGATACTTTCATTAGGATTGTTTGCAGTGGCTGTTGCTTCTAGTTACCATAGCTCAAGTGTCCTGAATTCCTGATTATGATAAGACATCTACCCTGAAACTTCCAGGATGGAAGTAATTTCTCTTCCCTGAAATCTTACTGTTTCTTTTATTCACTTTCATATTTTACATTGAATTATGGTGGTTTATTTGTTTGTTTATTTTAACACAAAAGATCTGGGTTCCAATCCTGACTCCATTTCTTACTATTTGTATGACCTTGGGCAAATCAGTTAAACTTTCTGCCTCTTGGTTTCCTCATCTCTGATAATTTCTGAGGTCCTTTCCAGCTCTAAACTTATGATGCTATGATTCCCTATAGGACTCTAAGCATTGTACAGGCAGGGTCTGCACCACCTTCTTTGTATACCCTATGCTCTTTAGCGCATAGCAGGCAATCCATCTCTCTACCTATCTCTGTGTGTGCATGTGTATTTGTTGAATGTCAAATGAAGAAAACCAAAATTATTAACCAATATGTTCATGTATCCTAAGAAGGTCCAAGATCATTGGGTTAGAATAGAGCTAATGATATTTCAGCTTTTGGCCACTACAGGAGCCAAGTTTCTAAAGCAATCTTTCCCACTGACACAAATTAGTTCTGAATCCCAATGGAGAAGTTCAGGAAGAAACTGTTCTCTTGAACTTCTTTCTCCTCTCCTAGACCACATGGGTAGTTTGGACCACTCCTAATCCATTACTCTTTGTTGCTGAGGGAACTAAAAACATTCCACTTTCGGATTTTTATTGCAACCCTACTGAGGGCATTAAATCCACTTTACAATTGGAAAATAAAGACATCCATAAATCAAGAAACATTTGATTGAGAGCCTATAGGGTGGGTGATGTTTAGTCCTGGCCCTTGATACTGATAGAAGCAAATAATGACTACAGTAGCCTGTGAGTAAGCCTTATTTGGGACCAGTTAAGAGACCCTCCTGAGGTGGAAAGAAAGCAACTCACTGCAGCCTGGATACCAGTGAGCTCATTTATGCATTTGGAGGAACATAAAAAGCTGACACATTAACCAAGAGAAGTGCTTATTGTGAAAATATGCTGGATACTGGTAGCAGCAAAGTATAGCAGGGACATTCCACCTCCATCATTTCAGTATGGGCTTCATATAATTGCAGTGAGCTGTTGCAGAAAAAAAGCACTCCTCCCTGGGAAGTCTTACAAATTACTTTAAAAAAAAAAACAAAAAACAAAAAACAAAAAACAAACAAGCAAACAAAAATCCTGGAGACTAAATGGAAGCATTCTTGAACACTTCCTACCATGAATTAAAGCCAGCTGTTTTTATTAAGGTAATGTAAAAATAGCTTAAAACTAATTAATCAGATTGCCTAAATGACAATATTAAAACATACTGAAAACTTACTAATTGAATAAAAGATCTGGATTTAGTGAAATAGTGCCAAATCTTCTCAAGAAGCATGGGATTCTCCCTCACTGGAGGTGTTAAAGCAAAGCTTCCCTATTTCTGTCTAAATTACCATCATTCTTTCAGACTTCCAGATTTGTAACCATGGCATAATCCCTATGACCTTTAATTGGTAAATTCTTTTCCTGCACTTCTTTTGGAAAATGCCCTCCATGCCAGCCATGCTCACTTCTCATCTTCCCTCAGTTCCTGAGTTTCTGGATGACTTTTCCATTTGTTCTCCCTTCCTTCCCCCACCCCCAATGTCTCTCCCATTACATCTCTCTTCACCCATTTGAATAAAAGCTCTTTAAAAGGTTGGGATTATATTACTTTTTTGCATATGTTTGTATTCCCAGCACTTAGTAGAGTGCCTGGTTCATAGTAAACACTTAATAAATGATTTATCTAACCTAATTCCTTCAATTGCTATTGCCCTTCCAAACTACTTGTATTTAACTATTTTGTATTTATTTTGTATTCATTCTTCATTTATTTGTATATGTCCTTATTCTCTCTTCCATTAGAATATAATCTCTTTTCAAGTAGGAATAATTTTGTTTATTATTTTTGTGTCCCCAGATTCTAGCACGGTGCCTGGCATGTAATCAGTATTTAATAAATGTGTATTGAATGACCGATGGCTATTCCATGGTTTAGAGGGGATTCTTTTTCAGGTAGAGGTTAAACTAGTTGCCTGATGGAGTCCCTTCCCACTCAGAAATTCTCTCTTGGAGTAGATTCTAAATGGTAAACTAATGTCAAGTGGATGACATGGACCCATTGTCAATCATGAACAAAGGATCAATAAATTTAGAGCTGGAAGACCCTTAGAGATCATCTAGTTCAACTCTTTCCTTGTACATGTGAAAAAATCACTGAGGTTTAAAGAGATTAAATTATTTTCCAAAGATCACACATTTGGTATTTTTCAAAGAAAAGCTTCTTAAAAATACTCAAATTAAGTTTCTATTCCTATAAAAAAAAAAAGAAAACCAGAAAACTATTAGTGATTAAAAGTTATGAATTACTATGGTTACTATTGTGTATTGTGTACCCAATCTATTCCACTCTATTTCTTAGCCAGTACTACATTGTTTTGATGCTTACCACTTTATGTTATAGTTTGAGATCTGGTATGGCTAAAACACCTTACTTCACATATTTTTTCATCAATTCTTTTTATATCCTTGACCTTTTGTTCTTCTAGATGAATTCTGCTATTTTTTTCTAGCTTTACAAAATAATTTTTGGTAGCTCAATTGGCATGGCGCTGAATAAATATGCTAATTTAGGTAGAATTGTCATTTTTCTTATATTGACCAGCCTACCCTTGGGCAATTAATAGTTTCCCAATTGTTTAGATTTAACTTTGCATGAAAAGTGTTTTATAATTCTGTTCATATAGTTCTTGGTTATATTGGCAGGTAAACAGGTATTTTATATCATCTAGAGTTATTCTGAATGGAAATTATCTTTCTATCTCTTGCTAGTGGGTTTTGTTGTTAATATATAGAAATGCTGATAATTTATAGGGGGTTATTTTGTCCTGCAACCTTGCTGAAACTGTTAATTGTTTCAATTAGTTTTTTGGTTGATTCTCTAGAATTCTCCAGGTATGCCACCATATTATCTGCAAAGAGTGATAGCCTTACTTCCTCATAGCCTATTCTAATTCCTTCCATTTCTTTTTCTTCTCTTATTGCTATAGCTAGCATGTCTAGTACAACATTGAATAATAGTGATGATGATAGGTATCCTTGCTTTACAGCTGAATTTATTGGAAAGGCTTCCAGCTTGTCCCATTATTCATAATGTTAATTGATGATTTTACCTCAGAGCTGCTCAAGCCATCAAAACCAGGGGTTTTCTCATTGGCAAATTCCTTTTGCCATTCTATCTGAGCTAAGATTTCCCATTTTATCTACCTTAAATCTATATACTCACCATCTTCTCAAGGAACTAATTTTCCAAGAGAATATGCAGATAGATATCTTCACCCTACTTCCCAATGGGATTGACTTCTATTATAGGAAACTATAAGGAATCATACAAAAGTCATCCACAAGATGAAAGAGGGACCAGTTCCTGGTGCCAATCAGGGTTTAGAAGTTATTTTGATCTGATCATGTCACTCCCCTATTCAGTAATTTCCAGATAAGATAAAATGAAAACTCCTGCTTGGTCTTTAAAACCCTTTATAATTTTGTTTCAGTGTATTTTTCTAGTTTTTTAATCCTTCCCTTCCTGCCCCCCATGTTCTACTAACCATTTTCTTGGCCTTCTCCCTTGCTCCTCACATGGCTCCCCATTCTCCATCTGCACTGGCTCTACCCCATTCCTGGAATATATTCTTTCCTTATCCCTGCTTTATTGAAACTCTCACATCCTTAGGTACAGCTCAAGTACCATCATGAAGTCTGTCCTGCTGCCCTCAACTGCTCGTGTCCCCCCACCAGCTACTTTGTATTTGCAGCTAGGTGGAACAGTGGATAATAATGCATTGGACCTGGTGTGAGGAAGACCCAAGTTGAAATCCAGTATCAGCTACTACCCTGGGCAAGTAATTTAGCCTCAGTTTTTTCATCTATAAAATGGGAATAATAATAGCACCTACCTCCCATGGTTTTTGTGAGGATCAACTGAGCTAATATTTGTAAAGTACTCTTCAAAACACCATATAAATACAAACAGTTATATATTCTTATAGAAAGAATTGCCTACCTAGCTCCAAGTACAGTACCTGGCACACCTGGAACACAGATGGTCCTTATTCATTTATTAATTATCAATGTGCTATCTACAAAATGCATCCCAGGCAGAGCCATTACTAGCAATTCTGACACCTGGGATAGGATATGGATGGGATTGGGTGGAGGAAGAAAGAGACCCCTGGGAGCATCTTCAAATTTCAGGGTATAAGGGCTCATATGTGTTAGGACTCTAAATCACCCTATAGCAGGGAAATATGATGTCTGTTGCTGGGGATGCTAAAAGAGGCAGGATAGACTAGGGTGGAACCTAGCCGAGTGGAGCTCACCTGCTGAGAAGGAAAGGAAGCCAGGATGTGTACCTTCATTCCAGGGGAAAGATGGCTTGTACTTTGAAGGTATATCCACAACTTCAAATCTATAGGAGAAAAGGGAGGTCTCTAGCAGAGGATAGGAAGCATGGGCAGGAAGAGGAGGAAGATATGCATGGTATCTCATAGAGCCCAGAATGCTATAAAAATGTATCTCTGGTGTGTCAAAAAGACTGCCAGAGTGGGGTGCAACAGCCTCCTTGAAGGTGCTGACCAGGAGACAAGCAAGAATTGTAAGCAGACCCATGGGGGCCATAGAATGGTACTGGTTTAAGATTAGAAGGACCAGACACCTAACAGGGGGAGGAATAGCACTCCCTGGGACAGACTGTTTTTCCACCCACTCATTTTGGCTATGATCCCAATGATATTGTAATTGCTCTTGGTTTCCAGGAATAATTCCACTAGGGTCAGCAATTATTAGTATACTGGACTTTACTTTTTTGTATTTTTTTCCTGGTGCTACTTGATCTATAATTCCTAGTCTGTAATTTTCTGCCTCCTCTGTTTCTCTGCCCCTTAGTAGGGGCAGGGGACAATTAGAATCAGATGACTTTAAGATGCTGGTTTGCATTTCTTTGCTCCCAATGCACTATTTCCCCCCCTTTTTAATCACTTCCCTTTTGTCTTACAGTCAATACTGTGTATTGTTCCTGAGGCAGAAGAGAAGTAAGGGCTAGGCAATGAAGGTTAAGTGACACACAGCTAGGAAGTCTTTGAAGCCAAATGTGAACCCAGGACCTTCCATCTACTGGCTTGGCTCTCTATCCACTGAGACACCTAGCTGCCCCTGCTCCTCCACTCTCTTAACTCATACTGACAGTATTCCTGTTGAGGCTATGAGTGGGCCTATTCCAAATTTCAAGTGGCCCTGTTTACCTGGACTTACTGACTGCTACCTATATTCTTAGCATAGTTGCTATTGCTTGCCTGACTTGTTCTTTCATCTATGGAGGGAGCTTCCAATAAGCAATTTCCTCCAAGAGCAGATGGGCAATTTCTCTTCGACTTAAGAATTTTAGGGTTCTGCCTGAGAGCCCTGAGAAATTAGATGACTTTTCCCAGGGTTATGTTGTCAGTTTATGTCAAAGGTAGGATTAGAAATTTGGTCCTCCTGACTCTAAGATCAGCTATCTGTCCTCTATGCCCTGCTGCCTCTCCCAGCAGGGTTGTTATAAAGATTAAAGGGAATTAATCTAACAGAATTACAAAATTTTAAATCTAAAAGTAAACTTAGAGATGATTAAGTTCAGTGGTACCAAACCTGTGGGTCACCTGTCCTCGGTGGGAGGTAGGAAAGCACCTGACAGAGTTACTGAAAGGGTTTTCCCAATCTAATTTGTGAACTCTGCTTTGGCACTATGAAATTCATTTAGCTCTAACAAATATACTGTATGAATGAAACTACTATCAAGTAGTAGCCCCAGGAAATATTTGACAGAAAAAAGGGGTCCTCAGACTGGAAAAAGCCTGGGAGACACTGATCTAGTTCAAGCCTCTATTTTATAGGTAAGGAAACAAAGGCTGAATAGGATTATGTGACTCAAAGCCATACAGCCATTTAGTGGCAATGCCAAGTACTAGTAATGCCTAAGTCTCTTTGACTCTCCCAAATTCTCTTTCCTGCTCCCTTGGGATCCATTGCTCTTTTCCCAGCATCACACATAAGAATAAGTTTGTGTTTCTAGTGTCTCAGGCAATCCAACAGAACCTAAAGTACTTTACAGTTTACCAAAATCCTATGAAAACAGTTACTGGCTTCTCCCACTCTAATGCTGCTACCTCTGCAGTTAAATGTCACAGAAAGAAATGAAGACTGTCTTTTTCTTGTGGCATTGGGTAGATTTTGAGAGCCAGAATGAATAGCCATTACCTAATCAAAATTTATCCTGTCTTTCATCATAACAAACTGTAAGTTCCATCTGTTTTTATTCTCTATGAAATTCCATAGTAGTTTTTTTTTTAAACCCTTACCTTCTGTCGTGGAGTCAATACTGTGTATGTCTTGGAGTCAATACTGTGTATTGGCTCCAAGGCAGAAGAGTGGTAAGAGCTAGGCAATGGGGATCAAGTGATTTGCCCAGGGTCACACAGCTGGGAAGTGTCTGAGGCCAGATTTGAACCTAGGACCTCCCGTCTCTAAGCATGGCTCTCAATCCACTGAGCTACCCAGCTGCCCCCTCCATAGTAGTTTTTTAACAAACTTCACTTCTTTGCTTTGTTCTAGACTTAGCTAGAGGGTTTTGGGGACCTGAAGGAAGCATTACTGACTATATTTGGGGCAACCAGTACAAAGCATCCTCTCAACTAAGTGTGCATGGTAGGAGGAACTAAGGGGAAGATCATTACTCTGAATGGAGAATACACTGGCACATAAGGGAAACAATTGGGGAGAAGCATGAAAGGATAAGGAAGAAGTTTACTTCAACTTGCCATCTGGTAGCTTGTGGAAGCAGAATTTTTGTTTAGACATTTTTCAATTGTGTCTGACTCTTTCTGATCCCCTTTGGGATTTTCTTGGCAAAGATCCTGTAAGGTTAGTACAACAGGAAAAGTATTGGCTTTAGAGTCAGGTGTTATAAGTTCAATGCTTTTTTGCTTCTGATGCTATTATTTATTATGAATGTAGGCTATTTATGTATCCTTCCTAGGCCTCAGTTTCTCCATCCATAAAAATGGTTTGGATTAGATGACCTCAAAGGACCCCACTCGCTATATGTGGTCCTACGTGAAACTGATTGACCTTCTTAACTAAGCTCTGTTGTTTCTATGGTTCTTAGGGATGCTAAATGCTCTGAGCACCCTCTAAATTTGGCATAATTTAAATCAAATGCCTTGAGGGAAAGCCTTAGATGTCCCACTTCAGATGTTCTTACAGTTTTGGTTCCAGTATCCTCTCCATTTCCAAGCTTTTAATTAACCCAACAAAAACATCATCCCCCACACCAAAATCTATGAATCTATCTAACATCTGCAGATGGTTAGTTTGGGAGAGAACGAGATGGCTCTGAAATCACCTCAGGTTCTGGCTTTCAGACACGTGGGATGGGAGAGAGGGAATGAAGGAATGGAGCCTAAAGCAGAGAGTCAACACAACTGAGCTAAAGATGGTGGGCTCAGGCCTTTAAGCTTTGCAGAAGTGCCAAAGGTAAAGAAAATGGAAAGGCCTTCTGGCTGTAAGAGAGGATTACAGCATAAGAGCCTGGTCCTAAACTCCAAGAAGAAGAGGGGGAGGGAAAATGTCTGTTTCTGCTTCTGCTGCAGGAGGGAAAAAAAATCTATTGATTCTACATAAGTAGTGTTTTTGTGTGCCCTCCACATATCTGACCTTATTATAGAAACTGCACCACTACTTATATATTTAGAGAAAGACTCTCTCTCTCTCTCTCTCTCTCTCTCTCTCTCTGACTTACACACACACACACACACACACACACACACGTACAGCTCTTCCTACCCAGGGTTAGTTTCTGTACAGCAGCTGCTACAGGGAGACAAGCAGATCCATACCCCATTATATACAACAATGATAAGGGTGTCCCTCTCTAACAAGTCACAGCATCAGTTTCATAATAGCCACTGGCTGGTCTTCCATTGTTAGTATCTCTCTCTTCACTTAGCCAAATTCTGTCTTCATCTCCATTCCCCTGCTTTTCTCTCTCTCTCTCTCTCTCTCTCTCTCTCTCTC
The DNA here is from genome assembly GCF_027887165.1 of Monodelphis domestica. NCBI lineage: Eukaryota > Metazoa > Chordata > Mammalia > Didelphimorphia > Didelphidae > Monodelphis > Monodelphis domestica. Next base: position 212,834,255 of record NC_077227.1, read on the forward strand.
TCTCTCTCTCTCTCTCTCTCTCTCTCTCTCTCTCTCTCTCTCTCTCTCTCTCTCTCTCTCTCCATTTAGAAACAAGGGCTGGGTTGGGAGGCTGGGAAGTGGGAGAGGAAAGCTGGAAGGACTGCAGGAAGATCAGCCATCCATTTTTTTCTTGCTCTTCCAAAGTGACTGTTACCAAAGGGAGTTTCTCTCCCTGTAACCCTAAGTTGCAGCTGCTGAACCAGTCAGAGAGGAAGAGATGCTCTCTGGGGATAGGACCTGCGTTTGCAGCCAGATGAAAAGCAGGGCAGTGGGTTGGGGATTTCAGATGGCTGTTTCAGGAAGCTTTCCCACCAGGATGTGAGCAGGGTCTCTTCGAAAGAGGAGGCTTTCAGGGGTAGAAGCTGTCATGTAGGAAGAGCCCCATTCAGAAGTAAGAGCAATGATGCTGAGGGGTATTAACCTGTGGGAGGTGAGAGGTGTTCACTGGGACCCCCCACCTTAGGAGAGCCAGTAGTAAATAGCCAAAGAATGCAAGCATTGTCTATGAACTAGCTGTCAATACAAGACTGGGAGGGCTCTTTGAACAGCTCTGCTTAAGGGAGGGGTCAGAGTCCAAGGAACTATAGCCAAGCCTCTCTCCCCAGGTGTGCAGAGCCAGTGCCAACCCTCCCCTGGGTATAATCACTGCCCATGCTTGGCCTCACCCCTCTCTCCATGTCGCAGAAGCCAGCTAAGCCCTCATCAGAACCAGTCACAGTTTTTGGCAATGGTGAAGTAAAGGAATGACAGTCACAAGACTGTCCCTCCTTCTGTCTCATTAAAGGTCATTCCTCAAGTATCCAGGTGAGGGAACTGGGAGGAAATGGCTGAGAAGCTTTGCCAATGCCACACCTGCACCCCTGAAGATTTTTAAATGCATTCAAGTCCTTAGTCCCAGAGTCTACCTGGGGGGGGGACTTCTTTGAACCCCAGCATTATTACTTTTAAGGAAGAAATAAAACCAATGCCCCCTCCCCCAAGTGAAGAAAAATAATTGCTTGGGTGGAGCAGCTGTGAGCAGCTGTAATTGGTCCCAGCAGCATATGCTCTCTCCTCAGAGAGGTAGACCCAGGGATTGCTCCAAAGGAACTGCCAGCTGCAAAAATCAGATGTCTGTTGGAAGAGAGGTGGCAAGGCCTTCTAACTCCAAGCTGTGCAGGCAGCCTGGGCACGGAAGGAGTGGGAGTGTCCCCTTGTACTTGACAGGGCACGAAAGGAAAACAGCAGCCCTGTGTCCCTGTGGCTCTGACTGAACCAAAATCAAAGATTCTTAGAGCAAGAACTTTCAGATCTCATTCTATAACTGGGAAAACTGAGTCTTCAAAAGATCAGGTGGAAAGAGATCTAGCTGGGTTTGTGGTCAGCAGTTTTCTTCAGGTGCACCATTTCCTATGTGTGATACCCTGGGCTAGTCATTTTATCTCTTTTGGCCTTGGATTTCTGCATCTGTAAAGAGGATTGGGAGAAATGACCTTTAAGGTCCCTTCCAGTTCCAAATCTATAATCCTATGACTCACCCAAGGACATACAGTTGTTAAGTAATAGAATTGGGTCTTGACCCCAGGTCTTCTGGCTTCAAAACCAGTGTTTTGTTTTGTTTTTCCTGCTCTTTCAAAGTTGTCCTTCCTGTTAAACTGAGGATATAATAGTTGCAGTCTCACTCTCTATTTCTCCAGGTCAAGGCTGGTAAGGAAGGAACACCACACCCCAAAAGATTGCCATTCATTCAATGTCTGCTAGGTGGCTGGAGGTGGGGGAGGCAACAGGGAAATGCCAGATTAGGGAACTCTTATCAGAAAATTTAGAGTATTAGATTTAGAGATTTTTTTGAGATTATCTAGTCCCACTTCCCTAGTGTCCTGGATCTGGGCAGGGTCAAATTCCATTGTCTGGTTTGTTCTATTGCCTGCTCTCTAGGTTATAGGGGCTGGAGTTTCCCCAGCAAATGAGATAAGAGAGCAGAAAAGGAAATGTGGGGGCTGGGGGAAGCAGGGGGAGGAAGAAAAAAGGAGGAAAATGACTTGCACAGTCTGCAAAAACACAGAATAAATCCAACTGCTTGGTGCCTGGCCATTTCCATCTCTCCCCCACCCTGGCCAAACTCTAGGACAGAATGCTCAGAACCATGGCCCCTCCCTGCCCTGTTTCACAGAGGCTGCCAATTATCCAAGACTGGGTGGTTTTGGATTACTGCATTCAAAATTTGCTGCAGGAAATCTAAGCTACAAGGCAGGGTCACATGTGTACCAGGATCAGATTTCTGGGGAATAAATAACAATCATTGTGTGTATACAAACTAGTTGCGTAATATTTACCAATAATCCTATTGACTTAATATGTAACTAGCAAGTCCTTGGTATATTCAATATATTAATATGCTACAGACAAATTAAGGCTATCAAGCCTGACACCATCTAATTAATTTTAGCTATTGGAAGAGTGAGGGTATGCCAGATAGCTTATTTTATAAGATGATTTAGGGGAAAGCATCCAATTTTATTGGATTTTTTAAATCTGTTATATAATGGTTTGTTGCAAAGCTGTACCCATTCAACTATCCACAAAGCGTCAGAAGATCAGTCAGTCAACAAGCATTTATTAAATCCTCACAATATGACAGGCACTATGCCAAGCACTGAGAATACAAAGACAGACAAAAATAAAGTCCCTGATCTCAAGGAGCTCACATCCTAATAAGGGAGACAACAAGCAAATATCTATGTATGTACAAGATACAAAGTGATACAATGTAAAGACAAAAATACAGTCTATACTCTTAAGGAGTTCAAATTTAATTGTGATATTAAGATATATACCACATTTAAGATATATACAATGTATATGGAAGGTAATGTCCATGGAAAGTAGGGGCTGCTGACTGTAGGATTTGAGGAGTGAAGGAAACCAGGGAAGCCAGGAGGTGGAGATCAGGGAGAACATTCCAGGCATGGGGACAGCCTGTGCAAATGTAAAATGTCAAGAGATAGAATATCTTATGTGAGGAACAACAAATAGGTAAGTGTCACTAGAATGAAAATTATATGAAGAGTAAAGTGCAAAAAGACTAAAAGACAAAAAGATACCAGGTTGTGAAGAGCTATAAAACCCAAGTCTTTTATATTTAATTCTAGAGGTAATGGAGATTCTGAGAAACTTATGACAAAGAATGCTATCCACCTTACAGAGAAAAAACTGTTGGAGTAAGAATGAAGATGGAAGCATGTCACCTGTTTATTTGGGTATATGATTTGGGGCTTTGATTTTATAAGATAATTCACTTACAAAAATGAATCATACAGAAACATGTTTTGCATGATAATACATATATATAACCCAGATTGAATTTCTTGCCAACTCCAGGAGGGGAGAGGGAAGGATGAAGGGAGACAATCTGGATCATATAACTGTGGAAAACTTATATGGAAATTTATTGTTAAAATAAATAAATAGAGGTAATGGGGAACCATTAGGCAATTTTTTGAATAGCATGGCCATTGGGTGGCATGCCCAGACCTGTGCTTTAGGAAAATCATACGGACAGCTGAATGGACAAAAGATAGGAATAGGAAGAGATTTAAGGCAGAGACAGCCCAATCAGAAAACTGTTTAAATAGTTCAGGTCCAGAGAAAAAAAATAACATTTCAATATTCAATTGTGTCTCAAAGGTGAGAGCCTACTGGGGCAGAATATTGCATATATATTTTTGAGGGAGTCACTGTATCAGGTATTTTGGCTTTACTTTTTTCTTTATTTGAGGGTAGGTTCTATCTGGTGGGTTGACAGTAGGATAATGTAGATGTCTCCACAACTGATTGTAATTAGAAGGTACATACAGAGTAAGAGAAACTATCTTTAATTTCAAGATAATTTCCAGTTGCCTAGGGGATTCAGAATTACTAAAATGAATATAAACAACCTGGGGGGGGATTATTTCTCCATTGGTGTCCAGATAGGAAATGGGGAACAAAAATTTTTAATATGGTTACTTGCCTGTTAGTCACTCGTCCAACAGAAGTAAAATATTGTTGTTCTCCCGTAACCTGAGAAGGTACATATTTTTTAAGAGAAACCATAGGGATGGATAAATGTTGGGCCATTGGAGTTAGAGCTCAGATCTCCCTGACTGACTTTATGCATACAGAAAGAAGATGGAAGCTATCAAAGGAGGCTTTAAGACACTTAAGGATAATAATTCCCCTCCTCTCCCAAAATACCAATTCCCAGTGCCTTTGCTAGGAGGTTTGACAATTCTTTAGCAGAAATCAATGCTTTTCATTTCACAATTAGAAAGAAGATTTAAAATGTGATTATTCCCCCTAAAAGAAGAAGAACTTCCCACTGAGTGTGAGGCCAAGGCCAAAATAGAACATGAAGCAAAGGAGTTACAGCAGACTCTTATGAGATGCTGAGAGACAATTAAAGAAAGCCCCAGTCTTGGGGGGAGGGAATTCAGAGTTCAACTGTCACTAGTGGCTATGCATCATGGAAATAACTAAGACTAGAAGGTGAAATGACATATAGAAAGAACTCCTCAAACTTTAAAGTTTATAGACATGCCAGCTACTACTACTACTACTATTACTATTGTTATTATTATGGATAATAATTTTCCTGACAGTAGATTTTTGATTTTTTTTTAAGAGAAAGAGTTGGAGGGAGAAAAGATGAGAAAAGCACTTGGTCTCTGAAAGGGGAAGAAGTCGGCACCATAGAGGATAGAAGAATGCTGAGAGCATTAATATAATAATATTTTGTTCTTTAAGGATTACAAAAATATTGAGTTATACTGTCTCATTTGAGCTTCACAATAGCCTTGTGTAAAGTAAGTACAAAATGTTATGCCCATCCTATAAATCAGAAAACTGAGACTTAAGAGTTAAGTGATTTGGCATACAGTCTTCAAGGGAAGTGTGAGCAAGGAGGGAGTGACTCCTGAAGAAGGTAAGATTTGAGGGGAAGTGAACATAGATCTCTCCTGGCTTTGAGTCCTGGTTGAAATAAACCTTCATGACTTCACAGTTTTGCCAAGGGCTAGCTGGTCATGGATGACTTCTTATTAACTCCGTGCCTTTCACCCCCTCAACCTTGAGATAATCCAGCTAGAAGAGATGATGACTTCTCTAATGACCCAAGTGTTGCCTGCTTGATACCTGTTAGTTGTACATCCATTCTAGCTCTAGCTCAGCTGCTCCAACACTCTTGTTCTGGCCCCAGGGACCAAGCAGCAATGAGAGCTGTATCTCTGAGGGAAGAAAAATCTGTTTCTCTCCCTGAGGCCATAAGAAGTTCCTCATCACAGAACAAGAGAAGAATACGTGTGCACATAAATTGTGGTGAACACCCAACAGCTTCTATTTAATTGCACAATCTTTAGGTAAAACATAACCTACAGTTTCTTAATATTATCTTCTGGGAGCAAGTGCCATCTATACCTTAATTATTGTATTTCCTTCAGGTTGCTCAGGGCTATCCTTATAGAAGAGTGTTTTGCTTTACCAAAAAAAGAAAAAATGTAGAAACAACCTCTACCTAATCTAATGTCATTAACTGTTTCCACAAAAAAAGGACTTCTGGCAAAATGATGTTACACAGGGTAGTTAGATAATAGGAATTCAATTCAGCAAGCACCTATTAAGCACTTAGTATTTGCAAAAATTGGTCTTATTGCAATATATACAAGAATAGATATGTCACAGAAGCAATATTATAAATGGGAAAAGAAACTTGGCATAGAGCAAAGAACACTGGATTCAGACTCAGAATATGATGGAATCATGGCTTTATTGTGTATTATATTTAGCTGGGAAAGTTTCTTAACTCACTAGGCTTTAAGTTTTCTTCTTCTATAAAATTAAAAGGTTGGGCTGAGAGATCTCTAACAATCCCATTTTCGTTCTAAATCCTAGGATCCTTGGATGTTCTATCTCCCACTTCCATATCTTTGCATGAGCCAAGACTTAGCTCTGTCGACAGAGATGCCCTTCTGACTCATCTCTATTTTTGAAATTCCCTAGCTTCCTTCAAGGCTCAGCTTCTTCCCTCATTTGTCAGTGCTTTTCCTCTGCTCTTGAAATTTTATTCACTTATCTATATACATGTAATTTTTCATGCACATTCACATTCCCCACTCCCATGTAAACTCCTTGAGGATAGAGTCTTTTTCTTTTTAATCTTTGTGTCCCCAGAGTCTGGCTTATAGTACCTTCTATGCAGTTGGCACTTAACTACTTGGTGAATTTTTGAACTGATTCCCATCCTAAGAGATATTCCTAGAAAATAGGAATTATTCTGGATGGAGGGAAGGTTGGGGTTAGGGTAGATGCAAAGGGGCCAGGGCAGGGAAGTTTGGGCATTCCACCCTGGACTAGGGCTGAATTGCTCTCTTTCTGGTAGCAAAAAACTAGAAATTGAGAGGATGCTATCTACTGAGGAATGGCGAACAAGTAGTGACATATGATTGTAATGGGATTCCATTACACTGTAAGAAATGATAAGCAGGTTAATTAAAAAAATTTTTAACTTGTATCATATGTCTTAGAATTGATGTTAAGTATTGGTTCCAAGGCAGAAGAGCCAAAAGGGCTAGGCAGTTTAGGTCAAGTGACCTACCCAGGGTCACACAGTCAGGAAGATCTGATTTTGATTTGAACCCAGGACCTCCTATCTCCAGGACTGGCTCTCTACCCAATGAGCAGGTTAATTTTAGAAACACGTGAAAAGACCTATATGAATTTATGAATGGTGAAATAAGCTAGCATATATAGCAACAGAAATATTGTTTGAAGAATGTCATATAGATATATATACATCTCTAGAGAAATAACTGGTATAAACAAGCAAGACATCATTTTATATGTAAGCATATATTATATGTAACATATGTATATATCTTTGTTAAACAATATGTATTTTAATATATATCTCTTTAAATAAAATACAAATATATGTATAACTTTTTTGATAAATGATGCCTTCTATAATGTGGGAAGAGGTGGGAAATACCTGAGAATTTTAATGTGACAAATTAATTAAAATAAATAAAAAGAAATATGACTATAGGACAGCCTGAGGCACATGGGGGCAGTGAGGTAGGAAGGAAATATGGAGCGAGGAAGAAAAAAGTAGAACAAGGTAGGGGCAAAGGCACTGTTAAAAAAGTAAATGGCTAGATGGAGATTCCAGTGGGAGTGGTGGTGGGTGAGTAGGAAGATGTTTAGGTACTGGGCAAAAAAGGGAAGAAACTTGTGGGGCAAAATAGGCTAAGGAACTTGGAAAAATTAGAGGCACAGGGATGGGCCTCATCACACTCTTAAGTATAGTTGATCAATCAACAAGCATTTATTTTAATTTTAAACCCTTACTTTCTGTCTTAGAATTGATACTGAGTATCAGCACCAGGACAGAAAAGTGGCAAGGGCTAAGAAATTGGGGTTAAGTGCCTTGCCCACACTCACACAGCTAGAGTATCTGAGATCACATTTGAACCCAAGACCTCCCATCTCTATCTTGGCACTCTATCCACTGAGCCACCTAGGTGCCCCTCAACAAGCATTTATAAAGGTCTTATTATATGTCAGGTACTGCACTAAGAACGAGGTATGAAAAAAAAAGATCCAGTCCATGTCCTCAAGGAACTTACAGTTAGTTACATGAGAAGGACAACATGAAAACCAGTATGTGCATTCAAGATATCTATAATGTAAATGGAAGATCATCTTAGAAGGTAGGGACCAAGTGGGGATAGTTGATAGGGAATGGGTAACACCTAGTAATACCTCCTGAAGAAGGGAGCATTTGAGCTGAGTCTTTAAAGAAGACAGGAGATAGAGGTGAGGAAGGAGAACATTCCAGACAGGGGAGACAGCCAATATAAAGGCAAGGAATTGAAGTGTCAAGTAGAGAGAACAGCAAGGAAGCCAGCGAATTGTTTGAGTAGTTAGGGAAGGGATATACATGTATGCGAAGACTAGATGGTGTTGCAGGGGAGGGGAAGAGACTGGACAAACAGGGCTATTATACACAAGGAAAGGAAATGAAAGCACAAGGTGAGGCTGGGCTGAGCTGAGCTGAGTGGAGTTTCCACTGAGGTAGGATGTATCTATTTATATATCATAACTAAAAATACATGCTAGGCACAAATTATAAAAGTATCCATCCCAGAAGTCCTTTTGATAGTTATTTCCCCTAGTGTATTTACAACAGAATTCAATGTTCACATTGATCATATGTGTATTCCTTCCCCTGATGAAAATTACAACCCTACCCCAACTTAACTCAGCAGGTAGGCTGTGAAGATTGCTGTAGCAAACAAAATCATTGCTATGTTGGTTATATATCCTATGCCTAACCTGATGATGAGGCTCTCTGAACTTTACTAGGCTGGTCAGTGGATAACAGAAAGTAGGTCATCCAAGCCAGTCCTGAAGCCTTTTAAGGTTCAAAGAATCTTCCGAATCATGTGCTTTTCTGATATTACTCAGGGTCAAAGAAGAGAAGTACAATGAAAACTAATCCATCATTTTGGCAAACAATAAAGACAAAAATGTTAACTGCTGGAGGAAAATAGACAAACTAATGCATTGTTGGTAGAGCAGCAAAATGACTCAACCATTCTAGAAAACAATTTGGAACTACAATAGAAACCCACTAAAATGTATTGTATCCTTAGATTGACTGGTTCCATCACTAGACACTTGTCCTAAGAAAGTTTAAAAAAAATAAGAAAAAGAACATAAGCACAAATGTTTATAGCATTTATATATAAATAAATATATGTTTATGTATGTATATATATATATATATATAATTTTTTGTAGTAGCAAAGATTAGGAAACAAAATGAATGTTCCTACTTTGGGAAATGACTAAAAATTGTGATATGGGAATGTGATAAATTATGACTATACCAAAAGAAAACATGAATATGAAGAATTCTGTGAAACTTAGGGAAATGCATATGCACTGAAACAGAGTAAAGGAAGCAGAAACAAGAACACAGTTTACCAAATGGCTGTAAATGAGAACAACATTGAAAGTCATCAGAATTCTGACCAAAGTTATGATCTCATGGCTTTGGAGACCTAGTGGTGAAGCATATCTTCTTCCTCTCAAGAGAGAGGCAGTAGACCACAGATTTCAAATTATGCATGTACTATCAAACAGATTACTATATTGGCTTGTTTTACTTAACTATATATATTTATTATAAGAGAAGGTTTCATGGTTTGGGGAGCAGGAGGTCCAATGTAAAGTGACAATTAATTATTTTAAAATGTCAATATTTTTTCCAAAATAAAGATAACCCAGAAATATCTCCACATATGATGATCCATTAGAAAAGAATTTTAGTGTAGAAAAGCAAGATTCAATTTATAAAATTTAGATTTATATTCAATTTATCAGAAATATAAGGCTCCAAACAAGCCTATATAAATAAAGTAATCTTTTTAAAATGACTGTCTTGTGTAGACTATTTTTTTTTCCTAGAGAAACACATCCTTTACAAGCACCTTATAGATGTGTTTGCAAACAGTCTTCTCTCATCCTTAATTTTTGGTCCTCTTTATTTTCTCACTCCAGATACAGTCAGGGATTTTTGATGTTTCCTAGGCAGTTTGCATCCAGCAAGAGAAACCCACTAAACAAACTATAATACATGGGCTGTCAAATCAGTGAATACATTTTACTTCCTGACTCACTCCCCTAACAATGTTGATTCAGACTTCAGTGCACAGAAGATGGCTCTGGGTCCAGAAAGCAAAATGTCAAGGCCCTCACCCAGAGCTCCTGTCTGACCAGGAGGCTAGCTTTAGAGGCAGATGAACTGGTTATTGGTGCATGGAGCAGCTCACTCCATACTATGTTTGCACAGGACAAACTAAGTAGTTTTACAAGGAAAACTGGTCTAGACAGGCAGATGAATTGATCTATACATTAATGTAGCATCTTGCTAAACCAGCATCAACCAAAGAGATGGAATGCTCAAACTGTTCATAAAATATTACTTCATGTTTGGAGAACCTAGAACTGCAAATAATTAGTTTTACATAGATGGAAACGGTGAGAGAACTGTTGAAGCGTTCTTCCTTCCTTTAAGCATACAAGTATGGAATACGGCATAAATTGTCTGCTGCTGCTGTCTAATCCTCTAAATTGGACCATTAGAGATCATGCCTGAAAAATGCTAACTCTTGGACCCTATATTTCTTGAGACAATATATCCTTATCTTCATCCTGGCCATCTTCCTCTCTACAGCAGCTCACATCCCCTTTCCCTACCTTCTCTTGTTTGGAAAACTGTAATCAAATCAACATGATCATTGCCTCTGGAAAGGGTGTGTTAGATAATCAGGATAGCTTTGAAAATTTAATAGTGAATTTACCATACACTTAAAAGGAAAAGCAAGCTGCAATTTCAATTACTCTTTTTCTTTACTGTTGTTTAATATATGAAAATATTCATTTTATTTGGCATTTACTAAGTTTGAAATTTAAAAAATATTAAACTAAAAGGGAGAAAAAAGGGCATTTCAGTGAACCATCCCATTTTCCCTTAATTTTGTGACTCATAACTCCCTTTCCTGATCCTTATATCCCTATATCTCTATGTATACAGATAAATGTAGATAAGCAGATAGATGTATGTATATGAAACATATACATATAAATAAGAGGAAGGGCTATCTTTTTATATTTTCATCCTCAGTGCTCAGCATAAATACTTGCCATGTAGTATACATTTAATAAATGTAATTTATTTATTTAATCATCAAATGTGTGGATTTATTTACCCTTAGACTTGTACTGTGTGCCTAGGTTTCATTGAGAATGTGGTTAGGTAGTCATTGGAATGTGACAGAGATTTTTTTTTCTAAAAAGAACATAAATTTTTAAAAATAAATTTTGGGACTCTGAGAAGACTCACTATATTATGGTTACCTTTGGACCCAATCATTTTATTAAAGGGCATATAGTAAAAGTAGGCTAAATGTAAAAATGCTCCATATAGCAATACAGTGATCCCTCACTTATTGTGGGCATTACGTTCCAGAGACCCCCCTCCCACCTCCAATAATAGGTGAAAATCTGCAAATTGGCAGCATTGTATTTATTTTATATAACTCTTATAAACACTGAGCCAATCTGCGCCTAGGATACAGAACACAGTGGATGGTCACCTTTCATTCCATCAGCCAATAGTATGCCACGTTCTATCTCACATTGGCAAACTTGCACAAGTGGTAGTTGTGTACTGCATTTCCAATTTGTCCAGTATGGTTTTCATACTGCAGAATCTGCAGAATCCCAAGATATAGTGAAAACTCTGCAATACAGAATTAGATACATTTTTTTTAAACCTGTGATATAGTGAAACTACAATAAGTGAACTATGATACTGTGAGGGATGATTGTACATTCCTAATGGCACTTGTGATAAAAAAAAATACTAAAAACAAGGGAGTATCCATTAACTAGAGAATGACCTAACAAATGATGGTACATGAATGGATATAATAGAATACTTTACCATAAGAAATTATTTATATGGAGAATTCAAAGAAATATAGGAAGGTTTGTTTTAACTGACAGAGTGTGAAATAAGCAGAACCAGTAGAAGAGTATACAAAATTATTGAAAATATGCTAATGAAAACATCACTCAAAAAGCATCAAAACTAGTATAACAACCATACTCACTAATGAATTATCCCTGCTTCCTGTCAGTATAGAGATGGGGAAATTCAGAGACTGGATGTGGTATACATCATATGATCAGTGTGTCAGTAAGTTTTGCTTAACTTTTTCCTTTGTTAGGAAGAAGGTTCAATATCAGATCAGGATTATTACATCAGATAATGACTATAGAGAGAGAAGAAGAGGAATCAATTATAAGGATGATATTAGAAATTAAGTCTTGTTATATTAGTTTAGAGATAAGAAGTAGAGAAGCTGGCTTGAGAAAGAATTGTAGTTTAAAACAGTTCTGAGACAGGGTGTGGCAGTTGGTCTGAGGGAGTTGGCAGTTGGGTTCTCTTGGAGTGCTGGGAGCAGGTGACATCTTTTCTCTTTCTTCTCACTGTCTGAGGTAGAAGGAAAGGAGGGGAAAACCTGAAGGAGCTAAGTGATTTTCCTTTTTCCAACTTGAGAAACACTAGTGACTGTTTATTGCTGTTTCATAAATTGTTTTATCACTGAGAAGACCAAGAAAAGACCTGGTTTTTGGTTTGGACTCAGCATCTGCTAAGGTTCAGAATCCTAACTTGGTTCTTGCTGAGACTCAGCCAGCTGGCCTTTGTTATTTTAATAACTTGGAGACAAAGTTAAGAATTAAATACTTCATATAAGGATAATAGTGTTAGTTTATTGAAGAATAGGGAAAATTTGGGTTAGTCAGATCAGAAAGGATCCGTGTAGCCTGTGGAAACAGGAGAAGCTGCTTCTTGTGGAACCAGGGAGTTTTATTTGGGTGGAGTTAGACTCCCTTAGAGTTAAAATACTTTTAAAAATCCTTTTATATCCTTATATTCCCAATAAATAGTTTATTTTTGTATAACAAGAGTCTCCTTAGAGTCCTTGCTCCTGACCCTGAAGAGAAGTTCACTCATGAGTTTCATTTCACTTATAAAAACTGAAGATACTCTGTAAGCACAACAAGCAGAATATCTAATCAGCTTATATCCATAACCAATTTCTTGATATATTATTTTTACACAAAAAACAGTAAAGAAATAATATCATGTAATCAAAGCAGTCCTTAGGGAAAAAAAAATTTGTGGCTCTAAACTTTTATCAAGAAAAGAAGAGAAAGAAAATCAACATGCTGGATATTGTGAGCTTGACTATCATGCTGGCTCCCTATATCCCTGAGAATGACAAAAAAATCAGACGAGGGAATGACATTTCCCCATCAAAATAGAATTCTAATTCTTCTCTTCTTACATTATGGCAACTTCCTGTAGTCTTGGCTGCAAATGGCTAAATGACATATTACTGCATTCTGTCCTACATACTTGTGGGATAGAAATTACTTTAAACTGGACCTATACAAGGCCTATTTTGATTTTTTTTAATGTTTTTTATTGTTTTTCTATTATTTTGATAATTGACTCATACACCCCCATAACTGAACATTGCATTCTGAGTTGAACTGAATGTTTTTAAACACCTACTTAAGGGGGGATTGTATTTTAATTTAAAATCTAAGAATTTTTGAATTTTGAATTTTTTGTTTGAGATTGTATTTTTATAAAAATCCAAGAATTTTGATTTTTTGTTTAAGATTGTACTTTTATAAAAATTCAAGATTTTGATTTTGTTCGAGAAAAGATCTTCAAGAAAGAAGCTTGAAACTTTTATATCCAGAGAATGAACTGTTGCAGAAAGATGCCGGAAAACCTACACTTCATCAAGAAGATCAAGAATGAATTTTGTATATGATTGATTGAACTGAACTTTGATTGAACATTTATTGTAAATGTACACATTTATGCCAAAAGGGACTGCCTCTAATTTGGCTTTCTGTCAATGTGCCTAGCAAAACACTGATTTTGCTTTATTTTCTTTTCTATTTCCTCTCTCACTATTCTAATTTCTCTTAGAAAATTGAATATCGTGTATATCTATAGTTAGAAGTGCATTTAGGATTACAAATTGATTATGTTAAATGATCAATGGAGAGACTAGTCTCCCAATGATCATCAGGGGGGATTGTAAATCTTGAAATCTCTCAGACTTGTGAATGTTAAAAATTTTCCCATCGGGGAATTCTTAATTGGAACAAATTCCCTACTGAGAAACATTCCCCATTTTGATGTGAGAACTCGCCAGGATCAGAAATGGGAGGACCTCTACTCCAACTGTACTTAAGACTGCTTTAGGGGAAAAAAACTCCTTGCTAAACAATGAAAATACTTGGACCCATGCTTATAATAAGGCAAGGAGTTCTTTGAGCCATGCCTGTTTTTTAGAATTGATACAATGAGATGCTAGGTACCTAAAAGGGTCGGGAAAGTTTTCTCTTGATGAGATTAGTTGACTCAGCTGTGTTTTCTCTCGTTCAGACTTACTGAGGAGATTTGGTCGACACAGCAGCATTTTTTCTGATTCAGACTTACTGAGGAGATTGGTCGACTTAGCAGGAATTTAGATGGGCAGTCTTTTGGAAAACGTCTACAGTGATTGGTAGATGTAGGGACTTAGGGGAGGTGACATGGGAGAAAAACCCCTATATAAGAAAAAGCAGAATCTCTTGAGAAGATATCCTTTTGGAGAAATCCCTTTGGAGGATCTCTGATGAGGATTGCTTGGGAAGAATCTCTTGAGAGAGGCTCTGGAGAAAGGACCTTTGGAACAGTCTCTGGCTGGAAGGCTCTCTGGTGAAGTCAGCTGAGATGGAGCTGGCCTGGTGTCACTAGAATCCTTGTTTAGTCAGACCTTGTGGTGAGTGTTAAAAAACTGACTGATTTCTCTCTTAAGACTCAGGTCTAGGCCATATTGGCTTGAGGCCCTTCATACTTATTCCTTTCTTACGCTCTCTCTCTTTCTTTGATTACTCATTGTATTGTTAATTAAAATCTCTATAAAACCCAATTGACTTGGGTATTTGAATAATTGGGAATATTTCCCTGGTGACCACCTTATATTTGATTTAAAACCAAGACACTGTAGTGAAACATATTTCTGCGGTCAAATTTACTCACCCTCTCTTATATCTATCACAATTTATATCTTCCACCATTTTAACTCACTACAGTTTATGGGCTTCACTATTTTAAATCTCACAATATCCCACTAATTTTTTAAACAACCAAAAAACAAAGCCCAACAAATAAAAAGTCCCAATTGAAAATAAAAATAGACATTTTCAAAATCAAAGAAAAGATTAATAAAATTGGTAGAACATATAGAGAAGCCCTTCAAATCATTAGCATTTTGGAAAATTACCAACAAAATTCAACAGAAAGAGAAAGAAAAAGAAATACCATTTAAAATAATTATAGGATGTATAAAATATTTGAGTCCACATATCAAGATAAAAACAAGTTAATACAACTAAAATACAGAAAGCTGAGAAAAGAAATAATTGGAAAGGGATTAATTGTTCTTCACATATTTGTAGAATAAAAATGACAATTCTAATTAAATATAATTTAAATATTCAGTGCCATAACAACAAAATTACAAAGGATTGTTTTAAACAACCTGAAAAATATTAAAATTTATCTGGAAGACTTGAAACTAAAATACAAAATTTTGGGAATAGTTAAAAATAGAAAAGTTGATTAGTGGAAAAGAAGCAATTGAACATAAGAGCATAATATAAGATGAACATTTCATTCACCTAACATCAGTGTAAAGGTGAAAATTAATTGTTGGACAATAATTTTATGAAATTATGTGGTCACCAATATTTATTATATCTCGAGTCAGAAATTTATTTACAAAATAGAGAGGAAAAAATAAAGTAGAGAAATGTGAAGGGGATAGAATAGTTATATATCCTATCTTAATCCAGGGAGAGATTTATTAGCTCCCAACCAGGAAGGCTGGTAGTGAGTAATCATGAGGACCTCTCTAAAATGGAAGCTAGTCTCTCCAGAAACTAGGACAGGAGTCAGCCTTTTACTCACCCCACAAAGTAGTCCAGCACTCAGAGTCCAAGGTGAAACTGAGCTCCAAGCCCACAATCCAAGCTGCAGTCTCTAGCAAAGCTCCCTCAAAGACTCTCTCCAATCAGGAGATTATCCGCATAAGACTGACTCAAGCTGCAGGATTCATGGCTTTTTATGGTGACTTCTTGTCCCTGTCCCTCTTCCCAGGGGCCAATTACAGTTTCCAAATTGTCTGGAATTGCCCAGGGGGCAGTGTTTTTGGGAACCAGTTCTCACCTTCTGGAGGGGTGAATACTCATCAAAAGGGTTCACAGATTCCTGGCTGATTGAGTTTCTAAGGGTGTAAACTCTGATCATAGGATTTCCAAGTTTGGGACTAAGTTAAAAGGGTGGAGCTCTCTAAGTAAGTGACTTGTGAATTCTCTAAGTACCTTGATAGCTTCTCACCTAGTACTAAGTAGGGTGTTCAATCTTTTGTTGATTCAATTCAAAAGTAGACAAAGGAGAGTTGTCTTCACAATCTTATCTAGGGGTATTTAAATTAGTGTTAACTTAGAATTGCACCTTAGCCTTTGGACTCCAAAGCCACATGAGGGTACACCATAGATGAAACTGCACAAAGACAATAGTCATTCTCAATCACCGAGAGACTACTACTACTACTACTAACTTGGAATAGACAAAGGGAATAAAGAATTCCCTTTCACAAGTGTAAACTCAGAGAGAACAAAGAATTCCCTTTTACATCAGAAAAGAACAAACACAAAGAAATGGAGAAAGCCTAAGCTCATGGTATAATGGTTGAGTAGGAGAGAGGGCATGCACCTTTCCCCTAGCCTGAGTCTTTCCCTTGAGCTTTAATGCCACATAACCCATTGCCCATTGAACATTTCGGACTGGATATTCTACTGACATTTCAAGCATAATACCTCCAAAATAGAACTCATTATCTTTTCCCCAAAGCTCTCCCTTCTTCCAAATTTCCCTCATTCTACTGAAGGTCCTACCATCCTTTTTCCAGTTTCCTAGGTTTGAACCTTTGTAATTTTCCTCCACTCCTCTCTTCCATACATTTCACATTTTGAATCAATTGTCAAATCGTACCATTTTTACTTATGTAATGTCTCTTGAATCTGCTCTATTCTTTCCAATTACACAACTAACACTTTATTTTCCACCCTGGTCATTCTTCATATAGATTACTATAACAGTGTCCTAAATAGTCTCCTTGCCTAAAGTATCTTCCCATTTCAGTCCGTCATCCTCCACACTGCTACCAAAGTCAAAGTGTTTTTCTTTAAGCACCAATTTAACCATGTCACTCTCCTACTCAGGTAACTCTAGTCACTCTCATTGTCTCTAGGATGAAATAAAAATTACTTGGTTTGGCTTTAAAACCTTTCATAATCTGACCCCAATATAGGCATACCTCAGAGATATTGCAGGTTCTGTTCCAGACCACTGAAATAAAGAGAATAATCCAATAGAGTCACATTAATTATTTGATTTCCCAATGCATATAAAAGATACTTTTATGTGATAATGAAGTCTAGTAAGTATGCAATAGCATTATATCTAAAAAATAAATGTATATAACTAAATTTAAAATGCTTTATTTTAAGGCAAAAATTAGATATAGAACAATATCTCACACTCTGTATGAGGATAAGGTCAAAATGGGTATATAATTTAAACATAAAATGTGATATTATAAGTAAATTAGGGGAACATAGAATAGTTTACTGTTAGATCTATGGAGATGGGAAGACTTTATAACCAAACAAGAGATAGAGAGCATTATAAGATATGAAATGAATAATTTTGATTATATTAAATTAAAAAGGTATTATACAAACAATACCAATGTAACCAAGATCAGAAAGGGAAGCAAACTGGAAAAAATTTATAACAAATTTAACTGATAAAGGTTTAAGTTCTCAAAAATATAAGTAAATAAGTCAAACTTATAATAATACAAGTCATTCTCAATTGATAAATGGTGAAAGGATGCAAATAGGCAGTTTTCAGATGAAAAAATCAAAGCTATCAATAATCATATGAAAAAATGTTCTAAATCCCTCTTGATTAGAGAAATGCAAATTAAAACAACTCTGAGGTACCACCTCACACCTATCAGATTGGCCAATATGTCAGCAAAGGAAAATGATGAATATTGGAGGAGATGTAGCAAAATTGGAACACTAATGCATTGCTGGTATAGTTGTGAACTGATCCAACTATTCTGGAAGGCAATTTGGAATTATGCCCAAAGGGCTATAAAAGAATGCATACCCTTTGATCCAGTGATACCACTACTAGGTCTGCATCCCAAGGAGATTTTAAAAAAATGAGAGGACATTCTTTTTTTTTTTCACATTTGAATTAGTTTATTTAGTCAATTTAGAACATTATTCCTTAGTTACAATAATCACATTATTTCCTTACCTCCCCTCCACCCACCCTTCCCATAGCCAACATGCAATTTCTTTGGGTATTATTTGTATCCTTGATCAGAATCTATTTCCATGCTGTTGATATTTGCACTAGGATGTTCATTTAGAGTCTACATCCCCAACCATATCCCTTCGATTCATGTATTCAAGCAGTTGTTTTCCTTTGGGCTTTTTACTCCCACAGTGTTTCCTCTGAATGTGGATAGTGGTTTTTCTTGTAGATTCCTCCAAGTTGTTCAGGGTCATTGCATTGCCACTAATGGAGAAGTCCATTACATTCGATTGTACCACAGTGTATCAGCCTCTGTGTACAATGTTTTCCTGGTTCTGCTCCTTTCACTCTGCATTACTTCCTGGAGGTTGTTCCAGTCTCCATGGAATTCCTCCACTTTATTATTCCTTTGAACACAATAGTATTCCATCACCAACATATACCTCAATTTGTTCAGCCATTCCCCAATTGAAGAACATCCCCATATTTTCCAATTTTTTGCCACCACAAAGAGCGCAGCTATGAATGTTTTTGTACATATCTTTTTCCTTATTATCTCTTTGGGGTACAAACCCAGCAGTGCTATGGCTGGATCAAAGGGCTGACAGTCTTTTAGTGCCCTTTGTGCATAGTTCCAAATTGCCCTCCAGAATGGTTGGATCAGTTCACAACTCCACCAGCAATGAATTAATGTCCCAACTTTGCCACATCCCCTCCAACATTCATTACTTTCCTTTGCTGTCATGTTAGCCAATCTGCTAGGTGTGAGGTGATACCTGATTTGCATTTATCTTATTATAAGAGATTTAGAACACTTTTTCATGTGCTTTTTAATAGTTTTGATTTCTTTAACTGAAAATTGCCTATTCATGTCCCTTGCCCATTTATCAATTGGAGAATGACTTGATTTTGTACAATTGGTTTAGTTCTTTATAAATTTGAGTAATTAGACCTTTGTCAGATGTTTTTGTAATGAAGATTGTTTCCCAATTTGTTGCTTCCCTTCTAATTTTGGATGCATTAGTTTTGTTTGGACAAAACCTTTTTAATTTGATGTAATCAAAATTATTGATTTTACATTTTGTGATTTTTTTCTAGCTCTTGCTTGGTTTTAAAGTCTTTCCTTTCCCAATGATTTGACAAGTATGCTCTTCTGTATTCACCTAATTTGCTTATAGTTTCCTTCTTTATATTCAGGTCATTCACCCATTCTGAGTTTATCTTGGTGTAGGGTATGAGATGTTGATCCAAACCTAATCTCTCCCATACCATATTCCAATTTTCCCAGCAGTTTTTATCAAATAGTGGGTTTTGTTCCCAAAAACTGGGGTCTTTGGGTTTATCATAGACTGTCTTGCTGAGGCCATTTAGCCCAAGTCTATTCCACTGATTCTCCTTTCTGTCTCTTAGCCAGTACCAAATTGTTTTGATAACCACTGCTTTATGGTATAGTTTTAGATCTGGGACTACAAGTTCTCCTTCCTTTGCAATTTTTTTCATGATTTCCCTGGATATCCTTGATCTTTTGTTCTTCCAAATGAACTTTGTTATTTTTTTCTAATTCGTAAAAAAAGTTTTTGGTAGTTCAATGAGTATGGCACTAGATAAGTAAATTAATTTGGGCAAGATCATCATTTTTATTATGTTAGCTCATCCCACCCATGAGCAATCAATGTTTTTCCAATTGTTTAGATCTAGTTTTAATTGTGTGGAAAGTGTTTTGTAGCTGTGGTCATATAGTTCCTGTGTTTGTCTTGGCAGATAGATTCCAAAGTATTTTATTTTGTCTAGGGTAATTTTAAATTGAATTTCTCTTTCTAATTATTGCTGCTGAAATGGATTGGAGATATATAGAAATGCTGATGACTTATGCAGGTTTATTTTGTATCCAACAACTTTGCTAAAATTGTTGATTGTTTCAACTAGCTTTTTGATTGATTCTCTAGGATTCTTTAAGTAAACCATCATATCATTCACAAAGAGTGATAGCTTGGTCTCCTCATTGCCAATTTTAATACCTTCAATTTCTTTTTCTTCTCTAATTGCTACTGCAAGTGTTTCTAGTACAATGTTAAATAATAGAGGTGATAATGGGCATCCTTGTTTCACTCCTGATCTTATTGGGAAGGCTTCTAGTTTAGCCCCATTGCAGATGATGTTTGCTGATGGTTTTAGATATATACTGTTTATTATTTTTAGGAAAGGCCCTTTTATTCCTATACTTTCTAGTGTTTTCAGTAGGAATGAGTGTTGTATTTTATCAAAGGCTTTTTCTGCATCTATTGAGATAATCATGTGATTTTTGTCAGTTTGCTTATTAATATGGTCAATTATGTGGAAGTTTTTCCTAATATTGAACCATCCTTGCATTCCTGGTATGAATCCTACCTGGTCATAGTGAATGACCCTTGTGATGACTTGCTGGAGTCTTTTTGCTAGTATCCTATTTAAGATTTTTGCATCTATATTCATTAGGGAGATTGGTCTATAGATTTCTTTCTCTGTTTTTGACCTGCCTGGCTTTGGGATCAGTACCATGTGTCATAAAATGAATTTGGTAGAACTCCTTCTTGGCTTATTCTGTCAAATAGTTTGTAAAATATTGGGATTAGTTGTTCTTTGAATGTTTGATAAAATTCATTTGTGAAGCCATCTGGACCTGGGGATTTTTTCTTAGGGAGTTCTTTGATGGCTTGTTCAATTTCTTTTTCTGATATGGGGTTGTTTAGGCAATTTATTTCTTCTTCTTTTAGTCTAGGCAATTTATATTTTTGTAAGTATTCATCCATATCACATAGATTACCATATTTGTTGCCATATATATAATTGGGCATAATAGTTTTTAATGATTGCCTTAATTTCCTCTTCATTAGAGATGAGGTCTCCCTTTTCATCTAGGATACTGTCAATTTTGTTTTTTTCTTTCCTTTTTTTAATTAGACTGATTAGTACTTTGTCTATTTTATTTGTTTTTTCAAAGTACCAGCTTCTAGTCTTATTTATTAAATCAATAGTTCTTTGACTTTCAATTTTATTAATTTCTCCTTTGAGTTTTAGGATCTCTAATTTAGTCTTCATCCAAGGATTTTTAATTTGTTCACTTTCTAGTTTTTTAATTTGCATGCCCAATTCATTGACCTCTGCCCTCCCTAATTTGTTAATATATGAACTCAAGGATATAAATTTCCCCCTGACTACTGCTTTGGCTGCATCCCATAGGTTTTGAAAGGATGTCTCATCATTGTAATTTTCTCCAATGAAGTTATTAATTGTTTCTATGATTTGTTCTTTAACTAACCATTTTGGAGAATTGTAATGTTTAATTTCCAATTAATTTTTTATTTACTTCTCCATGTACCCTTACTAATAATTTATTTTCCTTCCATTGTGATCTGAGAAAAATGCATTTATTATTTCTGCCCGTTTGCACTTGTTTGCAATGCTTTTGTCCCCTACTACATGGTCAATTTTTGTGAATGTACCATGCGCTGCTGAAAAGAAGGTGTCCTTTCTGTCCCTATTTATTTTTCTCCACATATCCACTAACTCTAATTTTTCTAAGATTTCATTCACTTCTCTTACCTCTTTCTTATTTATTTTTTGCTTTGATTTATCTAGTTCAGATAGAGGAAGGTTCAGGTCTCCCACTAGTATAGTTTTTCTGTCTATATCATCTTTGAGCTCCACTAGTTTCTTCTTTATAAATTTGGATGCTATGCCATTTGGTGCATACATGTTGAGTACAGATATTTCCTCACTGTTTATACTGCCTTTTATCAGGATGTAATTACCTTCCCTATCTCTTTTAACTAGATTTATTTTCACTTTGGCTTTGTCAGATATCACGATTGTGACTCCTGCCTACTTTTTATCAGTTGATGCCCAATAGATTTGGCTCCATCCTCTTACTTTTGCCATATGCGTATCTACCTTCCTTATATGTGTTTTTTGTAGACAGAATATGGTAGGGTTTTGGATTCTAATCCACTCTGCTATTTGCTTGAATTTTATGGGTGAGTTCATTCCATTCACATTCAGAGTTATGATTACTAGCTGTGTATTTCCCAGCATTTTGATTTCTACTCCTGGTCCTGCCTTTTCTTCTTTCACTATTTTCTTCTACACCAATATTTGTTTTTAATCACTCCCCCTAGTTCCCATCCTTATTTTACTTCCCTTTCTACCCCCTCCCTTCTTATTCCCCACCTTATTTTCTTTGAAGTCTTTTTAAAATTGCCCCCCCCAACCTCTCCCTCCCTTATACTGCTTCCCTCCCCACAAGACCATTTGTTACCCTTCTACTCCCCTATAGGGCCTGAATCTATTCTCTGCCCCAATGGATTGGATTGTTCTTCCCTCTCTGGGTCAATTTCTTTTCTTTTCTTTTCTTTTTTTTTTAAACCCTTACCTTCCATCTTAGAGTCAATACTGTGTATTGGCTCCAAGGCAGAAGAGTGGTAAGGGCTAGGCAATGGGGGTCAAGTGACTTGCCCAGGGTCACACGGCTGGGAAGTGTCCGAGGCCAGATTTGAACCTAGGAACTCCCGTCTCTAGGCCTAGCTCTCAATCCACTGAGCTACCCAGCTGCCCCCTCTGGGTCAATTTCAATACACCTAAGAGTTGAGTATTTCCTATCTTCAACCTCTTTACCATTCCAGTGTATTGATGTTCTCCCCCCTCCTGCCATAAGCTTCTTTGTGACATATAAATTTACCTCCTTTTGTTTCTTTTCCCATTTCTTTTTTCTTTTAGTATCAACCTCCTTTTAGCTCTAGTTGTATATATATGTATATATACATATATGCATGTTTATGTATTTATGCATGCATATATCTATATACCTATTTATGTCTTATCCTTTGATCCTATACAGTTTGTCACTGTTCCCTCTAAGTGTAATTCTTCTAGCTGTCCAGGTGATAACAACAGTTTTTGTGAATTACCAGTGACCTCTTTTCTTATAGGGATACATAATATTTTAACTTATTGAGTCTCTTAAAAAAAGGGGTTTTTTTTGTTTTGTTTTGTTTTTCTTTTTTCCCTCTTTTTAAAATTACCTTTTGATGATTTTCTTGAGTTCTGTGCTTGGCCATCAAATTTTCTGTTCAGATCTGGTCTTTTCTTTACAAATTTTTGGAATTCTTCTATTTTGTTGAATGACCATAATTTCCCCTGTAAAAATATAGTCAGTTTTGTTAGGTAGTTGATTCTTTGTTGTAGACCAAGTTCCCTTGCTTTCCGGAATATCATATTCAATGCCTTTTGGTCCTTCAGTGTGGATGCAGCCAGATCCTGCGTTATCCTCATTGTGGTTCCATGGTATCTGAATGACTTCTTCTTGGCAGCTTGTAATATCTTTTCTTTGGTCTGATAGTTCTTGAATTTGGCTATAACATTCCAGGGTGTTGTCAGTGGGGGATTAAGTACAGGAGGTGATCTGTGGATTCTTTTAATCTCAATTTTTCCCTCTTGTTCTAAAGTATTGGGCAGTTTTCTTGAATAATTTTCTGTAGTATTATGTCCAGGCTTTTTCTTTTGTCACGGTCTTCTGGTAGACTAATGATTCTTACGTTGTCTCTCCTGGAACGATTTCCTAAACCCTCTGTTCTGTGAATGAGATACTTCATATTTTCCTCAATTTTTTCATTCTTTTGGTTTTATTTTATAGTGTCCTGCTGCCTTGTGAGGTCACTTAATTTTTGTTGTTGTATGCTGGTACTTAAAGACTGGATTTTATCCCTGGCTTTTTGGTCATCCTTTTCCTTATGGTCTGATTTTCTTTGGAGGTCATCTTTCATCCTCTTTACCTCGTCTTTCATCTCCTTTGCTTCATTTTCCAGTTGGTTTATTTTGGCTTTCAAGACACTACTTTCTCATTTTAGTTCAAGTGCCTCTGTTTCCAGATGACTTATCTTAGTTTTTAAGTTCTTTTCCCAATTGTCTTCAGCCTCTCTTAATTGTGTTTTTAATTGCATTTTGAATTCTTCCAAAGCCTGTATCCAATTCACTGGGATTTCTGATTTATCATTTGCTGATCCCTCCCCCTCTGTTCTCTTTGCTGAATAGAAGCTGTTTATTGCAATTTCTTTCTTCTTTTTCTGTTGCTTGCTCATATTTACCCCTTCTTTGTTCCACATATTTGTCTGTGCTCTTGTTCCTGCCATTTTTTTTTGTTTGGGGGGCTTGTCAGTCTCCCCTCTTGGAGCTTTGACAGAAGATCTCTTGATGCAGTCTGTGGGGGAGGGTTATTGAAGTTTGAGTTTCCCTGTCCTCTGGAGGCTTTTGATTGGATTAAAGTCCAGGAGTCAGTGGGGGATGGGTGTTGGAACCTGGGCTTCCCTGAGTTCTGAAGACTTTTTATGGGATTAAGTTCAGCTGGGTTGGGCTGGGTGTGCTCTGAGGCCAAAACCTCCTAGGAGCCTGGAGCAATTTGGGGGATCTCCACATTTCTGACCAGGCTCCCTGCTTTATGCTCCCTCTCTAGCTCCTTCCCTGCTGTCTTTGTTTGACGCTCTGAGCTTGGCACAGCCCTGCCCACAAGGTATACCCTCCAGACCAGTGCCTTTGCCCACCCAGAGGTTCCCGCTGCCACTGGAGGTTTAGTGCTCTAGGTGTTGGGGGGGGGAGGGTCCTGGGAACTTCCTTCTGCCTTCCCCTTAAACCTGAGTGTTCTCGGATTCTTCCTTTGGGGGGGGGGTCTACCTTTTGAATTGAGTCCTGCCAGAGGGTTCCTTGACTCTGTTTTCTTGTTAGGTTTGATTTTCAGTCCCCTAGGAGCATTCAGTTTGTGACTGGTAAGGAAGGGTATTCAGAGTTCTGAACTTCTGCTCCTTCTAGGCCGCCATCTTGACTCCTTGAGAGAGGATCTTCTTCAAGAAAAATATTTATAACTGCTCTTTTTGTGGTGACAAAGAATTGTAAACTAAATTGTGGCATATAATGGTAATGTGGCTATTGTGCTGTAAGGAATGATGAATAGGATAATTTCGGAAAGAGTTAAGAAAACCTGTATTAACTGATATAGAATGAAAAAAGCAGAACAATGAAAACCCTGTACACAGCAATAGCAATATAGTGGAACAATCAACTGTGATAGACTTAGCTATCAACAACCACACAATGATCCAGGACAGTTATGAGGGACTCATGACAAAGAATGTTATCTACTCACAGAGAAAAAACTATTGGTTTAGGAATGCAGATGAAAGCACATGATTTTTAACTTGCTTATTTGGGTATATGTTTGGGGGTCTTGATTTTAGAAGATTAATCAATTACAAAAATGAACAATATGGAAATATGTTTTGTGTACTATGTATAACCCAGATTGAATTGCTTGCCAGCTCTGTGAGGTGGGGGACAAGAAGGACAGAGGGAGATAATTTAGATCATATAACTTTGGAAAACTTATATGGAAATTTGTTATCATATATAATCAGTAAAAATATAATTAAAATTTAAAAATACTTTATTGCTAAAAAATAAAGCTAACCATTATC
The DNA here is from genome assembly GCF_027887165.1 of Monodelphis domestica. Taxonomy (NCBI): domain Eukaryota; kingdom Metazoa; phylum Chordata; class Mammalia; order Didelphimorphia; family Didelphidae; genus Monodelphis; species Monodelphis domestica. The sequence continues at coordinate 212,859,830 of NC_077227.1, forward strand.
TTAGACTTCAGTTAGTCATAATCTTCTTGCTAGTGGAGGCTCTCACCTTGATATTTTTGGCTACTGACTCATCAGGGTGATGGTTGTTGAAGTTGGGGTGACCATGGCAATTTCTTAAAATGAAGACAACATGAAGTTTGCTGCATTGATTGACTCTCATTTCACAACAGATTTCTCTGTAGCATGTGATGCTTTCTGATAGCATTTTATACACTGTAAAATTTCTTTCAGAATTGGAATCAGTCCTTTCAAACCCAGCTGCTGCTTTATCAACTACCTTTAGGTAATATTCTTCAATAATATGTCTCAAGGAATAGGGAGACTTGAAGAAATGAAAAGAGATAGTGGAAAAGGGAACAGCCAGCACACATACAACATTTATCAATTAAGTTCATTGTCATATATAAACATAGTTCAAGGTGCCCCCAAAACAATTAGAATAGGAGCATCAAAGTTCACTGGTCACAGTTCATGATAACATATATAATATTAATTTTAAAAATTTGAAATACTAAAAGAATTTCTGAAGTGTGACACAGAGACATGACATGAACACATACGGTTGGAAAAATGGTGCAAATAAACTTGCTCAGTGCAGGGTTGCCACAAACTTTCAATTTGTTTTTTAAAAACCCTCAATATCTGCTCAGTGCAATAAAGTGAAGTACAGTAAGATGAAGTAAGCCTTTATATCTTTCCGACATCACTGGACATTATTCCTGCTTCTGCCCTCAGCAATCTAGCCAAATTGGCATTCTTCCTATTCCTTATATAATACTTCATCTCCCATATCCATGCTTGGATACTGCTGATTCCCATGTCATAAAGAAAATCTAAGAATAGAGGCCCTATAATTGGGGGAGAGGGATAAAAAAAAGTTTATGTAGGAAAATAAAGCACCTGAATAGAACCTTGAAGGAAGACTTCTAAGAGGAAGAAGTTGGAAGAGAGTATTCTTTAGGAATAGGAAACAATCTCAGAAAACATGAGTATAAGGTAATAGAATGCTGAAATCAGTTAATAGCAAGTTTGACTAGATTGGGAAGTATATATAAAAGTGTGTATTACAAATAAGTCTGGAAGAGTAATTATATATGCTATAAAATGTCTTAAAAGTCAAACTAAGGAATATGAATTTTATTCTTGAAGCAATAGGGAGCCACTGAAAATTTTTGAGTACAGAATGACAGGGTCAGAAATGTAATCTTGGTAATATTAATTTGGGGACTTTGTGAAAGATGGATTAGAGAGGGAGGTAATAAAAATGAAGAGACTCATTAGAAAGCTATTGCAAGCCTGCAGAAGTGATAAATGATGAATGTGTAGCAAAAGAGTGGTAGAAGTATGACTGAAAAGAAAAGGACAGATATAAGGCATGTTATCCAGGAAAAAAAAAACTGATATGACTTGTCAATGGGACACAGAAATGAAAGAGAAAACAATCAAGAATGACTCTGAGACTAACGATGTGAGAAGTTGGAAGGCAATAGGAAAATTTGAAGGAAAGGAAATTATTTCAATTTTGGACATGTTGAGTTTGAGAATGCATATAGAACATTTAACTAGAAATGTCCAAAAAGCAATTCACAATATGGGTGTGGAACACTCCCTCATAACAAATCTGAAGAGTGATTAGGGCTACATATATAGATTCTGAGAGTCATAGAAGATAACAGCACCCATGAGCGTATGTAAGAATACTGAGACAATTCTTAAAAAGAAATTAGTACCTACTTAAGTGCTCTGGAGGCCCTCAGTCCCAAATTAATGGGAAAGAGATGACTGATGATTCTGCAAAGATGATTGTTTAAAAAAATGATTCTGACAGGTAGGAGAATGAAGAAAGAATAGTCTCACAGAAGCTAAGGAAAGGAGGATTATCCAAGAATTTGACACAAAAGTTGCAAAAGGTGCAGGGAAGTCAAATAAAATTAAAACAGTGACAAACCCATGGCTTAGCAGTTAAAAGATTATTTGTAATTATGAAGAGAAGTTTCTGTGGACTGATGGTCAGAAACCTGACTGAAAGCAGTGAAGGGAGAATCAAAGGTAACTGCAAATAACCCCTGGTACTTTATCAAGAAGAATGAGAGAAAAAATGACATTTACAAAGCACTTTAAAGTTTGCATCTACATCTATCTATCTATCTATCTATCTATCTATCTATCTATCTATCTATCTATCTATCTAGTTATTTCATCCTTATGGATGCCAAAAGCATCCCATTTTAGAAATGAGCAAACAGGCTCAGAGAAATTGAGTTCAATATCAACCAACCCACTACAAAGATCTAGGCAGGATTTGAACCCAGGTCTTCCTCAGTCCAAATTCAGGACTCTACAGTACACTGACAGCAAAGATATTTCTTTAAGTGGGGGATGAATGTAAACAGCTTCCTAGGGCTTTTAAGAAAAACTCTGTGGTAGTCCTAGAGTTTAAAAAAAATCTCAACAAGACTTGAATACACTAAGAAAGATTTTGAGGAAGAAAAGTATTTTCTACTCAAGAATGAAGATGAAACCAAGCTTAGATTTGTAGAGCCTGAAAGAAATTAAAAGTCTGTTCATGTATTACACAACTGGAACAATAATATGAAGATTTTCAAGGTTTACAAAGTACTTTCTTCATATCTATTCTGTATGTTAGGTAATACAAGCCTTACTATTATTATTTTTTAGCTAAAGAAACTAAGGTTCAGGATTGTTAAATAATTTGCCCAAAGCCTGGAACCGAAGTCTTTTGACTACTTAGAGAGGTTTTTGCCACTACATCATATTAGCTTTATATAGATTTGCAAAATCCTTTAAATATTGCCCAAAAAAGTATAGTTGGTATCCTGTTAAACAAAATAATTTTAATTATGACTTTTAGATGTTTTCTTTAAGTATTTAGTGAAATTCAATTGTGAATCCATCTGGCCCTAGGGATTTTTTCTTAGGAAGTTCCTTGATGGCTTGTTCAATTTCTTTTTCTGAGATGAGATTATTTAAGTATTCTATTTCCTCTTTTATCAATCTAGACAATTTGTATTTTTGTAAATAGTCACCATTTCACCTGGATTATCATACTTATTGCCACATAATTGGCCAAAATAGTTCTTAATAATTACCTTAAGTCCTCTTCATTAGAGGTAAGATCATCCTTTTCATCTTTGATACTGTTAATTTGATTCTCTTATTTCTTTTTTATTAGATTAAGCAGTACTCTATTTTATTTTTTTAAGTACTATCTCCTAGTCTTATTTATTAGTTCAATAGTTCTTTTACTTTCAATTTTATTAATGTCTCCTTTAGTTTTTAGGATTTCAAATTTAGCATTTGTCTGGAGATTTTTGATTTGTTCTTTTTCTCATTTTTAAGTGACAAGTCCAATTCATTGATTTTCTCCCTCTCTATTTTGTTGATATAGGCACTCAGAGATATAAATTTTCCCCTGAGTACTGCTTTGGCTGTATCCCATAGATTTTGATATGTTTTCTCCTCGTTGTCATTCTCTTTAATGAAGTCCATAATTCTTTCTATGATTTGTTTTTTGACCCACCAGTTTTGAAGAATTAGGTTATTTAGTTTCCAGCTAATTTTAAATTTGCCTTTACATGGACCTTGTTAATTATAATTTTTATTACATTATGATCTCAAAAAGTTGCGTTTATTATTTCTGCTTTTTCTGCTAGATTCTGGATTCGAATACATTCTGCTACCTGCTTATGTTTCATGGATGATTTCATCTCATTTACATTTACACTTAGGATGTATGTTTCCTTCCATAATATTTTCTTCTGTTTACTCCAAAAGTGGAATCTTTTTATTTCTATTTTACCTTCTGAATCTAAGATACTGGGGAAGTTTTCTTTTATAATTTCTTAAAATATGATATTTAGGTTCTTTAAAAAATTCTCTCTTCTCAATTTATTTTTCAGGTCATTTGTTTTTCCAATGAGCTATTTCACATTTTCTTCTATTTTCCCATTCTTTTGATTTTGTTTTCTTTATTGATGTCTCATGAAGTCATTAGCTATCACTTTTGCCTAATACTAATTTTTAAGAAATTATTTTCTTTAGGGAGCTTTTGTACCTCCTTTTCCATTTGGCCAATTCTACTTTTCAGGAAATGCTTTTCTCCATGGAATTTTTATGCCCTTTTTTTTTACTATTAGGCTAATTCTGTTTTGTAAGATGTTCTTTTTCTCCTATGTTTTTTGGTGCCTCTTTTTTCCCTTTTCTTTTTTATTTAGAATCTTTTTCCATGGTTATGTGATTCAGTATTTCTGCCCCACCCCCACCCTTCCAAGAGCTGACAAGTAGTTCCACTGTATCATTGTTCAAAACCTATTTTCATGTTATTCATATTTACAGTACAATGATCCTTTAACATAAAAACCCTAATCATATCCCTATCAAACTATGTGATGAATCATATGTTTTTCTTTTGTGTTTATGTTCCCACAGTTCTTTCTCTGAATGTGGATAGCATTCTTTTTTATAAATTCTTCTGGACTGTTCTGCGTCATTGCATTGCTGCTAGTAAAGAAGTCTATTACATTTGATTGTGCCATAATATATCCATCTCTGTGTATAATGTTCTCCTGGTTCTGCTCCTTTCACTCTGCATCAATTCCTGGAGGTTGTTCCAGTTCACATTGAATTCTTCCAGTTCATTATTCCTTTCAACACAATAATATTCCATCACCATCAGACACCACAATTTATTCAGCCATTTCCCAATCAATGGACACCCCTCATTTTCCATTTTTTTGCCACCACAAAAAACATGGCTATGAATATTTTTGGACAAATCTTTTTCCATATTATCTCTTTGGGATACAAACTCAACAGTGGTATGGCTGAGTCAAAGGGTAGGCATTCTTTTAAAGCCCTTTGGACATAGTTCCAAATTGCCCTCCAGAATGATTTGATCAATTCACAACTCCACCAGCAGTATATTAGTGTCCCAATGTTGCCATCTCTCCTCCAACATTTATCACTTTCCTTTGCTGTCATATTGGCCAGTCTTCTAGGGATGAAGTGGTATCTCAGAGTTGTTTTAATTTGCATTTCTCTAATCAGGATGGATTTAGAAAACTTTCTCATGTGTTTATTGATATTTTGATTTCATCATGTAAAAACTGCCTATTCATGTCTCTTCACCAGTGGTCAATTGGGGAATGGATTGATTTTTTGTAAATTTGACTTAGTTCCTTATATATTTGGGAGATTAAACTTTTGTCAGAGAATTTTGTTATAAAAATGTTCTCCCAGTTTGTTGCTTTCCTTATAATTTTGGCTGCATTGATTTTGTTTGTAGAACCCCTTTTAAATTTCATATAATTAAAGTCATTCATTTTACATTTTGCAATGTTCTCTATCTCTTGCCTGGTCTTAAATTCCTTCCTTTCCCACAGAACTGACAGGTATTTGGTGCCTCTTTTTTTTTTTAATATATTTTATTTGATCATTTCCAAGCATTATTCGTTAAAGACATAGATCATTTTCTTTTCCTCCCCTCCCCACCCCCCATAGCCGACGCGTAAGTCCACTGGGCATTAGATGTTTTCTTGATTTGAACCCATTGCTTTGTTGATAGTATTTGCATTAGAGTGTTCATTTAGAGTCTATCCTCTGTCATGTCCCCTCAACCTCTGTATTCAGGCAGTTGCTTTTTCTCGGTGTTTCCACTCCCATAGTTTATCCTTTGCTTATGAATGGTGTTTTTTTCTCCTGGATCCCTGCAAGTTGTTCAGGGACATTACACCGCCCCTAATGGAGAAGTCCATTACGTTCGATTATACCACAGTGTATTAGTCTCTGTGTACAATGTTCTCCTGGTTCTGCTCCTCTCGCTCTGCATCACTTCCTGGAGGTTGTTCCAGTCTCCATGGAACTTCTCCACTTTATTATTCCTTTTAGCACAATAGTATTCCATCACCAACATATACCACAGTTTGTTCAGCCATTCCCCAATTGATGGGCATCCCCTCGTTTTCCAGTTTTGGGCCACCACAAAGAGCGCAGCTATGAATATTTTTGTACAAGTCTTTGTGTCCATTATCTCTTTGGGGTACAGACCCAGCAGTGCTATGGCTGGGTCAAAGGGTAGATATTCTTTTGTCGCCCTTTGGGCATAGTTCCAAATTGCCCTCCAGAATGGTTGGATCAGTTCACAGCTCCACCAGCAATGAATTAATGTCCCTACTTTGCCACATCCCCTCCAGCATTCATTACTTTCCTTTGCTGTTATGTTAGCCAATCTGTTAGGTGTGAGGTGATACCTCAGAATTGTTTTGATTTGCATCTCTCTGATTATAAGAGATGTAGAACACTTCTTCATGTGCTTGTTAATAGTTTTGATTTCTTTATCTGAGAACTGCCTATCCATTTCCCTTGCCCATTTATCAATTGGAGAATGGCTTGATTTTTTGTACAATTGATTTAGCTCATTATAAATATGAGTAATTAAACCTTTGTCAGAGGTTTCTATGAAGATTTTTTTCCCAATTTGTTGTTTCCCTTCTGATTTTAGTTATATTGGTTTTGTTTGTACAAAAGCTTTTTAGTTTGATGTAGTCAAAATTATTTATTTTACATTTTGTGATTCTTTCTATATCTTGCTTGGTTTTAAAGCCTTTCCCCTCCCAAAGGTCTGACATGTATACTATTCTGTGTTTACCCAATTTACTTATGGTTTCCTTCTTTATGTTTAAGTCACTCACACATTTTGAATTTATCTTGGTGTAGGGTGTGAGGTGTTGATCTATTCCTAGTCTCTCCCACACTGTCTTCCAATTTTCCCAGCAGTTTTTATCGAATAGTGGATTTTTGTCCCAAAAGCTGGGATCTTTGGGTTTATCGTATACTGTCTTGCTGAGGTCGCTTTCCCCCAGTCTATTCCACTGATCTTCCTTTCTGTTTCTTAGCCAGTACCAAATTGTTTTGATGACTGCTGCTTTGTAATATAGTTTTAGGTCAGGGACTGCAAGGCCCCCATCATATGTGTTTTTTTTCATTATTTCCCTGGATATCCTTGATCTTTTGTTCTTCCAAATGAACTTTGTTATGGTTTTTTCTAAATCAGTGAAGAAGTATTTTGGTAGTTCAATGGGTATGGCACTAAATAGATAAATAAGTTTGGGTAGGATGGTCATTTTTATTATATTGGCTCGTCCTATCCATGAGCAGTTAATGTTTTTCCATTTGTTCAAGTCTAGTTTTAGTTGTGTGGCGAGTGTTTTGTAGTTGTGTTCATATAGTTCCTGTGTTTGTCTTGGGAGGTAGATTCCTAGGTATTTTATTTTGTCTAAGGTGATTTTGAATGGGATTTCTCTTTCTAGTTCTTGCTGCTGAGCTGTGTTGGAGATTTGGTGCCTCTTTTACCAAGCTGTTAATTCTCTTTTTTTCTTCATAATTTAATTTCATCACTTTAATTTCTTTTCCCAATTTTTTCTCTACAACTCTCATTGCTTTCTTTACGTCTTTCACAAACCCAAGTTTGGCCAGAATCCAATTTGCATTTTTAAAAAAGATTTGCTTATAGCTGTTTCCATGATATTATCTTCTTCCAAGTTTTTGTCTTAGTTCTGCTCCCACCATAGTAGCTTTTTATTGCTGAGTTCTTTTTTGTTCTTGTTGTTTGCTCGCTTTTTCAGTCCATTTCTTTACTTTGAACTTCGCATTTGGAGTCCTAAGCTTTGAGGTTTTTTTTTTTTTATACTGCTATTTTCAAAGCTAGTTCTGGAAGGCTACAAGTTTTCATTGCTTCCAAGGTGATATAATCTGGGGAAATGTGTGGTCACTGTTCTCCTTGTCTGTACTCTGGTATTTAGCCAGGAAGGTTCCCTGCATCTTTGTTATCTACAAGCTCTACTGTTCCTCTCATCTCAGAGAAGGTGACCAGGTTCTTTGTTCTCTCCCTTTTTTAAAATTTGAATTAGTTTATTTAGTCATTTTAGAACATTATTCCTTGGTTACAATAATCACATTATTTCCCTCTCTCCCCTCCACCCACCCTTCCCACAGTCCACATGCAATTTCATTGGGTATTTCTTGCGTCCTTGATCAGAACCTATTTCCATGTTGTTGATGTTTGCACTAGGATGTTCATTTAGAGTCTACATCCCCAACCATGTCCCTTCGATCCATGTATTCAAGCAGTTGTTTTCCTTCGGTGTTTTTACTCCCAAAGTGTTTCCTCTGAATGTGGATAGTGGTTTTTCTCATAGATTCCTTCTAGTTGTTCAGGATCACTTCATTGCCACTAATAGAGAAGTCCATTACAATCGATTGTACCACAGTGTATCAGTCTCTGTGTACAATGTTTTCCTGGTTCTGCTCCTCTTACTCTGCATCAATTCCTGGAGGTTGTTTCAATTCCCATGGAATTCCTCCACTTTATTATTCCTTTTAGTGCAATAGTATTCCATCACCAACATATACCACAATTTGTTCAGCCATTCCCCAATTGATGGGCATCCCCTCGTTTTCCAGTTTTGGGCCACCACAAAGAGCACAGCTATGAATATTCTTGTACATGTCTTTTTCCTTATTATCTCTTTGGGGTACAAACCCAGCAGTGCTATGGCTGGATCAAAGGGCAGTCTTTTATCGCCCTTTGAGCATAGTACCAAATTGCCCTCCAGAATGGTTGGATCAATTCATAACTCCACCAGCAATGCATTAATGTCCCAACTTTGCCACATCCCCTCCAACATTCATTACTTTCCTTTGCTGGCATGTTAGCCAATCTGCTAGGTGTGAGGTGATACCTCAGAATTGTTTTGATTTGCATTTCTCTTATTATATGAGATTTAGAACACTTTTTTATGTGCTTTTTAATAGTTTTGATTTCTTTAACTGAAAATTGCCTATTCATGTCCCTTGCCCATTTATCAATTGGAGAATGGCTTGATTTTTTGTACAATTGATTTAGTTCTTTATAAATTTGAGTAATTAGACCTTTGTCAGAGTTTTTTGTAATGAAAATTGTTTCCCAATTTGTTGCTTCCCTTCTAATTTTGGATGCATTCGTTTTGTTTGTACAAAACCTTTTTAATTTGATGTAATCAAAATTATTGATTTTACATTTTGTGATTTTTTCTAGCTCTTGCTTGGTTTCAAAGTCTTTCCTTTCCCATAGATCTGACAAGTTTACTATTCTGTGTTCTCCCTTTGTTCTCTTATGACTGACTGGAAGTGCTCCTTTCTATTCAGGAACTATGATTTAAAACTGTATATGGGTAATAGAGTTGTGAAACTGCACCAGACACTTCACCTGTTGCCAGCAAAGGACCCCTATAATCTCTTTCTGACCAGTTATCTGGTTCCCTTACTATTTCTGGGCTGAGAGCTTGCAAAAGTATTGCTTCTGCAGTCAAGATTGACTTCTAGATCCACTACTAATGCTCTCAAATCCCATTTCTGATAGTGCCTCCATTACCTTGGGCAAATCACGTAAATTCCCTGGACTTTGGCTTGTTTCCTTCTCCACAAAATGAAGAAGTTAGACTAGCTGACCTCTGAGGTTCTTCTAATTCTAAATCTCTAAACCCACTCAGAGACCATGTCTAGTGTACCATAACTCCTGTATCACCTGCAACCCTCAAGGTGAGTCTTTTGCTTTATCTTTCTAGGAAGTAGGCATCCATGTTATTATCCCTTTCTGCATTTTCCTCATAACTCCCTAACCTTTTTTTCTAGAACCCCTTTGCAAATTCAAGAAACTTCTAAAAGCATTCTAAAAACTTAGAATGTAAGCTCTTTTAGGGCAGGGGGAATTTTGTTTTCTTTTATTTATATTCCCAGTACAATGCTTTAATAAGGACTTTACCTATTAGAGAGCTAAATTGAGTCTCTAAAGTGACAAGAGGGAGGTTGCCTTAGGATCAAGTTCATATGTGAAACTACACCCTGCTCCAGCAGGCGTATGCACTCTTCTGTAAGGCTGCAATTCATTCAGTCGTGATTCCATTTTCCTAGTTGGTGGCTCCTTATAAAAGGCAAATCCATAAACAGAACTGAAATGAACTATGCTGCCAACTGTCATCGCTGTACCTTCTGCTAACTTTGAAAATCAGCTAAAGCTGTACAAGCTGGGAAAGAATATATTTCCCATGGAGAACAAGAGGTAGTCTTGTAGCAATGAGTTCACTGATTGGCTTAAAGAAACAGAACTAGGGACCTACTTGGTGGATTAGTGGATTGAGAGACAGGCCAAGAGATGGGAGGTCCTGAGTTAAAATTTGGCTTCAGACACTTCCTAGCTGTGTGACCCTGGACAAGTCACTTAATCCCCATTGCTTAGCCCTTACCACTTTTCTGCCTTAGAACCAATACATGGTATTGATCCTAAGACAGAAGGCAAGGGTTTAAAAAAAAAAACAGAATTATTTCAAGGGTTGTTCCGTGGCAGAATGATGTCATTAGAATCAGGAAATAGGGAAGAAAGGCACTCCTTAGGGGGGCTGACTTTCAATCCTCCCAGTCTAGTGAGTTTCACCCATATAAACTCATCAGTTTTAGTCAAGATAGAAAATAGAGCTACTTACCCAGTTTGTTATGGTCCCTCTCAACATCTTTTTAACTTTTTAGACCAAAATACCTCTCCCTGACCACCTATTTGTGTTATTTCTCTCTCTGTTGGAATTTAAAACATCTGAAGGTGGAGAATATCTTCACTTTTGCATCCATATCCTCAGTTTAGCATAATTTCTTGCACTTAATGAGCACTAACATCTTCTCTGCCTCTCTGTCTCTCTCTCCTCCCCTCTTCCCCTCCCTCCTTCCTTCCCATAGCTTACTCTGAGGGGCAGGTCAGAAGGTTTTCAATGTTTCAAATATTGATGTAATGTGTATCCCTCACTCAATCCAATAAACAAACTTAAGCACCTATTATGTATCTGGCACCATGCTAATGTGTTTCAGTGTCCTTATCTTCTTTTTAATTCCATTTCCTTCCTTCTAATTCCATTTCAGCTCTTGAGATCTTTTTTTACCTTTCCTGATACCCCCTCACATTTTCTTAGAGCATTTTGTCTGGATCTGTTCTTTGCTTCCATCCTTCACTCCCTTATATTATAATTGTCTGTATATGTGTTGTTTGTCCCTCTAATAAAATGTGAGCTTCCCGAGGATAGGACCTGCATAACTTTTTATCTCTGGGTTGCCAGTATGGAGAATAGATGCTTAATGAATTTTAGTTGAATACATAAACTAATGATAAAGTGAACAAATGGTCTGGCATACTGTTGCCCTGCTTAGAGCAGGCTTGGTCCAACTGTGGTTGACATTAACACTATGTCTCATATTCATATAAGATTTAGGGATTGCAAAGTGCTTTCTCCGTGTGAAAAAGATAACACACGTATTATTGTTTCCATTTTACAAGTGAGGAAATTGAAGCTTTGAAAGGTTAGGTGTTTTGCCCATGTTTCACTATATTTGACCATGGTAGCAGAACTGGAATTCAAACTCAAATCTTTTTTTTTTAATTCTTCTAGAAATAATTTTAATTGGCATTTGTAAAGATAACTTTATATTACCTATATTTCTCAATCAATATCTTGGCAATCCCCCTTGAAATCTGTCCATTATCCACTATAATAATGAATTAAAAAGAGGAGAGTGGGGGGAAGTTCAGCAAAACCATTTAACATATCAAACAGTCTCACGTTATATAAAGTGTTTCATATCAATAGTCCCCTACCTCAGCAAAGAAGTGGAGGGCTGGGGGACAGGGGAGAAGTGCCCATAGCTCTTTGTTGAGACCCAGATATTTTTATCAAGTCATGTCTTGTTTCCATTGATCCACACTGTCCTAAGGCTATATGTCATTCATTCATTATATATTTATTGTATAGACTTTCATACATGGCCCATGAAACAAGCTTGAAGAAGAAATACTACCCTTGTGAATTATGTTGATTCTATACTTAAACTGTTATATTCTTCAAACAACCCCAAATGATATTTCAACATAGAGAAATGAATGAATGGATTAACATAGTCAGTTCTGTTCAGTATAATAAATGAAGTAGGCATTAAATTTTTAAATAAAAAATATATTGCAGTCCTTTGTCAATGACACGGGTGAATACTGGCCTCTACTCTTGGTCAGGTTGGCTACCATCAATTTAGAAAATAGACTTGTCTTCGCCCCTCCTTACTCCTTTAGCTATAGAAATTAACTACATAAATACTGGTTTCTTCTTCTTTTTTTTTTTTTAGGAGATATCATGGATAGAGCCTGAAGTCGAGAAGACTCGAGTTCAAATTTAGTCTCATATACTTTCTAGCTGTGTTACCCTTGGAAAGTTATCAGTCTACCTCAGTTTCATAAACTATAAAATGGGAATAATAATAGCCCATGGTTTTTAGAAGATCACATGAGACAATATTTGTAAAGTGCTTAGCATAGTACCTGGCACGTAGTAGGTCCTTAATAAATGCTTTCTTTCTTCTTCTTTCCTCCCTTCAGTGGAGATAAATAATAAATTCAAAAATGAATAAATCCAACAATGATTGAATAGAAACCATATTAAAAGAAAAATAGAAAGGCATAAGAATAAGACATGACCCCTGGACATGACAGAGGATAGACTCTAAATGAACACTCTAATGCAAATACTATCAACAAAGCAATGGGTTCAAATCAAGAAAACATCTAATGCCCAGTGGACTTATGCATCGGCTATGGGGGGTGGGGGGGGGGAGGAAAAGAAAATGATCTATGTCTTTAACGAATAATGCTTGGAAATGATCAAATAAAATATATTAAAAAAAAAAAGACATGACCCCTGCCTTGATGATATTTCCAGCCATAAGTCATAAATAACTACAGTCCTCTTTTCCTTAAAGCATACCTCAATTGTCATCTCTTCTAGGAAGTCTTCCTTTATTTTTTAGTTAGAAGTGATATCCTCCTCAATTTCTTGCAGCAAGGAGGAAGGATGGACTGAATGAAGGAGAAACTAAAAGGCAGAACAATTAGGAGACTATTAGAATAGCCCAGGGGAAAATAAGGGCTTGAATTTAGGTGGTTGTAATGGGAATGGGGACAGTACCACACTCTTTTGAACTTGTCCTTCCTTCCCTTTCTACTATAGTTATTTGTGCATGTGCCTTTTCTCCCCTTTAGAATGTAAACTCCTTCAGCAGAGTTTGTGTGGTAACTATATTTGTGTCCCCAGTACCTCGCACAATGTCTTTGCCTATTAGGTACGTTTAAAACGTTGAATTGAGTTGTATAAACTAGAATATAGAGGAGGGTTGATTGTTGTTATTTTCTTACTAGATCCATGACTTCATTTTTGGGTTCTGTACATGCCCAGATCATCTTATACAAAGGTGGTAACTACCCATGTGGCAGAGAAATGGACGATGTATTTCTCCCAAAAGTCAGTCCCTGAATTTTTCAGCAAGGATCCCTCCATGGTAAGTGACCTGAGAATGCCCAAAGCTCAGGTAAACATTGGTACAGAAAACTTAAGAGTGAAAAAACACTCTGACCCAATGCAGACTGGTAACATGCTACAGTTTTGCAATTTTAGAAAGTTGCTTAGGGCAGCCATATGTTAGATGATTTACTCAGTTATATGGACCATCTGTGCCAAAGGCAAAACTTGAACCTTGAGGAAGACTTCTGGACTTCCTGGACTTGAAGCCAGCTCTCTATCCACTAAGGCATGTGCCCTCTTGATAGAAAAGATTTCCTTAAGTCATTTAGTCAATCTGATTCATTATTGACACCATTTACGAGGTTATCTGGGCAAAGATACTGAAGTGGTTTGCCATTTCCTTCTCTGTGGTCCCCATTTTACATTTGAAGAAACTAAAGCAAACAGAACTTAAATGGTCTGCCAAGGATCAAATAGCTAGTGTCTGAGGCTTAATTTGAACTCAGATCTTCCTGACACCAGTATTCTATCTGCTAGATAGCACTCTAACCACTATGCAACCTAGCTGCCCTGATAGGAAGGATACAGTATCAGAAAAACACCATAATCATATAAAACAATTTTTAGCTTATCTCAAAGAAAATACAACGTGGATATATGCAAACTGAATTATATTATCAATGAAAACTAAGGTATGAAAAGTGTAAAACAGCATAAAAGACACAAAAAAGAGGAATAGCTGAGTGGCTCAATGGATTGAGAGCCAGGCTTAGAATTGGGAAGTTGTAGGTTCAAATCTGGCCTCAGATACTTCCTAGCTGTGTGACCCTGGGAAAGTCACTCAGCTGCCATTGCCTAACCCTTACTGCTCTACACAGAACTGATTCTAAGACAGAAAGTAAGGGTTTAAAAAAAATTTTTTTTTAAGACACAAACAAGAAGAAGAAACTAGTATGTCACATAAGTCAAAGAAAATATATGGGTACCCCAAATGTTTGATTGGTATCCATAATATTTAAAAATAATATTAGCTAACATTTATATAGTGCTTTATGGTTTGAAAAGAATTTTACATTATAGTATTAAAAAGGAAAAAAAAAACTAGAAGCTTATCCCCCAATTCCTTGGATGACTTTTCTATCTTTATCTCAGTGGCTATCTCCCTCTGGCAATGCCTCTCCACTCCTGAAATCTTCAAGTCTGACTGGTGAGTTATTCCTAGAACCTCCATTTTGAGGAAGTACTCCAGTCAACCATGATCACTTATTCCTTAAACTAGCTTAAATTCTGACTCTCTAAATCATTCACCCAAACCTTTTTAAATTTTTTTAATTTTTTACCAATTACATGCAATATCAAATTTCCACACAAGTTTTCCTAAGTTATATGATTGAACTTATCTCCCTCCCTCCTTTCCCTTTCCCCTCACAGTACTGGCAGGAAATTTGATCTCAGTTATACGTGTATTATCATGTAAAACATATTTCAATGTTGTTCATTTTTCTAAGTGAGTAGTCTTATAAAAATAAACCCCCAAACATAAATCCAAATAAACCACTGAAAAATCCTATGCTTTCATCTACATTCTGACACCAACCATTCTCTCTCTTGAGGTGGAGAGAATTCTTTCTCATAAGTCCCTAAGAATTGTCTTAGATTATTGTATTGCCATCAATAGCTAAGTTTATCACATTTGATCATTCCACAATATTGCTGGTACTGTGTACAATGTTCTCCTGGTTCTGCTTATTTCACTCTGTATCAGTTCATGTAGGTCTTTCCAGCTCTTTCTGAAATCATCCTGTTTGTTACCCCTTAGAGCACAATAGTATTACATCACCATCATATACCACAATTTGGTCAGCCACTCCCTAATTAATAGACATTCCTTTAGTATACAGTTCCTTGCCACCACAAAAAGAGTATCTATAAATATTTTTGAACAAGCAGTACCTTTCCAGTTTTTTTTTTTTTATCTCTTTGAGATACAGACCTCATAGTGGTATCACTGGATCAAAAGGTATACATTGTTTTATAGTCCTTTGGACAAAATTCCAAATTGCTCTAGAATAGTTGGATTAGTTCTCAACTCCACCAATAATGCATTAGTGTCCTAATTTTGCCACATCCCTTCCAACATTTATAATTTTCATTTATTTTCATATTTGCCAATATGATTGGTGTGAGATGGCACCTCAGAGTTGTTTTCATTTGTATTTCTCTATTCAAAAGGGATTTAGAACATATTTCTCATAATTATTTTTTATTTCATCTGAAACTGCTTATTCACATCCTTTGATCATTTGTCAATTGCCAGCCCGAGCCTTTTAAAAAATCTTCCTTTTATATTTTGTCTTTCCCTCATGAGAATATAAGTTCCTTGAAAACAGGGACTATCTTCTTACTGGTATTTGTATCCCAGCACTTATTATAGTGCCTAGAGCATAGTAATATATACTGCTTAATAAATGCTTTGTCTATCTTTATCTATCTAGAAAAGCCTCCAGTTAAAAAAAAAATCTATAATCCTCCACAGAGGATGTCAGCAATACCTGGAAAATTATCACAAAAGTTAAGAAGGCACAGATAATTTATAAAAATGAACATTTATAAGTTTTTTCTTATATTTAGGGTTTCATTATCTCAGGATCATAGATTTGGAGTTCTGAGGGTCTTCAGAGGTCAGTAGATAAGATATCTAACCCCTCACCTCTTGCTTTGCAGGTATGTGTGTGGAGGCTGTGTGTCAGCCATTCAGATTATATGCATCCATATGTGTTTGTCTAGATGTGATTCACAAGGAGGCATGAATAGATATCTCTGGAATTTCTTCCATTCACCTTTCTCCAAGGAAGACTTTGATATCTGTTAGGAAGAGAACAGGAAAATAGTGGCAGAAACTGACCACTCTGCTCTTCTCAGAAATGTGGGTTAGCTATCTAGAATTATGCCTGTCTGACTCCCTGAATATTGTTAGTCTAGGAAAAATAATGTATAGTTTCCAGCTGAGCTCCTGATTGCTATCTCTTAATAGAGGCATGCCCCAAAGCTATATATCCATGCCTTAACTCCCTTTCCACCAAATGCCAATTACACAAAGAGCACACATAACAAATAAGCCCATTTATCCAAACTGATAGCAAACAGAAATCAAAGAATGTATAGAGATTGGAACACACCATACAAAATAGAATAAATGAGCTCTCCCCCTGGGAATGAGTTATCTTAGGCCAACTAAAGGAGAAATTTCCCAAAATTTCAAGTGTAGTAAGTTGGAAAAAGGGATATGAGTCAAGATCCCAGCTCCTATACATGTCAGATTCTTCTAAGAGTCTCTCAGAACTAGATGGCACAGTGGATAAAGGTGTGAGGCTGGAAATGAGTTCAAATTCAGTCTTACTTACTAGCCATACAACCCTAGCCAAGCTATTTAACCTCTATCTACCTCAGTTTCCTCAAGTATAAAATGGAAATAAAAACATCATCTATCTCTCAGGGTTGTTATGAGATAATAAGTATTTGTAAAGCACCTGGTATATAATAGGGACTTAATAAATGCTTGTTTTTGTTTGCTTCCTTTCTTTCTTTTCTCTGAAAGTTGGAAGCAAGAAAACCAGAATTCTCCTCCCAAGTCTTGCCAACCATATCCCTCATACAGACTCAAAGTACTGAGTAAACTATCTCCATCAAGGAGGAGAATTTGCAAATGGACTTTGAGGGGAGCATTTTACATCAAGTAAGGAAACTGAGACTAGGGCAGTGATGGCAAGCCTTTTAGAGATGGAATGCCAGGCCCCACTCTGACCCCACCCCCCAGACTGAGTGCTGTGCTTGCCCACCCCAGTGACCAAGTGCTATGCCCCTTCCCCCATCAAGTGCTGGACACTCCTCCCCACCCCCACCCCACAGAGAGGAGGGAGAAACTGCTCCCATTGGGCTGCTCAGCAGAGGAGTGGGTGAAGTGAGGAATATCCTCAGTGAGTGTAGAGAGGATGAGGGGAGTGGCCCATGCACTCTGCTCCCCTCCAGCTCTACCACCTGTGAACTACCCAAATTACCTCCTGTGTGTTCTCACTGGGCTACTGGGCAGAGGGGAAATGATGTGAAAAAATGTCATTAGGCATGATGGAGAGCAGGAGGGGAGCAGCACCATTCGAGTCCCTCTGCCTTTCTAGTAATGAACCCAGTGGTGGGGGTTGGCTGAGTGCCTTCAAAGAGCACTCTGTTTGCCATCTTTGGCACCTGTGCTGTAGCTTTGCCATTACTGGACTAGGAGAATTTAAGAAACTTGCTTAAGGTTTTACAAATAATAACAGCAGGGCTAGATTTGAATGGAGGACCTCCTAGCCCAGATCTAGTGTGCTTTCTTTCTCTTGTTGCAAACTGCCAATTCTGATCTGCACCAGTGGAAGGATTATACACATCAATTAGATAATGAATTAATCTAGTTCCTAAGTAACATAGGATGGAAAGCACTTGGAGAGGAATGAGAGAGGAGAGGTTATTCAAGTATCAACTACTGTTATTATTGTTATTATTTTTGTCAGGTACATACTATACATATTAGATATACAAAGCATGTCTAAATTTTTAGAAAAGGAAGGAAGGAAGGAAGGAAGGAAGGAAGGAAGGAAGGAAGGAAGGAAGGAAGGAAGGAAGGAAGGAAGGAAGGAAGAAATGAATGGACTTGAGTCTTTTCTATTACCCTAAAATTCGATTCATTGCACCATCTAGTTATCTGCCATACTATCTAGCTGCCTACAGATCATCTGGTACTACAAACTCATATAAGAGAGAGTCAAGTTGTTCAATGGATAGAGCACTGGACCTGATATTAGGAGGACCTGAGTTCAAATTTGACCTCAGATACTTGTGTGACTCTGTGTAGTTGTGTCATCTAAGCAAATCACATAACCTCTCTGCCTTAGTCTACTGGAAAAGGAAATGGCAAACCTCTCCAGTATCTTTGCCAAGGAGACCCCATGGATAATATTAGCATGCTATGACCCATGGAGTCATAAAGAGTTGGACATGACTTTATAGCAACAAACTCATAAAAAGAATAGAAAATGTCTTGCTCAAAATCTCATCACCAGCTGGTAACAAAAGAGGAACATAGAACCTAGGTATCTATTATTCCTTTGCCAGTAGTTTTTCCCCAATGCAACACCCTGTATCTCAAGAAATGTTAACTGAGCTGAGCTTTAAAGGATCAGAAGTATTTCAATAGGAAATGGAGTAAGGAAGGGTAATACATTCCTGGCAAGGCAGAGAGCTTGCACAGAAGCAGAAAAGAGTAGTAAGTCTGAGGAATAGTGACTATAAAGTATGTGACAGAGAATGGCATGCAATAAGGCTGACTTTCCAGCATTAGGCTGGAGCCAGATTTTCAGAGAGCTTCAAATGCCTGGATAAGGAGCTTATAATTGACTTGGTAAGTAATGGGAACTCATTCACTGAGGGCTTTGCTATTTATTAGGAATAGTATACTGGCAGCAGAGGGAAGGATGGATTGGACAAAGGAGAAGTTGAATATAGGGAAGTCAGTTAGGAGGCTATTACATTCATCTAGGAGAAAAATAATAAGGACCTGAACTAAGGTGGTTGCAATAAGAATGAGAAGTAGTTGACAGATACAAGTGATACTGCAGAGGAAGTATTAGACATTAAATTCCACTACTGGACTTCTCTGATATAATAGATGCTTAACAAATGTCTGCTGCCTGAGTGGATTTGTTTGGCCCTTCTATGTACAGGGCCAAAATAAGTTATTTATTATCCTATGAACCTGAGTTTGTCTATTATTTATTTAATTAACAAATTAAATAAATTAATCTACTATGTTAAGTAATTATTAAAGTAGTAATTTAATTAAATTCAACTTTAAAAAGAAAAAAGGTATTAAGTTCCCCAAAAGAAAGACATTTTAATGTAACATTTAGAAAGGCAAGCTTTGGAGTCAGAAAGATGTCGTTCAAGCCCTACCTCTAAAACATGCTAGCCATATGACCCTGGGCAAGTCACCTAATTTCGCATTGTCTCAGGCATCAAGTTTTTATACTAAGAATTCCTAAATGAATATAATCATGAGTCTGAACCAGCCACCCCCACAATGACCATCCAGGAGTGAACTTTTCATTTGTTTTTGAGGTTTAGACAACCTGAGTCTTGAAGACTCAATGCCAAGAATTAAAATATTCCTGATTGTTAGTTCTGAATCTTATCTAGAGGTTCAACTTATGAGAACAAATTCCAGAAAGTTGTCTTAATTTGTTTCATCAAATATTGCTTGTATGTTATTATAACTTTATAAATCTTTTTTGTTGTAAAAGGATTTTTTTTGCTCTATCAGTATCTATCATCATGAGATCTGACCCACTGTGTTTGAATGAGCACATAATTTTTTTTTGTTTGTTTGTTCAGAACAGTAGCAGCATTAGTAAAATGAGAAATAGTTGATGTCTGGGGAGAAGAGAGGATAGTCCTTGAGCTCTGTAAAATAGTTCTGTAATCTAGCTCAACTGATTGCTGAGTGAAATAACTAATAACAAGAATTGGAAAGGTCTCTGCAAATATTATGTGCCATAAATGCTAACTAATGCCTACAGAAAAGCTTTTCATTATTATTATGGTCCAGTCAACATGACCCCCATAAGCCTCTGCTCCTTGTTCAACATGTTATTGGGATGGTAAATTTAAAGGAGATTTCAATCAGCCTTTGAAATCGAGTTGCAGTGTCCCCTGCCCCACTGGTAGAAGGAATAGAGCTGTTTACCATCTGTACTCTGCAATGAAAGATGAAACGGAAGGTAGGAGATTGTGAGGTCTTGTTTTAAAAAAATCATTAATTCTTAATCTTTGCTTAAGACAGCCACGGAAAAATACATTCCTAGTAAGAAATGACTCCGGGGATAGACGTAAAAGTCACTTGCAATGTTGTGTTTATACTAAGGCACCGGGTCATGGAATTTTTTATTTGAAATTTGTCTGTGTGGGAATAGCACCAGAATGTCGTCCTGCCAGGGCCAGCTTTGAATCTGACACAATGAATAGCCATTGTTCAGTAAGAACATCCGGCAGTCCGTGTCTATATACACTGAAGATGACCTTCCTCTTTAGAAATAACTTCCAGCCATTATTTTCCAAATTGTTATTGGTGTTCCCAAAGTACTAGATGTTCAGGAAGGGAAGAACAGGAGAGACACTGGTGCCATATGCCAACAAGACTGAAGAGTTCTTTTGCCTTTTAAAGGCAAATTGCCAGTCATTACGGATTCCTCAAGGCCCACCAATATGCTGAGGTCTGGTAGGGGATACAAGACAGGGAAAGAAAACAGCCATTGTCCTTTTGAAGTCTTACAATCTAAATGGGGAGGTAAAATTTTAGAAATCCAAATCAACTAGAGAATAATAGTACCCCCTAAATGCAATATGCAGGGATCTAAAAATCATCTGGGTCTATGTTTGGTTTTTTTGCTCATAAGGTACTCTTTGCCCTCTGAATCTTAACCTGCTAGAATTTTGAACCCTAGCACACACACAAACACACACCAACAACATAGTGATGCAGAAAGACAGGGAAATACTACTTTTACAAATAAAAAGTGACAATAAGTAGTAAGAACTCTTAATACATATTCCTTTTATTAAAAACAACAACAACAAAAATAACTACCTGTCAGCTTCACAGAAGCAAGAGGTTTTGAGTCCCAGCTTGTCCTCATTCCATACTGCTTGATG
The DNA here is from genome assembly GCF_027887165.1 of Monodelphis domestica. Taxonomy (NCBI): domain Eukaryota; kingdom Metazoa; phylum Chordata; class Mammalia; order Didelphimorphia; family Didelphidae; genus Monodelphis; species Monodelphis domestica. Next base: position 212,880,955 of record NC_077227.1, read on the forward strand.
CTAATTTAGTCAGTACTCAATCAAGGGAAGTGTTCCAAGTCACGTAGAAACTTGCCCCTCAGATGATCATAAAAGGCATTGTGTCTTGATGCCTGGGAGGTTGTTATCACTCACTCTGAAATACTGAATTCTCAGGATTATGCAGTTTCAGATTCCTGGATTGAGAGGGAAAGATGCTTCAATGCCTATTAACCTTGAGAGGAGAAGACAATGTAGTCTTGGGATCCGTGCCACAGTGACTGACATCTCTTTTCATCCTCTTTTCATTCATTTCCCCCCACTTCTTTCTAAACCCCTCAGGTCTGATAAGCCCCAATGTGACTTCCTGAGTGACATCTTTATGACCTGATGAATTCTTGTACAACATTTGGGAAGATGTTGCCTAGGAAAAAGGCAGTATCTTTCCAATTTAGAGACACCTCAAATTTATGTTAATAAATTTAATGTGAATTTCTATTTTCTTTTCTTCCTTTATATTTCTCTGATGGGAGACTCTTACCAGAAGAGATCCTACCCTAATCTTACCATAGATGTAGATAATAGTAACCTAGGATAATTCGAATGATTCCACCCAGGTATCCTAGAAATTTGCTAAAACTTGAGAGGCAACTGGAAGGAATTTGAAGAGTTGTGTCAAACTCTCAAGTCATGCTGGAGTGATTGCTGGGTGAAAGACACTGTTTTGATACTTAAGAGAGAGAAAATGTCAGGATTTGGAATGACTACATCTGGACTAAGTATTAGTGACTGTAGCCCAAATGTGCATGATAGGTGTCGTGCATAAAAATACCTGAAAAAAAAAATCTACAAGATCAGAATTTGGCAAGAACCAGAGAGCAAAGAAAAAACTCTGAAACAATAATCACTTATCCACTCATGTGCAAGCTAGGACTTTGGGAGAGCAAAATCTCTTGCTAAGACAGAAAAACTGGAACATTCTTCTCTTTGATGACACTGTGGTACTATATAAAAGTTTTATATGGCAAATTACTGGTGGTTTCTGACAAGCTAAATTGTGCTGAATGACCAGAGAAACTACAAAAAGAGTGATATTAATATTTGCCAAACATGGGAGAAGATACAATAGAGAACAACTTTAACACTACCTCCTGATAGCTCTACTGAGATTCATAAAGGCATATTCACTATTGAATAGCTTTATTTTCTATTAGCTCTTCTGTGAGTTCCATTTAGGTCCTTTGAATTATTATTAAATCTTACCTTCTTTGAGTTTTGTGAACTATGTGCTTGTAAGGGGAAGCTGTGGCAGCATACTGGGTGGTGTCATGTAGAAAGTTTTCCAGATCTGGGAGGAAGTTTTGAGCCACAAAGGTGAGAAATCATCCAAAGTTCAGGAAGACTTTTAAGGTTATAGAAAAAATAAGGCTCTTGAAAAAGGATTACATAATTAAATGTTAAATTGTGAGCTATAATTATGCAAATTCTATGGGTAATTTCAGAAAAACTTATGGAACTGAAATCATGAAAAGAGAATTTAATTGTCCCATAGAGAGTAACAGTATTTTAAATACACAATGCTCCAATAAAGTCTTAAAGCTAGTGTGGAAGTTATGCTTGGGTTCTTGAAGGCCATGCCAGCTATACTGCCAAACTGGAGAGGATTTAAGTATGGACCATATGACAGCCTACTGGTCTGTCATCTAAGATCACTGAAGGAAAGGTCCCTCAACAAAATATTGGCCACCAGGAAACAGATCTTCCCAATCATAGTAATTCAAGAAAGTCTTTTAAGGTATGGAGACTCTATTGCTAGAAGTAGAATATGCCAGGAAATGAGAAATAGTTGGGTGCCTGAGATTGCAGAGATGCCAAGCTATCCTTGATTTCATGGATTTATTTAAGGGCCTCAGAAAGGAAGCTTAGGTTTCATATTGGTCACTGGAAATTAGTGCACAGTCAGGATTGAACAATTTACATACCATTTTAGCTTACTCACACCTATTCTCCCAAACTACCTATTGAGTCCTTTCTCATCTTTCACTCTCTGCTCACTTTTTTCCAAGCTCCACAGCAACTCATTCTTCTGACTGTTAAATTCCAAAAGTCAGAGCAAGCATTTTACGGAATATTTTAAGAATGAGTTGATATGGACTCAGTCGGTGGAATGGGAGAAGCGAGAGTAAATTGAAATGGTATGTAGACCATCTAAGTCTAACTATGCATTAAGCCTTCATTTGAAGGGAACTGTATGTAATCTTCTACTTCCTATTACCTCTCTTTGTATTTCAAAATTTCAATGGAATCCGGAATCATATTGATGAAGGCACTTCCTCTATTGGGGTAGATTAAACACTATCCATGCCTTCTCATCTAATGTGACTCTTGGCTACATCCTTCTGAAAATCCTCCACAAAGGAGGCACTTAACATACTAAGGATTTTCCTCCTCTAGGTTTGTTTATATTCTGTGGGTACCAATGATACATGAGGATTATTCATCTATTAGTCCATATTATCATTCTCAGACAAGTTTATCATCTTTTCCAGTTATGAATTTCTTTACTACATTTTACATCACTTTTTGTTTTTAATTTGTTTGTGATAATATGCTGTGGTACTATACTCACCGAAAACTTTCACTAATGCTTTCACATACACAGTCCATTGTTCTTTGGATATCTTCACCATTTTGATTCCATCATTTACAGTGAAACCTTTCCTATGTTGGGTATCATATTGTGACTGCAGAGAAGAAAGCTCCAGAATGCAGTGGCAGATAGTGACCCTGCTTTAGAAATTTTCCTTTGGGTCATAATTCTTGCCAACCTCTGACCTTATAGTTTTTACTTGTTGATCATAAATATGAAGTCTCAACATGAATAGTCAAGTTTTGATCATGAATAACCAGCCTAGCATCATTGGAAGAATCTTGGTATAAAAAATTATCAAATTTTGTTTCAACAAATAGTATGCAATTACTGAAGGCTCTATTGGGTTTCCCAAATGCAATCCAGCCTACTCTTCCTCCTACTCCTTTCTAGGTCAAAAACATTGTTCATCTACACTAGTTGTACAAAGTACGTGTATTGATGGAGCAGGTCTATGAGAGATCCATCCGACTGCTCATCACAGTCTAGACAGAAAATGCTTTTCCTATGTGGTTTGAGTGATTACAAATTTCACCTAGCTCTGCAGATAATTCTGAAATCCTGAATCTTCTTGAATGTGATGTAACCTAGTTGGGTGATAAGTTAGGAAGAAAACAATAGCAACTGCCCTTTTGAAGATTAGTCTATTTGGGGAGGCAAAATTTTAGATATCCAAATTAACTAGAGAGCAATAGTACCCCCTAAATGCTGACTGTAGGGGTCTAAAAACCTTTTGAGTCCATATGTTATTAGCACAATGTTAGCATATATTCCAGCAAAGGAGAGTAGTTATATGGTGGGAAAACATAGCACAGTGATATCCTATATTTTGGTACACATGGCCTTTTCCTCTATCTTGACTTCTTCGTGATATATACTGATATCAGTGAGTCAAAGGAATGAAAAATCTAAACACTTGTATTAACACAGTTTTAAATTTATTTCCGTAATGATTGGATTAACTTGCTATTCCAACATTGTGTAAGAGGACTTCTCTTCCCGTATGGCTTTGTGTCCTAATATATGAATTCTCTCAACAGAATTAGAGGACATTTTTCATGCTGCCTGTTCTAGGTGCAATTTTTGGGTCTTGCCCTGGTAGCCAGAAGTGCTAGTTACTGCTATGTTGAGAATCACCAAATTTAAGAAGAGAGTCCAAGATTCACCAATATCTAAACCAATTGATTCTTGGTCATAGTTGAATAAGAAAAAGAATTGGAATAAGATTGGAAATGCTAATATCTGGATCTGCAGATAAGAAATGGATGGCCCTGGGCCCACAGGCATCATCTCTAGTAGAATTAGTCTTTCAAGAAATCTAGTAGAAATAGAAAAAGAAATAGTCAAGATTAGATGCCTCCAAATTTGAGTGTGGGAAGATGGCCCCTTTAGTGTCACTCAAACCAAATCAATAAGCATTTATTAAGTATTTGCTCTGTGACTGGCACTGTATTCAACACAGGTTACAAAAAAACAGTCCCAGTCCTCAAGAAGCTCACTGTCTTCAGAGTGCAGGACAATCACTATTAGGAAGGCCCTTACAAAAGATAATAAATGTGGAATGGGAGGACCAATGCCATATTATATAATAATAATGTACCCACTACTCATGATTATGCAGGGAGAGCTAGTGAATAGAAATCCCAAAAATCTTGGGCCATAACACAAATTTAGATAGGATGGGGAAAGTTTTCATTTGGGTACATGAGTTAATGACAGCCACTGATGACTCATTCTGTGAGTATAATAGTTGGGGCAGCTAGATAATGTGGTAGATAGAAAGCCAAACCTGGAGACAGGAGGTCCTGGGTTCACATCTAGCTGCAGACACTTCCTAGTTGTGTGACCTCAGATAAATCACTTAACCCCAATTGCCTAGCTCTTACCTCTCTTCTGCACTTAATATTGATTCTAAAAGAGAAGGTAAGGGGTTTGGGGTTGCTGTTTTTTTTGAAGTCAGTATAACAGTCAAGGAATGTTAGGGGCAGGGATAATTACAGGTTAAGTGGCTTAAATCAGCCTTGAGTCAGGTGTTCATGTATGCACAAATAGATCTATAGTTATATGTATATATGCATACCCTGATATGTTTGATGTAACTATAGATGGAAGCTCCTATATGAAAGATCCTCTTCATTAAAACAATGATGCTATAAAATTCGTTTGACTAGCACATTTCTGAACTTTGAAAAAGACTTTATGATACAAAGCCCAATCTTATAGAGCTGCATATTTATATAAGAGAAGGAATCCTTCAAGGCTCACGAAGGCATAAGTTTTATGTGTGTATGTGTATGCGTGTGTGTGTATGTGTGTGTGTATAGAAAGACAAAGAAAAAGAGAAAGAGTACATAGTGTATAATAAGTATTTAAAAAAACCCAAGGAATCAGCCTGAACAAGTCTGTTCCATTTTGACAAAGAATAATGTGGAAAGTCTCTAAAGTGGAGATCAGAAGCAGAGAAATAAAAATAACACCTTCTCTCCTCATCAGAAGATAAAAGTACATAGTCTGAGCAGCTTCCATCCAGAAATGTGTGCCTGGAGATAAACCTAGAGGATATGCCTTTTGTGGAACTCAACTAGCAAATCTATTTGGAAAGAGGGGGTAGGGTTGCAAAAGCTATTGCATCTCACCCTTGCTAAGACTCTGATGGTTATGAAAGGTGGAAGGAAAGGGAATAAGTATTTATTAAGCACCAACTATGTACCAGGCATTGTACCAAGTGCTTTATAAATATAATCTCATTTGATCATCATAACAACCCTTCAGGATAGATGCTATTATTAGCCCCATTTTACAGATGAAGAAACTGAGGCAAATATAGGGTAAGTGACTTGCCCAGGATCACATAGCTAGTGTCCATAGTCACCTATGAACTCAGATCTTTCTACAGGACAAGCCTGTTTACCACTGTGTTATTCAGCTCCTACCTAACTCTCATGAAATTATCCCAGAAAAACAAGTGAATCAAGGAAGCACAAGTATACAGTTATTCCTATGCTAAAGGGAATACAGTTTTATATACTGCACAGGCTTTGAAAATGGAAGGGTCCAATTACCTCACTCATTGTAGTGTTGCCTGCTCATCACCCAAGAGCTAATAACAGGACTCTTATCACCTTCAACAGAGTATTAGAGTAGGGTTTTGTAGATTAATTTTAGGGTGTAAGGCTGCTTCTTTCTCCCATCCATTGGTGGAAGGAGATTAGAATACAATTATCCTGACAGTCTGTTTCTTTTACACAATTCTGCCTCCTTCTGGTTTCTTGGGTTTGTTGTGATTGTTGTTGTTTTGCTTTTATTTTTTTGTTTTTGTTTTAAATAGGGAGAGAGTAAACATTTGTTCTTTCCTGGGGGAATGATCATATATAACTCTGAACACAGAGAACTGTGACCTCCCTAAGGCATTTAGTATGTTTTTGCCAACAGTCATTCTAAGAAAGCTGTATTTTCACACTTGTAGACACTACAAGGACACAATTGAGCCATATCCATAATAAATTACTGGCTTACCTCAAGAGTAAGTACATCTGGGAAAAAGTTCACCACTTTTTTCCCTCTAGTACCCTTTGTGGAAACAATTGTCCACTTATTTATTTTTTTGATTACACTAAGGGTCAAAACTCATGTAAATCTGCTAGATCATAAAATATATTTATTATATACTACTATGGTCTCTAGTGCATTGCATTTTTTAAAAAAAGTCTCCATAGTAAACTCTTGTGATTTTATCCTGTGTTTTGTGAGAGACACGAAAGTAAAGCATCTTCTTTTTACAAATGAAATATTTTCTAAATCTGTCAATGGAAGAATAAAATGTCATATGGTTCATGCAAGTATCCTGTAGAAAACAGGGGAAATACTATCAATGCTTTACTGGGACCTCACTACCTATAAAGAATCCCCAATCTACCTACCTATAGCTTACCTTACTACTATGGCTCCCTATCTCTAAAGCTATTCAATTCCAACAATAAAGTTAATTTCTGTGGTTATTTAACATGTTCTGGAGGAATGTGGCAAAAAGATTAATACTCAACAGATGTGATCCTCTGCATGTGATGAAGGTATGAAGCAGAGAATTTTGTATTTTTTCCAAATGATCTTGAGTGAAAACCAGTGTGCAAGCTCTATTGCTGAATGGGTGGTTTATTGGGAAGTCCTCATTATAACCAGATTTCAAAGGCTGCCAGGACTTATCATATCCCTTTTAGGTCTGTGACATTTGCATCAAAAGATTTCTCTTTTTGCTCAGTAATTTTGTATCCCTTATGATAGCTCTTTTAAATCTGAACTTGGCTTCTTTCCCTCCCTCCCTCCCCTTCCCTCACTCCCTCCCTCTCTCTCTCTCTCTCTCTCTCTCTCTCTCTCTCTCTCTCTCTCTCTCTCTCTCTCTCTCTCTCTCTCTCTCTCGCTCTCTCTCTCTCTCTCTCTCTCTCTCTCTCAGCCTATACAAAGGAAGGACAGTAGCTAGGTACACACAAAGAAGTTGCCTGATTCATTGGCCACAAATGTTTCTGTTTCACACATGATGGGCTATTCTTTCATTGCACTGTAATTATATTACATATTTTTACATTTCCCTCTTGTGCTTCTATGGAGACACCATTTACATATCTCCAGTGATTAGTGATAGAAAAAAAAAAGGCCATATGCTTGTAAGACACAGCTATCTGAGTTTTTAATCCTGTTAGTTTAAGCCATAGACAATTAAATAATCACAAAATAAACAGCTTTGTCATTCCACTGGGTTGCAGATGTTTATTAACTCAACTCTCTTGTTAATGAAACCCAGGGATTAAGAAAAATGAGAAGCCTAATAATTTTCACCAGAATTTAAAAGGTGAACCTCATCTACAGAACAATAGTTGAATCAGAAGAGCATCTGTCCTGGGCTCACATTTCCCTTGTTACTTCCACAGACATTACTGGAGTCTATCTCCATTTTGTCCCTCCATTTGAAAATAAAATGCCCTAATGCTTTTACTCTGCCCCAGGTCTCATTTCCTCTCACCTCAGAGCAACAATGTAATGACATCACAGTAGGTAACTAAACACTGAGATAGAATGAAACAAGTAGAAAACTAAAGAGTATGTGGTATGAATAAGTTGTGAGTATGAAACAATTGTTTAAGGAATAGAAAGTCCCACCAGGCAGCAAAAGAAAGGCTTAACCCAAAGGATTGCTAAAGTCAGTAATACTGTATGGTGAAGGAAATAGTTTGCCAATCAATGAACTCTATTTGCACGTAACCATTCTTTCATTTGGCTAACTGGTCAAGCCCAGTGCTGTCCAAGGCCTCATCAGTTGCTTAGAAATGCAAATTTATTTGCTGAGCCTGCCTACCTCCTTTATGACAGCTAAGATCTGAGAAATTCAAATACACTTACACTTATTAAGGAATATTATGGTAGAAACCTTTAATTAGTCAATTAGCCTTGGGGATAGAATGCTAAATAAAAGCACAATTAATTAATGCAGTAACTAGGATCCCCTGAGGTCATTAACCAGGGCTTCAATCTTTAGTCAGAACACTAATAATACAGAATAACCAGGCTGCACCAAGTCTTTTGACACACAGAATCCAGTCACCCAAGAACAGTTAGGCTGTCAGTCGCAAAATGTACAAGCTCATTCTTTACCACATCTCTCCATACACTACATCAAAATTCCCAGAGAACCATGGCAACCCACCGTCATTGTTACACTTGTCTGCCAACATGTTCCAAAACACACCTTCACACAAAAGATCTAGAGTCATGGAAATACTTAGCAATCTTATTATTAGTTAGTGGTTCTGGGCATGAAATGTGCCATTAACCAACCTCCAAGTGGGAAAACTCAATCAAAATGTAGTAAAAATGTAATGCAAAATAAACAGCAAAGGAAAAGCTTGACTTTTAAAACTGCTGTCAAATGGCTGCTGACCACCCACAGAGACAATTACAGAGGCCTCTGTGATACATTACTTCAGGCAAGTGAATTCCCATTTACTACCAAGGACCCACAAGTTGTAAATTTTTCCCCTCAACGTGCTGCCTAAGCAAATCTGAGACCAAAAAGATGCCAAAAAATATCACTGCATTTGTACTTTGACTCTCAAGTCAAAAATCACTTCATTGCTAGGCTTTGCCCACCATAACAACTATAGAAATACAAATATATTTTAGGCATTCATTTCTAGGTAAACATAATTGGTAATCCATAAAATAAGGCTGAATGATTTTGTGCAGAAACATGGCAACATGCAAAATATTATAGCCTTTGATCCAGTAATTCTACTACTGGAATTATATACCCTAATTATTTAGTTGAGAAGACAATACATATCTATGCCCCTCCCCCCCCCAAAAAAAACAACCCAAAACACCCAACCCATAGTAGCATATAAAACATAGGTTGCAACTGAGGCAGAGCCAAACTGATCTATTTTTAAAAGTTATTGACACAAAGAAAGATAGATGAAAGAACAGATATCGAATCATATTGCCACCATTCTCTAAAGAAGCTTAACCAATATGAACTAATTGCCATTACAAATAGACTGAAAGAGCCTAGAAATTACACTAGTAATCAGTACTTGATCTCCATGACAAGAGGAAAGTTATTGCAGGTAGCCAGCACCACTAATTTAGAATAGAAACTCTTATAAAACCTCATGGAAGGCAATGGTAGGAGGTTATGAGTAGTGTTACTTTCTAAAATTAGAAGCATTTGAGGGAAAAAGAAGTTTTACAGAAAATTTCATGAGAAACCAAGCTAAGGAAAATTATTCCTTTTGTTTCCTTCTCATTTTCATATCAAGGACATAACATAATGTTTTGCTCATAATAGGGATATAATGCATGTTTATTAATTGAATAAAAAGTTGAAGATGATGTCCAGGTTGTTAATCTGGGTGACTAGAAGAATTATGGTGACTTGACAGAAAAGTTGATTCAAGAGGAGAGACGGTTTTAGAATAAAAAATAATTTTTGTTTCAAATATGTTGTGTTTGAGATATCTATGGGACATTCACGTGAAGATATAGAGCAGGTAGTTGATAATATAGCAGGGGTAGGCAAACTATAGGTCAAGGGCCATTTTAAACCCAACAAATTTTTATTTAAAAATATAAAAATCATTCTTAACTACCAGGCAATACAAAAAAAAAGGCAATGGATAGAATTTGGTCCAACACTTGTTACAGAACTGTAATTCAGGAAATAGATAAGGTCTGTTTTATAAATTTGAGAGTCAACTGCATGGAGATGATAGCTAACCCTGAAGCAAAACACTTGCCTTCCAGGCTCTCTTCCAACAGGATGAATCCCATACGTATATAAAAATCACACAAAATTCCTTTAAAGATCTAGGGACAGAGATAACATTGCTAAGACAATTCTCCAATTATGTCAAACAAGACATAAAACAGTACAAAGTATAAACAGAATCAGGAAAACAATATACACAATGTAAATTGAAAGAATGACAAAACAATTGAAACTAAATGCTGTGAAATTAAAATGACCAAGCTTGGTGCCAAGGCAAAGTTATGAGAATATACTCCCCACTTTTCTTTAAATGTGGAGGGGATTATGGGTATAGAACAATGGACGTAATATCAGACTTGGTTGATGCTTTGGTTATTTTTGTTGATCTGTTCTCTCCCTCTTTTTTATTCTTTGTTATAATGGAAGGCTTTCTGAGAGGAGTGTGATGAGGAATTCATTGGGAAAATATAGAGGATGTAAAACAAAATATTTCAATAATTTTTCTTAACAGTGAGACACAATGCCAGTAAAAGGTATTTACCTCTATAATAGAAGTTTAGCACAAATACAAATGGAAAAAAGAACTCCTTAGAGGTCCTCTGGATGATCTTTTTTTGCAGCTGATATAATATTGATCAGGTCAAGCTCTCAAAAAGTCCAAAAACTCCTTAAATGAGATCCATATTTGCTCAGAAGGAAACACCAAATAGATAAAGAATACCTACTATACCAACTAAGTTATGCCTCTGACTGGATGAGCCATAGAGATGGTATATCATCACATGTACATACTGCAAATGGACGAGTTTAGCTAAAATTGAATAAGAGCTATTATTAGAAATTTTTTCCTTTACATTGAGATAGAAATATGCATCCTGTAATGTTTACCCATCATCCCTAGTTCTGAAACAATATACAATAAAATTAATCACTCACATAACACATGTCAGATATATGGAGATATTTATTATACCTTTCCTAATCCTTTCATTTGTATTCCAGGCCAAATGATTCAAGTTCCTTTAGACATTCTTCATATGGTTGGTTTCCAGATACCACAACATCACTGTTGCCCTCTTTTGAATGCACTCTTTATGGTTAATACCCCCCTTAAATGTAGCAATTGGTATTAAACAAAATACTTCAAATGTTGTCTGACCAGTGTGAGGTCCAGTAGGACTATTATTTGGACACTATATTTTTATTCAACATAACATGACTGCATAAATCATATCCCCTTATTGGCCTAATTTGACTAATTGATATTGGCAGTGTGGTATGGTGGATAGAGACAACCTACAAGTCCATAAATCTTAAATTCAAGTCCTGCTTTTGACACAAATTACCTATGTGACCTTAGACAAATCACTCAAAACTCTCGGGGCTCTAGGCGACTCTCTTAAGATGATGACTTGGAGATAAACTACTGAATTTCATTGATGGAAAGGGTTTCCTCATCTACAAATTCCAATTTATCCCTAATCTGGGTCTTTTTTTTTTCACACTGTAATCCAGGTCTTCCTCCATTATGTACTTGTAAGTGGATTCTTGAACTAAATGTGGGATTTTATATTTATCTCTCTTCAATTTCACTTTGCTTATTATCAAATCCCTTTAGGTGTTTCTCAATAGTGATTCTCTTATACCACATTAGTCCTTGTAGCTTTCTATTAACTCCAAATTTAATATGTATGCCTTTGATGTCTTCATTGAAGTTGCTGATGAACTGTTCTCTGGTGAAGCAAAATGTCTTTTGACAGGGAGGCTCCTGGGAACACTGACTTAAAACTTGTTTAGTTGCTTTCTTTCTCCTTAATGCTAACCTTGACTAAAGTTTTTGTAATTACTGAAGAACCAGAATTGGACTAGATTCTAGAAAGCATCATTGTTACTTGTACAAAAATTCTCTCTATGACATTCCAGCTCTGCCATTTTCTCTGTGTGAACTTGGGCATTTGTTGGTGGTGGGGTTTTTTAACTTCTCTGGGTATCAATGTTCCTCATCGATAACAGGTAGACTCAATGAACTCTAAGGCACCTTTTAATGCAAATTCCAGGCAGGGTAGCTAAGTGGAGGAGTGAATAGAGTGCAGGGCCTGAAATCCGAAAAACTAATCTTACTGAATTGAAGTCTAGCCTCAGATACTTAATAGCTTTGGGACTCTGAAAAACTCATTTAACCCTATTTGCCTCAATTTCCTTTTCTGTAAAATGAACTGGCAAAGACAATGACAAATCACTCCAGTATATTGTAAAGAAAACCTCAAATGGAGTCACAAAAACTGAAAATACCTGAACAAAAACAAAGCGAAAATTCCATAATCCAGTGATCTCCAAAAAGATCAAGTACCTTTTATTTGAAAACTCCTCCTGATAGGAAGCATTACTTCCCAACAGAACCTTATTTGGGGGGAGTTTTAATTGTTAAGGAAATCTTTCCTTTTAACAGTTTCTACTCAGCCTATTGCTAGTAGTTCTACCTTCCAAAACTAAACAAAATAAGTATAATTCTTCTTTCAAATAACAACCGTTTAAATAGCTGGATAGCTATTATTTTCTCCCTATCTTTCTTCTTCCAAGAAATCTCTAATTCTTTTATCTCTCCATGTATATATGGCATGGTTTCTAATACCATCAGCATTCTGATTGCCCTCCTTAGCAGAAAGATTACTTTGTCTGTAGGTTTCCTAAAATATGGTACCAAGAATGGAACACAATATCCAAGATGTGAACAGGATAGAATACAATATTTCTACAATTGTCCTTGTTCTCTAGAGTAGTCTTCTAGTGCAGCCAAAGATGGCAATAGATTCTTTTGGCTGCCACGCTATCCTGTTGACTTGATTTTGCTTGAATCCATCAAAATCCTTAGGCTTTTTCCATGTCTATATAAAATATAATAAAATAAAATATAGTCTAGCTATATTTTTTCCATCTTGAATTTGAGAGTTTTTTTTTGAGCCTATAGATGGCTATGTCAATAGGCATAAATGAATTGATCAATCAATGAATAAGGATTTATTATTTACCAACTATGTATAAAGCATTCCTAAGTGCTAGTAATAAAAAAAAAAGAAAGTGAAAGTAGAATCGAGAGGAAAGAGTAGCAGGAACAATTATAGTTGAAAGCCATCTCTCTTCCAAGCTCCTCCACAGAGATCTATACATCCCATCAGACCAAACCATAATTAGGAAATCTAAGGGGAAAAGCACAATGAGTAGTTTTTTCCTGCTAAGGTGGATGTAGAGAAATAGAGAGGTCTGCAGATTTTGAGAATGGAGTTGTACAGGAACAGCTGTGGGGAGAATTCCAGTACAGAGCAAAGTTGTGTACCAAGGCAAGAAGAGGCCTCAAATCTAACACATAAGGGTCTAAACTTATGCAGGGTGTAGGAACAGATGCCAACTGTAAGCTCTGTGACTCATTACCCTGATCTGAGTCATAAATCCAGTATAGACTAAAGAGAGAACCAACATTTAGGGATGATATACAGGGTGAAGAGGTGTTGCCACTCTAAGGCTGTGTACTGAGGAAGAGGTAAGTTCAAAAGCAAACAGTACTATGTGGTTCCAACCCTTAGAGAGAAGTGGGCTCTCAGTTCTAGCTTCTAGCTCAGTCTGAAGCCTGTAGTGGAATAAACAGGGCAGGAAGCCCAGACCAAAGAGGAATTTAGAGTTCTGTCTTCCTAAAGTAGTAGAGCTTTCCATCTGGCCAATAGTGACAGAGTTCAAAAACAGTCTACTAGAACTCCATCAAGACATGAATGCATACGTAAGTACTTTGTTCTGACCCAAACCATTAGAACTTGCAGTGTTCAGAGCAAGACTATAGAAATCAGACTTTACCTTGGATCAGACCACTCTGGCAGAAATGAAAGCATTCAGGTTTTGCAGCTTGACATGTTCCTTATATCTTGGATTAACACCCACCCAGGAAGCAGTTGTAGGATTAGACCAGGCATTCCCTGGAGAAGTGTACACAGCCTAGCCCTAATATAAAGCTCAAATTCAGGAAGCAGGCTGGAAGAATGAGAAAATAAAAATAGAATCCCACAATAAAGGCTATTATGCTGACAGGGACACTCAAGACAAATACAGAAGAGAATGAACCAAAATAATTATAAGCAAAATGTAAAAGAAAAACACATTTTAGAAAGAAATTCATTTAGAATCCCTGGAAACATTAAATCTTTTTTAAGACTTTAAATGTTTTTATAAATGAAACGAGAGTACTCTAGGAAAAAATATGAAAAGAAATCAATTATGGAAGGAAGAATGGAAAAAGGAAAGAAAAAAGAAAAATTTTTCTATAGCACCAAATACTTTGAACATTAGAATGGATAAAAAAGATAATAATTTTGAGACAATAATATGAAAACAAAAGACTAAAAAATATATATAAAATTTTTTATAGTATAATCAACTGACCTGAAAAAAATTTGAGGAGAGAAAATTTGAGGATAATTATAGTACCTAAAAGCCATGATCAAATAAAAAACATAAACATTGTATTTCAAGAAGTCATAAAACTTTCCAAATCTCTTTGAACCAGATGGACAAAATGAAAAGGGGAAGCATTTTCCTCTTGAATGAATCACAAAAGTGAAAAATCCCAGGAACAGAATAGACAAAATCCAGAGCTTTCAAGTCAAAGAAAAAAATAACTTTAAGAAGCAAGCAAGAAGGAAAAGTATCCAAGAGCCCCACTCAGAATTCCATACAATTTAGAAGCCACAACTATAGAGGAGCTAAAAGCTTGGAATTAAATATTCCAGAAGGCAAAGGGTATAAACTTACAACTAAGAATAACTTGCCAGCAAAATTAAGTATAATCCAGGAATAAGGGTCAGAGGAAGAAGGGAATGGATATTTAATGAAATAGATTTCCAAGCAGTCTTGACGAAGAGACCAGAGCTTCACAGAAACTTTGAAGTGTAAACATAGAAGTTAAGAGAAACTTAGCAAGATAAACATGAGCCAACAGTCATAAGGGACTAAAAAAAATAAACTGTTGACATTCCAATATGTAGAAATGATGCATGTCCCCTCAGAACTCTACCAGGAGTTGAGGGAGTCCGATTAGACAGAGGTCTTGGGAGTCATTCTGTTACTTTTTTAATGATATTAAAAGAAGACAGAAAGATAGAAAGGGGAAACAAATATATTGGGCTGGGAAAGGGGGAATAAGAGAGGAAGAATAGGGGGGAAATATCTCATAATCAGGGTGTACAAGTGACTACCTCTATAAATTAGGAAGAAGGGATAAAGGAAGTGACACTTGGACATTACTCATCATAAATGGTCGGAGGGAAAATTACATGTCAGAATAGTTCTTTTGGTGGTGGCAAAGAACTGAAAGTTGTTGCAAACCCTTTTAATTGGAAACTCGCTAAACAGGTTATAGTGTAGAAATGTTTTATATTTTGTTCTATTATTTTTCATTCTTTTGATTGCATTTTATTGTTTCTTGATGTCTCATGAAGTCATTAGCTTCTATTTGCCCAATTCTAATTTTTAAGGAATAAATTTCCTCCATGACGATTTTCTCCTTTTCTATTTAGTCCATTCCAATTTCCATAGAACTCTTTTCTTCATTGGATTTTTTTTACTCTTTTTCCATTAGGTCAATGCTGTTTTTTTTTTTTAAATCTTTTCTTCATTTGGTTTTTATGCCTCTTTTTCCAGTTGACCAATTTTGCTTTTTAAGCTACTTTCTTTTTTGCATTACCTTCATTTCTTTCCCCCATTTTTCTTTAACCCGTCTTAGTTGATATTTGAATCCCTATTTGAGTTCTTCCAGAGTTTGAGACCAATTTCCATTTTTCTTTAAAGTTTTGCATGTGGTTGCTTGGATCTCACCATTCCCTATTGATTCTGTGCTTTGCTCTTTGTCTTCATAGAAATTTTCCAGGTGTTTCTTTTGCTGTATGCTCATTTTCCCTGCCTTTTTTTGCCCGTGGATTGGGAATTCTGAAAGATGATTCTCCTTTGCTGATGGCTTCCTGTAAGCTATTTTGTCCTGGGGCTAGGTCTTCACCTCAGTACAGCCTTGAAGGGGTCAAGAATTATGGACTTTTAGGCCTCACTGTGGGGTGGTGCCAGGGCCTGGGATTTCAAGGGGAAGTGTGGGGTATGGGGTGTTCTATTGTTGGTGTAGCCAGTGCCCAAGGAGATTTAAGTTGGCCTATGCCTAGGCTCAGAACATGGCACAGTAAGTGAGGGTGTGGTTGGCCAGCACTCCTCTGTGTGAAGTTTTGCCTCAGATTCCCCCCTATCCCATGAAAATTGACTCTATTCTGCCTACCTTTCAAGTTTGTTTGTTTGTTTTTTCAATAAGAAAGGCACCTCTCACTCCATCTTGCTGTTGGTTTTGAGTCCTGCCATTTTGAGGTGCTTTTTAAAGACTGGTTTGGAATGATCATCAGAGAGGTTTCAGCTTTTGCTACCACTAAGCCACCATCTTGGCTCTACTCTCTATTGTATAGAAATATGATGGAATACTATTATCCTATAAGAAATTATATAGTAGACGGTTTCAGAGAAATCTGTGAAGACTTGTATGAACTAATGTAAAGTGAACGGAACCAGGTTTATGCAATATTGATATTGTAAAGACAAACAACTGAAAGATTTGGAAACTGACCAATGCAACAACCAATCATGATTCCATAGGGCTCCAGATGAAACATAGTACCTACTTCCAAACAAAAAGATGATGAATTTATAGTGCAAACAGACTTTTTGAACAAGCAAGAATTTGTTTTGCTTTACTGTATGTTTTTGTGGAAAGACTTTCCTTCTTGCTTAATGGGGGTGGGGCAGGGGTAGAAATGAAAGGCAGAATGAGGTAGGAATGAGAAAAGGTAGATTTCTATTGATTAAAAAATTAATTTAAGCAAAAATTTTTAAAAAGGTCCTGCTCTCAAGGAATTTATATTCTAATCAAAGAACACTTCATTTAGGTATAACTCACAGTGAAAGTCCCAGGAGTTCTATGGGTGTAGCAACAAAGCAGATTGTAACACAACTTCTTAATCTGTAATTTTCACTAATGAAAAATAATACAACTTTAAAGTTTGCAAAGTGCTTTCCATATATTATCTTATTTGATAATGTGAATTAAATTCCACTCTTATTTCTATTTTACAAATGAGATAATTATGTCTAAATGAGATTATATGACTTGCCCAAGGACAAATAGCCAATAAATTTGTCTAATATAGGATTTAAACTCATATTTTCCTGACTTCAAGTCTGACAACATGCCACCTGGTTCCCTAGATAAATCATATTCATTTCTGATATCATACCACTCAACAGACAAGTTTACTGGTTATTTGACCTTGGGCAAATTAGTTAACCTCATCAAGACTTAGTTTCTTCATTTCTAAAATAGGGATAATAATAGCATGTAACTCTATTATAAATTTTAATTCCTTTGTTTGACATTTAAAGTTCTTCACAATCTCATTTCAGTCTACCTTTTTAAACCTATTGAACACTAGTGTCTGTCATGTACTCCATATTCCAGCAAAATTCATCTCCTTATTATTCCCATCTCACTACTCAGAAAACTCTTTGGCTCCAAAAACCTCCAAAACCAAGAATAAAACTTTTATAAGGCTTTTAAAGCCCTTGACCACCTGACCCCTTCCTATCTGTATCTTTATACTTTACTCTCTTACTTAAACTCTATAATTCAGTATCACTGGCCTTCTTGCTGCTTCATACATGCTTCTCTCTCTGCCTACTCCATGAATTTACTCTGGCTATTCCCTGTACCTGGAATGCTTTCTTTCCTCTCATTTTGCAAGAAGCATTCTAACACCCATCTCATTAATGTCTTCCCTCTAAGATTTCCTCCTATTGAAACTGTATGTATCCTGTATGTTCATAATTATATGCATTTTGTCTCCACCATTAGACTGTAAGCTCCCTTAGGAAAGAGACTTTTTTTTAACTTTATCTCCATCACACTTATCACAGTGCCTGGAATATGGTAGATGCTTAATAAATTATTCTCATTATTGATGATAACAATACTAATGGTGATAATTTTCCCTACATATAATATTTTATATCTTTTCTCAATGTCATTATACATGCTATCTCCCATGCCTAAAATGCTCCTCATTATCATTTCTGCCAACTCCTATAGGAAGCCTTATGCTGATCTCCTCTTCTATTGCTGGAGCCTTTCTCTACCCTAAAATTGACCTTGAATTTTCTTTGCATATATTTTGTATTTACATATATGTATACATATTGTTTCCTCCAGTAAAATGTAAACTCCCTCATGTAAAGGACTAATATTTCACTTTTGTTTTGTACTTAGTGCCTAGGTCCCTGCCTATCAGACTTTGGATGCTAAAGGAATGCTTTTGAATGAATGAATGAATGAATGAATGAATGAATGAATGAATGAATACTTCCCTAATTCATTACCTCTGTCCTAGTGTCACTTTCCTTTCTTATTCTATGTGAGTAAGGCAACTATATATACATAGTCCTCTACTCTAGTATCTGTGAATTAGATTACTCCACCCTACTTAGTCTAATAAGATCCGGAATGTCTACACCCATACTTAAGGATTAAGTATTTAGGAGGATGGCCTATAACAGACATGTGCTAGCAAATGACAAATCAGAAAGAACTGACAGACCCCTGGACTGTCCTAAGGCAAGCCTAAGATATCACTGGTATATGTGAGATGTAGGCAAGTGATGTTAAATCATCTATATATTTCGCGTCTTGGGGCTCAAGAATGGCAGAAAGGTGGCTGGCGGCAGCTTGCTGAGAGTGTCAGCATTTTGGTGTGGCGGCTGCTATTGTCTGGGTTTAGCAGTGAATTTTCCTTGATACCATACTGGAGGAAGCCTAGTAACCTAGTTCAGGTGAGGCTCTTCTCTGAGATCTCTCAGAGTTTAGGCTGATTTTTCTCTCCTTTACCTTCCAAACACAATCCTCTGAGAGAAACCTCTAGTCTTCAAGGACCTTGTGGCTCACCTGGCACAGGCTGAGTGGGAGAAATCCTATACCTTTTCCCTCTCTCTTCTCCTTGATTTCTTCCCTATATATTGATTAAACCATCATATATTTCCAAACTCACTTGGGTATTTTATTGGGGATATCCCCTGGTGACCAAAAATCAGATTTAGATTAGATCACAACTCTAAATTATCCTTACATATCCCTGGTCCCCTTATCTCACCACCATTTACACCCTGACAATCCTCAATTTGGATCTCTCTCATTATTCACCTTCTATGATCCTTCTTCCCATACTACTAAGTGTCAATGGAAGAAGTAACACTACCTTTCCACTGTGTTCTACTGGAAATATGTTATTTAATGTCGATTGGGCCCACCTTGCTCTACCTCAATCCTTTTATTTTTTCTAGTTGACATTTTTCATTCTTTAAAGCTTCTGCTCCAAGCCTTCTCTCTCCTATAGCTTCTTATACATTTCAGATTCTTGTGAGCAACAATTAGAACCAAGAAGCTGGACCTTTAGCCTAGTTGTTGGCATGGGAGGTCAAGTATGCTTTTCTCCTCTGAGTTTCAGAAACTGGTATTCCCTTGCCTTGTACCCTATAGTCTTTTGCCAGTCTATACCTCCAAACAACATGGTGGGGAAGTGATCCCAAAAAAGAGTAGAAGATCAGAGTTGCTGACCCACCCTCTCCTCTTTTAAACTCTATAACCAGAGGAGTTGCCCACTGTTAGGATCACCTGCTTCTCATCTCCCTTATGGTCCTCAAACCATAAAGTATGAAAACTGCTATCTCCATAGAGATGTGAGCCAATGACTACACTTCTTATCTTTCCCAGGGTTCACTGTCTTCCTCTATAATCCCAATGGGGGGGCATAGGTTGAGCTCTCTGGAGAATGATCCTCTACACCCCTTAACTTAATTTGTCCATAGTGCTAGGATTACATGTTAAAGCTCTGCCTACTTGCCTCAATTCCCATTTTTATGGAGGAAATCATCCATCATGAATTTCTTCATCTCTCTTCCTCTGCAGCTTAAAATCACTATATATCCTCACCTGTATTTTCCTTTGTTTCTGTGTAGCTCTTTGTCAAGTCTAACTCCACAAGTCAATCAACCAAAGAGAATTTGTTAAGTACCTACTTTGTACTAATCACTAGGGATTCAAGATCAAAGAATGAAACAATTCTTATTCTCAAATATAAGCTCTTTTAAATTGGAGCACAGTTCACTGGAAAGCGTTTCGGAAGTTAGAAGATCTAGGTTCAAAAACCACTTTAGACCCTTATTAGCTGTATAATTTGAGTCATATTCTCAAATGGGAAGCATTTTATATAGGGAAGTACCATCCAGCTCTTAATCTATGACCTATGCTTCTATAGTGATTTGAAGCATAATTTTACTCCATATAATTTTCACTTCATCATATCCCCTCCAATCTCCTCTGGAATCTTGCCCCAGTGATCATTCTCTTCCTCTTCTTCATGTTTAAACTTTCACTTACACTGGCTCCTTCCTTTCCTGTTGTCCATATCTCCCTGGTCTTTGAGGAAGAAAAAAACAAGCAAGCAAACAAACAAACAAACCTTCACTTGCTGGTGCTTTCTCCTTAAGCTATTGTTCTAGATTTCTCTTTCCTGTCAATGTGTAACTCCTAGAAAGAAATGTCTCTTTTTACTGCTCCCCTTTCCTTTTTACCCACTGACTTCTTACAATTAGGCTTCTGGTACACTAATGAAACTGTTCTTTTAAGGTTATTAATATCTCTTCTCTCTTAAATACATTGGTCCTTTCTTAATTTTCTTGTGGTGTGGTGAAAGTGCATAGAATTTAAAGTTGTAAGATCTAGGTTTATACCCTAATTTCTTCCTCTCTGACTGTGTTTCTGGCTTTCTCCAGATTTAGCCACTATGATCCACTAAGCTGCTTTCTCAACCTATGACAACCTTTTATGTCTCAGGCCTTCTCACCTTGGGATATTTCCTCACCATGTCAACTTTTTCCCTCCCACTGGTGGGTTTCTTCCAGAAACCTTCATTTTGGGCACTTACCTGGGCAGCTTTTTATTCTCATCCTGACTCTGTACTTTAGAATCCATCCCATCATCATGGCCCCACATATGTATCTCCTTTCCTTTGCAATCCTACTTTTCTACTCTCTTATATGTTTTTTCTTCCCTCACTAGACTGTAATCTCCTTGAAGGAAGAGCTTGTTTGTCTTTTTGCTTGTGTTTGTATCCCCCATACTTAACAGAATATCTGTCATATAAGAAATGCCTAATAAATGCTCCTTGCCTGACTACTTCCTCTCCAGATTAGAATGCCCGACAAAGATCGTTCTTTAGCCATATTCACTCCATTCTCGGTCTAATTAATCCTCCAGACTGATTCACTTCTTCAGGAGTCAGTAGCCTAAGTATTTTTAGGTCTCTGGTAAGGAATGATATTTTTAAGGGGCTTTTGCCATGTTCATTTCACTCCTAGCTCAACTCATTCTCTGGATTGTTCCATCTCTTTACCCTCCCCTACCATTATTTTCCTGCTCCCCTTAGTACCTTATTTTTACTTATTAGGTTGTAAGCTCCTTATAACTAAAAACAATCTTGTTTCTTAAATTTGTACCCTTATTGCTTCACATAATGCCAGGCACCTGGTAAGCATTTAGTAAATACTCTATTTATGATGTGATTTTAACAGAGTCACTTGATTTCATTGAGCCTCAGTTTCCATGTTTGTAAAATTAGGTAGTGTAACTAGATGACTGACTACTACAGATTTTTTCTGGTTCTAGGTTTATAATATTATGATGTTTCTTGACCTCTCTGCATCTTTGAATGTTACTGACCACCCCCTTCTCCTAGCTACTCTTCTTTCTCTTAGAATTTATGACATTATTCTCTGCTGGCTCTTTTCAATTCAGGCACTAGGAATACAAAAGCAAAAGGAAAAGAGATTCTACTCTCAAGAAACTTTCTTTCTACTGGACTGGGCAAAATATGCCAATACATAACTAAGGAAAACAAGGAAGAGAGCACTCATTTCTGGAAGAATGGGTGAAGGCTTCTTGAAAGATGTGATAGATGAGATGAAATGTGAAGAAAGAAGAAATATTCAGAAATTCTGGAGAAAATTGAATGGGAATAGATGGGAATACACTTTCTTCTCAGTGGTACATAGCACCTACACAAAAATTGACCATGTATTAAGGCATAAAAACTTTACAAGCAAATGCATAAAAGCAAAAAATGTTAAATGCATTCTTTTCAGTTCAGAATATAATTAAAAACTACATTTAATAAAGGGCTATGGAAAGGTAGATAAAATATTAATTGAATTTCAAATTGACAAATGATAAAAGGATATGAATAGGCAGTTCTCAGATGAAGAAATTAAAACTATCTTTAGTCCTATGGAAAAAATGCTCAAAATTACTACTTAACAGAAAAATGCAAATTAAAACAATTTTGAGGTGTCACCTGACATCTATCAGACTAGAGTGGCCAACATACTAACAGGCTAACATGACAAAAAAGGAAAATGATAAAACTTGGAGGGGATGTGGAAGAATTGAGACACTAATACAGTGCTGGTGGCGCTATGAACTGCTATAACCATTCCATAGAGGAATCTGAAACCACACCCAAAGGATCACCAAACTGTGTATACTCTTTGACCCAGAAATGCCACTAGTAGGTCTGAATCTTAGAGATCAAAGATAAGGGTAAAGAAATTACCTGTGCAAAAATATTTATAGCAGCTCTTTGTAGCAACAAAAAATTGAAGACTGAAGGGATATCCATCATCTGGTGAATTGTTGAACAAAGTGTGGTACATGCTTATAATAGAATACTATGGTACCATAAGCAATGACAAAGATGATCACACACAAAAAACTAGAAAGACATGTGAAATGATTCAAAGTGAAATAAGCAGAACAAGGAGAATGTTGTACACAGTAACAACAATAATATATTATGATCAACTGTGAATGACTTTATTATCAACAAGGCAAGGGTCCAGGACAACTCTAAGACACTCATGACAAAAAAGAATATCTATTACTATAGAAGGAACATAATCTGAATGCAAATTGAATATGCCTTTCTTTACTTTGTTTCTTCCATAATTTTTCTATAGTGAAAGCAAAATATGTCTTCTTTCACAAAATGCCAGACATAGAAATATGTGTTATATATGATAATATATTTACAACCTAAATCATATTATTTGCCTTCTTGGAGAGAAGAAAGGAATGGAAGGGAGGAAGAGAACATGAATTGCAAAGTATCAGGAAACAAATATTAAGAAATTGTATTGAGATATAATCTGGGAAAAATGTATTAAGATAAAAACTAATTGGAAATTAAATAATAGAGTCCTAAAGAATGGCTGGGTCAAAGAACAAATCATAGAAACAATCAATAATTTCATTAAAGAGAATAACAACAACAAGAAAACATACCAAAACTTATGGGATACAGCCAAAGCAGTAAGTGCTGGTAAATTTATATTGGGGGATTTATATCTTTAAAAGTTTACATAAATAAAAGAATGAACAGATCAGTTAATTGGCATGCAACTAAAGAAATTAGAAAAGTAACAAATTAAAAATCCCTAATTAAATGCCAAATGAGCAATTCTGAAAATCAAAGAAGATATGAATAAAACAGAAATTAAGAAAACTATTAAACTAATAAAAGAATAGGATCTGGTCTTATTTAAAAAAGCAAATAGATCAACCATTGGTTAATTTGACTTCAATCAGAAAGAAGAAAACCAAATTATCAGTATCAAAAATGAAAAGGGTAAACTCCATCAATTAAGAGGAAATTAAAGTAATTATTAGGAGTTATTTTACATAATTATTTTCCAATAAATCTAAAAATTTAAGTAAAATGGATAATTACAAAAATATAAAATGTCTAAATTAACAAAAGAGGAAATAAAATACTTAACCCTATCTTAGAAAAGAAAATTGAACAAGTCATCAAAGAAAAATCCCCATGGCCAGGTGGATTCACAAGTGAATTCTACCAAGCATTTACAGAATAATTAATTCAAATACTATATAAACTATTTGGAAAAATTAGCAAAGAAGGAGTTCTAATAAATTCCTTTTTAACACAATTATGACAATGATACCTAAACCAAGAAGAGCAAAAAACAGAGAAAGAAGACTGATTTGAGTCAAATTTATAAGACAAGTCATTCCCCAATTGTTAAATGGTCAAAGGAAGTAAATAGGCAGTTTTTAGATGAAGAAATCAAAACAATTTATAGTAATATGGAAAAAAATGCTACAAATCTCTATTGATTAGAGAAATGCAAATTAAAGCAACTCTGAGATACCACCTTATATATCTATCAGATTTGCCAATATAAAAGAAAGGGAAAATGATAAGTGTTGGGGTGGGACATGGGAAAATTGGGACAACACTAGTGAACTTTTGGTGGAGTTGTGAACTAATCCAACCATTCTGGAAAGCAATTTGGAACTGTACCCAAAGAGTTATAAAAATTTGTATACCCCTTGATCCACCAATACCACTACTAGGTCTGTATTCCAAAGATGTCAAAAAAGTTGGGGTGGAGAAGGAAAGGATTTGCTTATAAAAAATATTTATAGTTGTTCTTTATGATGTAGCAAAGAATTGGAAACTGGGGAAATGTCCATCAACTCATGAATGGTTGAAAAAGTTGTGGTTTATGATTATAATGGAATACTATTTTGCTATAAGAAATGAGGAGCAGGATGGTTTCAGAAAAACCTGGGAAGGCTTTCATGAAATGATACAAAATGAAGTTAATAGAACCAAGGGAGCATTGTACATAGTAACATCAATACTGTAGGATGATCAACTATGAATGTCTTTAGCTATTCTCATCAATACAATGATCCAAGGACAACTCCAAAAGACTCATAATGAAAAATGCTATCCACTTCCAAAGAAAAGAGTTGATGGAATTTCAATGCAGATCAAAGAACACCATCTTTTACTTTATTTTCTTTATGAGTTTTTTTTTCTATTTAATGATGTGTCTTCTTCCATAAGATGAACATGGACATATGCATTTTATGATAGCACATGCATGTCAAATTGCTTACCATTTCAGAGAGAGGAGAGGGAGGGAAAACATTTGGAACTTAAAATTGAGTAAATAGATGTTAATTGATTTGATATACTTGGGGGGGGGAGGATATTACTGGTGAAAAAATGTTCTTTAAATAGTTATATAGTAAATGTTACCACTGCGCTATAAAAAGTAAAAGTAGAACACATATACATAGGTGAGGAAGAGATGGTGCTCATTGAAAGATGTCTCAGCCAGCCATATTTTGAATAGATATCACAAGGAATTTGAAAACTTTCAGGCCCTCACCATCCAGGTGAGGAACATGTTTCTCTAAAGCATCAGAGTTCCTGTCTGCTGCCAACCACTGACTCATTAATGTAAATACTAGCATCTATGGGTGTCTCAGGGTAAATCTTCAGCAGAAATCCAATTCAAGAAAAGAATGCTGTACATTCTTACTTCATGATAGCCTTAAAGATCTCAGGCCACTAATGTGCTTAGACATTTGTGGCTAAGCTTGAGGTCACTATTTTCTGAACTTATGATTAGTATTTCAGGCATTTCAGCCCTGGCACACATTCAATACCCTTAGGGGCTTCAGAAACAGGTGGCTGTTAGCTGGAGAGAAGGCCTTTAATTGGGCAGTTTCACATAATGAAACTGAGAAGGACACTTATTTAGTGACCCTGGGAGATGACAGCACAAGGTGGGTAGGATGCAGAGTCCAAATACTAATAATTATCCAGAGGTTGAGCTTGTAAGAACTTACAATTCTATTAGAATTCAGGGAGGGGGAAGAGATGAGAAAAAAGTCCATTCAGCTTCTTTCAAAAGTTGCAGAAGGGAAAAAAAATCTGTTAATCTTTTAACAGAAAAACAGAGAATCTTAAAAGGCTATGCTTTAAAAAAATAAGTTCATTTTAAAAATAAATTTTCATTACTATATTTTGCTTTAATGTCACTTAAATTTCTTCCTCTGTCCATTCATCCATCCTCACAATTAATCATCATTTGTATCAAAGAACTTTTTTTAACCAGAAAAAAATATCAAAACTGATCAATATATTATGACAAAATCTGACAATACATGCAATGTTTCACACCCCTTTTTTCCCCTCTCTGCCCCCCCCCCCCAACACTGCGAAGGCTTAGGGAGTAGGGAGAGATCTCTTTTGATATCTCTTCTTTGGAGGCCAAGCTTATTTTTTCTAATTTTACAACATTCAGTTTGCTTATTTTGCAAAATGGTTATTCTTTCCATTTACATTTTTTGGGCCATTGTGAAATGTTTTTTTGGCTCTGTTTATTTCACTTGGCATTCAGTTAATACAAGTCTTTTCATGATTCTTAGTTCATTTTATTCATGATGTTTTACAACGAAGGTATCAAACTTGAACCCATGCTTCCTGTAACACCCTCACCATGTGAACCAGATTAAAATGTAAATGGGAAATATTTAACAAAATAAAGGAAAGTACGATAAAAGCATAGATAGCTTTACATTTTTAAACTGAGTCAATATGTGGCCACCAGGAAGCTAAAGGCAATGAAATTGGAAGGGGAGGAGGCATCATGGGCCCTTCAGTTGAAAGGTCCAATCCTTCTAGGTGGGATTATACAATAAGCTACTGCCCCCATCTTTCTGGTTGCCTGGGCCCACTCTTGCCTTCCTGGACCTCCATGCCACAACTATATTTAACTTAACCTCCAACTCTTACTTCAGAGGACCAGCTTCCTTCCAATAAAGGACTGTGTGGATTACTGCATGACCTGTCTCCTGAAATGGTCCTGGGAAAACATCCCAGAGGAAGTGTGGTAGCATCACTTCCTATGAAGTCCCTGTTCCTTACAGAGTAAATACAAAGTAGTCTGAGGAGTAAGGCTTTCGGAAACTGACCAAAAAGGAATTCATTCTCATGTAGGAGAGTAGCAGTGCCCCTTTTTAGGGGCAACCTGGCACTGTCATCTTTAGGGCCAAGGAGAATTCCTAGATGAGGAAACTCCTTTTTTTTTTAATGTATTTATTTATTTTAGAATATTTTTCCATGGTTACATGATTCATGTTCTTTCCCTCCCCTCCGCTAAACCCCTCCTGTAGCTGATACACAATTCTACTGGGTTTTACATGTGTCATTGATCAAGACCTATTTCCGTATTATTAATATTTGCAACAGAGTGATCATTTAGAGTCTACATCCCCAATCAATAGAGGAAACTTCTACTTATGTAGGTCAACAACTTTTTTGCAACTAATAATCTTTATTTAAGACTGGGGAAATGGCTTGACCAAAGTCACACAGCCAAAGGTGGAACTTGACTCCAAAAAGAATTCTCTACTTCTGTCTGTCATGTTTACATGGCACTTATTTATGCATTTCTTGTATTCTCAATTAGAATGCAAGCCCCTTGAAAGTTGGATTATTCACTGAATTTATATCTCTGGTGCTTAGCACACTATTTTTACACATTGTAGTAAATACACCTGGTATTTGCTTAAATTTTTTAAATTGAATTTTGGTTCATTCTGAATATTACAATCTCTAAATAAAATGAGCATTTCCATATACATAGTAAAGCAGATAATGAGGGTTGTACATAAAACTATGAATTTCTCTTACAATTTACTTTCTTGTTAAGCATGTAATAAATTCAATATGATTTTCATTGCTATCCTGCTAATCTGTGTATCTTTCTGAACACTTGCATTTTAAAGTGTTTCAATGATTGTTTTCTTTCTTTCCTTTTTTTTTTTACAATATATTGATAGATTCTTAATCCCCCAATAAAACTGGGGAGAAAAGGCTAGTCTTGTAACAAATATACATAGATAAGCCAAACAAATCCACACATTGGCCATATTGGAAAATACATGTATCTGTAAACACCCTGAGACCAATAACCTAGAGCGTGTGCTCTGGGAAATATTTTATTAGGAGGAAGAAGGCCTTCCTATATAAACAATATTGCTAAAAATATATCACAAAATTCCTAAGTCCATGTAAGGCATACCAAATTATTAATGAAAATTTAGATAATTGACTTATAAAATTCACCATTTTATAGGAAGTATTGTGATTTAAAATATCTAGATTTGGATAACTCTCGTAGTCCATGGGACCATTCTTTTTATAATTCCATGTGACTACAGTTCAAATGTGAATCCCTATATATGCTCTCCTCCTTATTTACATCAAGAAGCCAGGAAACCTCATACCTCTGCTTCCCTCAGTTCCTCTATATATCAGATGTCCAGAGCTTCATTTTCAACACCATTCAAGAGACAATACCCAGAAGCTACTGAAAAACCTTCTATCACTCCCTAACAATACACATTCCAAGAAAAACTAAAATTATTGCCCTCTATACAATAGGATGTGTTCAATAATAAAATTCAATGGAAAAAAAGAAACTAGCACAGACTAGGACTCTGTTTCAATGTGTTTCCCATGGAGGGAAATGCCTTTCTGAGAAGACCCTAAAAATGATATTTATTTACATGAAATAAATAATTTTAAACATAATTTTTGTTGTATCTTAGACTAAAATTTAACTTTTTAATATTATTTGTTGTGTTGGCAGTACAAATAAATCAGAAAATGGAATGTCGATATTGACTTTACAGTTGATAATACCCTAATATTTTCAGAACTTCAGATACAATAACTAGCTTTCTCTGCATTAAAATAATTGTGTACTAAATAAACAAAGTATATGCTAAATATACAAACTATATCAAAATTATAATTTTAGAAGATGAAATAAAAATGGAACTTGTATTTCAATTGTTGATACTAATAACATTTTTTATTAAAAATTGCAGTATACCTTGGGTTTCTATTTTGTACTAGTTAACCACTTAATCACAAACATGAAAAGTTTATTACATATTTCAGGATATATATAAACTATCCAACCTGTAATGACAGCCCTATGATAAGCAAGCACATATATGTGTACTTTGATGGCAATCTGCCCCTTCTTACATTTAAAATTTTAAGTTAATTACAGTTATAGTTATAGCATTAATGATGAAAAATTTTTAAAAATGTGTCTTAATACATGAATCATTATAAATTGAGGTAGAGAACCCAGAATTTTTAGACAGCCAATGCAGGACACATCAGAAATATAAAAAAAGCAAATACAAGTAATCAGTATAGTTAATTGCTCATCTGATGAAACTTGAATATAGAGAATATACTACTAATATCAATATTTAAATATTTTAAAGATTAATATTTTAGTAAGGGTTTTGTACCATTAATAAATAAAATAAAAAATTTAAATTGTTTATTTTACCTTGATCTCTTTTTACCAGCTATTTTTGTGTGCTTCATAATGTAACAGCATAAACCATATGGAATGTAGATGTATAAATAAGATATGCTTTATTAATAAACAGAATTTTTTATTGATAAAGGATGTATTGTCAAAATACTTAGAAGAACAATGGCCTTAGGCTATGACTATTTAATTGGCTTGACCAGGATCTAAATTCAGCCAGCATGTCCAGGGTCAGTTAGTCTCTGCTGTCTCTCAGCAGCTCCTCACATGGAGCTGAAATTTGCCTTCTTGGAGATTATACTATTTCTAGTCTTTCTCTCCCAAAATTAGAGAATAAAAAAGTGTTTTGAAATCCAAATTTATCATTTCCAAAGTTTCTAAATGAAAGTGATTGACATGTCTAGTCTAGGTGGCAGTGGAAATCTGAAGTCAAGAAGATCCAAGTTCTAATCTTGCCCCCAGATACTTACTGTGATCTTCAGCATGTCATTTAACCTTCTTATCCTGGGTTTCTTCACTTGTAAAAGATGGATATTGATAACAAAACTTTGCTCCAGGGATTGTTGTGAGGACTAAATGAGAAAATGTGCTTAAAGTGATTTGCAAACCAATAAGGGCTCTAGAACGCTAGCTTTTACTTTTTTTTTTGTCTCAACTATATACTTGATCCATTTAAGCGTGGGAAATCCACTCGAAATAAAAGCATGATATTGATAGCTCACTCCTGCGCTTAACTGCCACATCTTGATGCTAGAGAGAAAACTCCCTCTCCCTGCCTTTAGCCCAATCGTTTTTTCCCTGCCACGTGGAGAACTTTGTGAATCCTGTGGAAGGCCACTTCAAAGGCATCTGGACACAGGTAAGACTACAGCCGCCACAGCCAGTCAGTGCCTGGACTGCACAAAGGCTTTGGGGAAAAGGCAGCCAAAACACGCTGACCTCAAGTTCAGTGTTCCCCCAGGGCTCAGCTCCTTGCTGTCCAGGGCTCCACGTCCGTGGCCAGAGGAGACCATGGAAATTCTGTCTCTGCCTAAAGATTCAGGAACTGCTCTAGGTTTACGGACTGCTCCCGGGTTTGCTCTCCTTTCACCTTCCACGGGACTTAAAACTCCTGCATCAGACACAAAGGAAGAGGAACTAAACTAGCTGGGACAAGGCCCACCATTCATCTGAATGGAGCTTGAAATTGAGACCTACACCTGTAGAGCTGAACATCAGTTCCCAGAAGGGATGCAGCATTCAGGCTACACCATCTTTGTACCATATGATCCAGGACAGTCAGGTGGATTAATTTAGGTGTATTCTGATATCATACAATTAAGGTAACATTCTTTGGTTGGGTTGGTCATTCCGAAATATTTTGTTTATTCAGATTATTTAATTTTGTTTTACTAATTTGATGCACTCATGATGAGGGAATGGGTTCCTACAAACTTGGGGGAGGAGTGAGGGGTCAATGAAGCAGGGCTCAGGCTAGTACTGCCATCATCTTTCTGTCAAGAGGTGGAATGTGGCATCATTTATCCTCTGGTTGGTCATTGCATTGATCATAATTCTTAATTCATTCAAATTTGAGAATTTGGTTAGGTTTGTATAAATTATTCTTCTGCTTCTGCTCATTTCACTCTAAATGGTAAAAGAAGAAGAAATCGTAGAAGCCTTCCCAGGTTTTCCCCAAACCATCCCTTTCATCTTTTCTTAATTAGCAAAAATATGCCAGTACATTCAATAATCAATCAAAAAGCATTTATTAAGCTATTTATTTCTCACTGTAAATCAATTAACTTTTCCTTTATGTTCTTAAACTATATCATTGGTATATTAAGAATTTAAGAATAAGAAATTAAGAATAAGAAATATTAAGAATAATATTAAGAATTAATATTACTTTATGGTTTATGGTGCCATTAAGTATAATGCTTCTTTTTTTACCTCTTTTAATCACATCTATTTTTACTATTGCTTTGTCTGAGATAATGATTGCTATTCCTGATTTTTTAAGTTCATATGAAATATAAAAAAATTCTTCTCCAGACAATTATTTTAAATGTGTAAATCTTTGTTTCTAGTGTTTCCTATAAACAATGTTGTTGGGCTCTGCCTTCTAATTCATTCCATTGTCTTCTTCCATTTTACAGATGAGTTCACCTCATTCTCAGAGACATAACTGATAATTGTTTAATTCCCTTCATTCTATCTTTTACTTCCCCTCTTGAAAAGAAGATAAGCAGAGTATATGTGCTCAACAGAGTGATCAGCATGTGTTCCACTGCTTATTTTTTCTTCCCCTTACACAGATCCTAATCACAAGAGTTTAGCCTTTTGTTATTTTCTTTTAATCCTCTATTCACCATCTACTGTTCAAAGTTGGAGTTTTATTTATGAATGATTCCTCCCATACTCTACTTTTCATCTCAAACTCTCTCCTGCTGATTTCCCTGTTTCATGTCTTTGCTACACCAAACTCATTGTTTGTATATTTGCGTTTGTGTGTATGCAATTCTCTCTTGTCTGTTTCAGATGAAAGTGATTTTCATGTGTCATCATTTCCCCATTCCTTTCTCCAACTCTACATAGTCTTTTTCTCACATACCTCAATTATGTGAATTATTAAATTCCACCCTCTTCCTCCCATTTTCTCCCCTTGTGTATTCCTCTTTTCCTCCCTTTTCTTTCTTCACTTAATATAACCGAAACAGAACAAAAACTAGCCCTAGGTCCTCTGGTTGTTATATTTAATTTCTCTGTGAGTCTTGAGGACATTAAGATTCTGAGAGAACATTCCTTTATTCTCCCTCTATTTAAAAGTAAACATTCCCACACCATATAGTTCCTTTTAATTGATCCAATGTATTTATTTATCTTTCTAAGTTTCGTACCACTTGCTGATTGATTAGTTATTCCATTTGGGGTAATTACATTTTTAATATTTTGTAATCTTTCTTTGAGGTAGCTTTAAAAATTAACCCCTTAGGGAGAAACACAGATACCTTTTCCCCCTGTCTTATTATTTGACATAAGCCTAGAAATTCTGGGTATAGTAGTAAAAGACCAAAATTAAAGACATAAATATTTATAAAGAAGAACCAAAACTTCTCTTAAAAGGCAACATGATGGCATATGTAGTCAGACTCAAGGAATAAACTGAAAAAATTAATAACTTCCATAAAGTTACTGTAAGGATAATTTAGGATTGTGACCTAATCCAAGTTTGATTTTTGGTCGCCAGGGGATATTCCAAATAAAATACCCAAGTCAGTTTGGAAATATATGGTGGTTTAATTAATATATAGGGAAGAAATCAAGGAGAAGAGAGAGGGAAAAGTATAGGATTTCTCCCACCTGGCCTGTGCCAGGGGAGTTCAAAGTCCTCTGCCATGAGGTCCTTGCAGATTAGAGGCTTTCTCTAAGAGGATAGTGTTTGGAAGGTAAAGGAGAGAAAAATCAGCCAAAACTCTGAGAGATCTCAGAGAAGAGCCTCACCTGAACTAGGTTACTAGGCTCCCTCCAGTATGGTATCAAGAAAAACTCACTGCAAAACCCAGACAATAGTAGCCACCATACCAAGATGCCAAAACGCTCAGCAAGCTGCTGCCAGCCACCTCTCCGCTGTCAAAGAGCCCAGAAAGAGGAAGTGACATGAAATATATAGGTTTTACATCACTTTCCTGCATCTCGCATGTACCAATGATATCTTAGGCTTGACTTAGGACAGCCCAGGGTCTGTCAGTCGTTTCTGATTTGTCATTTGCTAGCACATGTCTGTCATAGGCCATCCTCCTAAATCCTTAAGTATGGATGTAGACATTCCCGATTTTGTTAGTCTAAGTAGGGTGGTATAATCTAAAGTTCACAATTTCCTGATTTTTGTTAGACTAAGTAGGTTGGAGTAATCTAAAGTTCACATTACAAGATAGAACTAAATCCACAAACATCATCAATATTTCAATATGACACTAATAAAATCCAGGAAGAAATGATAAGATGAAAAATTACATTTGAATTAACTACAAAATTATGCACTATCAGACAGTTAACCTACTAAGACACATGTAAAAGTTAGGTGAATACAACTTTAAAACACTCTTTACAAATATAAAGGAAGATTTCCATAAGTGAAATAATTTTCAGGGCTAATGGTTTGCCCATGTCAATGTGATAAAAATTACTACATTATCTATATAAATTTATGAATTATATACCAATCAATAAGATACTTTATAGAATTAGATGAAAAAAATTAATTTAGAGGAAAAGGTCTAAAATCTCATGGGTAACTTTTTAAAGAGTAAGACTGAAAGGAAGTGGCATATCTTCAAACTATGTAATAAAGGAGTTGCCATGAAACCTATTTGATATTTCTTTTGTTTTGTTTTGTGAAAAGCAAAAGCAGTTCAGTGAAATAGCCTATATGAGAAAGAACCAAAAACAAACCAAAAACAGTAGAGTAGTATTTGATAAACCTATGTTATAATTAAAATTTTGGGGGTCCTATATCTTAATTTATAATTATTTATTAAATAATAAAAAGTGGGCCAGAGAAAGAAAAAGCAGTCAAGAATAGCCAGCTGCTATTCCCTTAGCAGCTTCCTCCCAGAGTCCACTATGCTAACTCCCAGCCAGACCTTGGGCAGGCTAGTGGTCCCTTAGTTAGCCCCTAGTTAGACCTCCCATGCTGGCACTCCCCTAGCCACCTCCCCTGATCCAAGTCTCTTAGCTATCTTCTCTGTCTGCAATTCCAAGGCAAGAAGAACAACTTTCTTCCCCAACTCCAGTTTATGTTCCTCATGACATACTTTTCCCAAGTTCCTCTAATTTGGAGGACTCTAATCCCAGTCCAGATAAAAGGAGGGTCTTCCAGATACCAGGAGTCACAACATGGTCCTTAGAATGGCCACACAGCACCAGCACAGTATCTCCCAGCTAGGTAGTGAGGACTTTACCTATCAATTCAGAGAGATATGGTTCAGAGGTTCAGAAGTAAGATCTTTAATTTAAAATCCAAAGATTGAAAAAAAGTAAAGAAAATCAATAGGTTATCTTGGGGTGCCAAAAAAAGGTGTATAGGCAAGTGTCAAATTTATACAACTATGAACATAAATTACTGGAGGAAAGATTCCTATTTATTAAGATTGCTTGTAAAACTGGAAAGCATCATGGCAAAAATTAAGCCTAGACCAGCAACATAAACTGTATCACAAAAACCCTGAATGGATACATGGTCTGAATGTAAAAGTCACCTCATAAAAAACAAATTACAAAAGTATAGAGAATATAACAAAGATGTCTTGGAGGACAATTCTCAATTACCCAGATGACAAAAGTATAAAAGACAATACAGGCAATTTTGATTATAAAATAAAAAACCTTTCACATGAATAAATAAATAAATACAGATAAAAACAGGAGTGGATTGAGATTGAAGGTAAGTTCTCTTTTTTCTTTTTTTAAGGATATGTAATTAGATCTGTAAAGAGATTTAGCATAAGAACATAACTTCAAGAAACAGTCTAATAAAGAAGAATTCAAAGGATATGGAGTTTTTTAAAGAAGTGCCTCTTATAAATTTACAAACTGTCATTTGAAGAAATGCCTCAGTTCACCAAGCATTTATTATGTGCCATCAACATACCAAACACTGTGCTAAGCACTTGGTGGTACAAAGAAAGGTGTGGTTGAGAAATAAATTGGAGATAATCAACTGAGGGAAGGCAATAGATTTAAAGATGATTGGGAGAGGCTTTTATTTTTTTAACTCCTACCTTCTGTCTGGCACAATATTGTGTCTTGGTTCTAAGGCAGAAGAGTTGTAAAGGCTAGGCAATGGGGGCTAAGTATCTTGCCCAGGGTCACTGAGCTAAGAAGTGTCCAAGGCCAGATTTGAACCCAGGAACTCCCATCTCTGCACCTGGTTCTCAATACACTAAGTCATCTAGCTGTCCCCTGGGAGAGACTTCTTATAGAAAATAAAATTTTATCTAGGACTTGAAGAAATCTAGGGAGACCCAAAGACCAAGATGAAGAGGTAGCAAGTTCCAGGCTTTCTGCTTATTATCTGTATGACCTTGAGCAAGTCAGTTAACATCTGTGGACCTCCATTTCCTCAATCATAACATGAAAGGATTATACTAAAATTTCACCATCTGCAGGAAGCCCTTTCTGATCCCTCTTAATTCTAGTACTTTATACCTAACAGTTATTTCATATTTATCCTTAACATCTTGTGTGTACGTAGTTGCTTGCCTGTCATCTCCCCCAATTAAACTATGAGATCCTTGAGAGGACTACCTTTTCTCTTCCTTGGTTCCCACAGTGCCTACCATGAAGTAGGCACTTAAATGTTAGTGACTGACTGATTGTAGTCTCCTTCTACTTCTATAGTGAAAATGACTGTGTGATGGAAAAGGGCAGAAGATCATGGAAAGAATCATACATCAACATCCATTATCACCAGTTACAAAGAAATTTAACTAATATAAATTACTTGCTAAAAGAGGAGTTGAAAAACTGCCCCCCAGCCATAAATACTTATCGAAGATTATGGGAAGGTATTGCCTTATGAAAGAGCCAAAAGAAGTGCAAGTAAAAACAAGAGTAACAGGGGTTTAGGATTGACCATTGTCATTAGTAGCCTATGAAGGACAACCAGTCTCCCTCTCAGTGCTACTAGCTCATTTTTCTCATATATTTTTTCATCTTATGTTCTAAGAAAACCAAGGGAGTATGTTTTGAAATTTCCATATTAATTAGCAATATAATTGATCAATTTGTTCCAAGTCCCATACCAATTTATTAAATATTACTTATTTAATAAGCTGGAGCAAGAAATTCTTTCCCAATAAGCTTTTCCCCCCTGTCTCTCTTTCTCAGTCTTTCTCTTTTTCTCTCTCTTTCCCCACTCTCTCCTCTTCTCTCCTCTCCACCTTCTATCCCTTCTTCCCTTTCTCATCAACCTCTTAAATATATACCATGAGTATAGTAATATATAATAACAATAAAATTATTAACCAAAAATAATCAAGGATGTAAATAATTATTTACAATATGCCGGCTGTGAGATAGATTACAAAGTCACCTTTAACCATAACTATGATTGTTAATTTCTCAATTCTGGAAACAAAGTTCTACCATTTAGTTTTTTCAGAATACCAGTTCTCCTCTCAAAAATTATTTTCATGTGTCTTTGTAAGATGTGGGTGAAATTCTGTTTTCTCAAAAAATAAGTTCCCTTAGTCTTTTTTCTTCATCTTCTTTTTGTCTGTCATGACTAGTCTTTCTATGAAGGTTAAAGTACAAGGCTCTTGTGGTTCTGTTGCCTCTTAAAGATACAGTAACAGTAGTAAAAGTCCTTATAAGAAGCAGCTGAAGCTGGTGTTATATTTCTTCACACAGCCATAAATTTTTAGTACCTGAAAATTTTTTTGGAATACATAGAACCCATATTAGTATTATAAAAAAACGCAAAGAACCACTCAATTGATTGGTTAAACTAAGGAGATGTGGCAAATAAAATGTCAAGAGAATGGGATTTAGGCAAGAAAAATCAATTTATTGATTAGGCTAGCAATAATTAATAAATTAACAGCCAATGATCTCTCTTGGTGATCAGCGACCAATCATACACAGCCTTGGATCATTTAAATACAGTTATTTGTTTTTTTAATCCCTTACCTTCTATCTTAGAATCAATACTGGGTATTGGTTCTAAGGCAGATGAGTGGTAAGGGCTAGGCAATGGAGATT
The DNA here is from genome assembly GCF_027887165.1 of Monodelphis domestica. Classification (NCBI taxonomy): domain Eukaryota; kingdom Metazoa; phylum Chordata; class Mammalia; order Didelphimorphia; family Didelphidae; genus Monodelphis; species Monodelphis domestica. The sequence goes on from NC_077227.1 coordinate 212,917,917, forward strand.
AAGTGACTTTCCCAGGGTCGCACAGCTAGGATGTGTCTGAGGTCAGATTTGAACCCAAGGACCTCCCGTCTCTGGACCTGACTCTCAAACCACTGAGCCACCCAGTTGTCCCCTTTAAATACAGTTCTAAAAGCCATTATTCAGTCATACCTAATGAGGTAGGCTAATATTTTCCACCCCTACTGTAGTTACTTCATGGTAGATGCCATGAGGAGACAGACCTGTGTCACAAGATTCCAATAGCTTCTGGTAATCTAGATGAGCAGATCAAGTTATGTCTGATTAAGTTTTCACTTCCGGAGCTCATTTCAACAGACAAAACCAAGGACAGAAGGCTAACATTCCTGCAAATTTCTTACTCAGGTCAGTTCTGCTTACAGAGAAGACATAACTCAAATTCTCAGGTTTGAGAAGGGCCCATTATAGAAGATGCTCCTAGGCAAGGAATTCAAGGACATTCTAGATTGGTAGGAAATTTCTTTCTGAGTTTGGTGAAAGAGTGGGGTAAAGATTTAGACACAAAAAAGCAATATTACACATAGACATCAATTATCAAATGATACCGTAAAAATTTTTTTTTCCTAAAAGGAAAAAAGTACCATAAGAAAAGAGGAAGTTAGTTGGTACAATGGATAGAGCACTGAGCTTAGAATCAGAGAGACTCAAGTCAAATAAATTCTCGGACACTGAATAGCTATGTGACCCTAGGTAAGTCACTCAGCAAATTTTGCCTCAGTTTCTTCAACTGTAAAATGAGCATAAGAATAATATCTATTTCCCAGGGTTGTTGTAAGGACAAGATGAAATAGTAATTGTAAAGCACTTAGTAGAATGCCTGGTACAAAGGAGGCACTTAACATATCCTTATTTCCTTACAAAAGAAATTATTAAAAAAATAATTGCATATTAACTATAATAGTTAAATATATAATTATGTATTATATAATAACAGATGTATACTACTATATATATATATATGTATATAATATAACCCATTACATATCATTCTTCAATGAGTTTTATCTGCAGTTGAATGTGTAAGCCACTTCTCTAACATTATTTGATGGCTCTAATTCTTTTCTGACTTGTGGATCTTTCCACGTCTGTGCTAAAGTTGGTTGATGGAATAGGTTCAGTATTTGTATTTCTAAACTCTATGACATTCCACTTCATGCTAGAGAGTTCTACAACTGAGGTTCTAGGCAAAGAAGGTACTCTCAGTCCTAGGCATAGTTCTCTTGTTTTTATATTGACTGTTTTACTCAAAAACAATACCTTTTCAAGGAACTTTCAGGGCCAACTTGGAAATAAAACAGACTCTTTCAAAGGGGTACTTTCCTTCTGAGCATCATTTAATAGTTTCGTTGCGTCAAGATGATGGCTTGTCTCAGTATCTTGATGTCTCTTTATATCTACAAGGGGGACATCTTGATTTCCTGTAAAAGTACACCTTTGCTCTATTCTCAACGTTGCCTTCAGCTGAGATACTGCACATTGAAATTTTTCTCTCATGTTATCTAGTCTATGTTTAGCTTCTGTTTCAGATCTCTCCAGTATTTTCTGCAGAACAAAATTTTTCAACAAAACTTATTGTTTCATTTGAATACTTGGGAATAAACTTGAACCTTCATGCTAATCCTTATTTCTTAGCTCTTTGGGCATCAGCTTCCTCTGAACAAATTATAATTCTCTGATCATTCTCTCTACCCAGTCCATATCTGTAAAAAAAGGAAAATAGTTGTATTTCTCTTGTTGTATCCTAGTAAAGGTATCATTTAATCAAATTGTTGTAGTATAACTAATGATGTAGATCTTCCCCCACACTTTTGGGGCTCTTGGATTACTTCTATTCTTAGCCATCTTTTCAATTTCTTATGCTAAACTTTTGGAATTCAGCTTTTTATGTACCAATTCTGAATTAATCTTGTGGATGTATTCATCATCAGGATGTCCATCAAGGCCACGATTATAACAAAAATTGATTGTTTCTCTGCTTATATTGTGCTGGTGGTGATTTTGCATCAAACAATTGAGACCTCTCTCCACTTGGTCTTTCAGGTTCACAATGAAAATGTTTTTGTTTAAATTTCTTTCACTCAGCAGGTTCTCTGTGAACTTTTGTCTTCAAGTTTGGCTTATCAACATGATTGTCTTCTTTTTGTTTAGTCTTTTTTCTATCATATCAGACTCTTTGTGGTCCCACTTAGGGTTTTCTTGGCAAAGATACTGTAATAGTTTGCCATTTCTTTCTCCAATTCATTTTACAGAAGTTACTGAGGTAAACATGGTAGAGTGACTTACCCAGGGTCACACAGCGAGTATCTGAGGTCATATTTGAGTTCATTAAGTTGAGTCTTCCTGACCCTAGACCCAACACTCTATCCACTCCTCTACCTAGATGCCCATTGGTCCTCTTTTTTTCTATTCTTTCTCTTGTGTGGTACTTGCCACCCTTTTTGGCATGTTCTTTAGCAACAATACATAATAAGATGCTTTATAGCAGAAGTTCTTAATCTCTTTCTTTGGAAACAAATAAACTCCATCTTAGAACAATGTTTTAAAAGTATAAAATACATAGGATTTTGTATAAAATATGCAAAAGAAACCAATTATGTCAAAACAAAGTCAACGAGCCTTTATTAAATATCTACTAAAGAATCAAGATATGTATAGGTTAAATTGGCAATTTTCCAATCTCAGGGTAAGGTACTAACATTAAGGGGAGTTGGGATAAATAATTATAAAAACATTTTCCTACATTTATGGATTCCAGGTTAAGACACTGAAGTTAAAGTAAGTCTTTCCAGGACAAGTACCTCTGGGTGGCTTTGTACTTATACTCCATCCTACAATTCTGTATACATCTAGATAGATGTATCAACTCTAGATAGATAGATAGATAGACAGAGAGATAGATAGAAATATAGAGATCCTATTTATCTACTTATTTACATGTTGTTTCCCCCATTAGACTGATTTTGTACTGAACAGAAAGAAGTATTAACAATGAAATCATATGCCTGCTGTGGCATCCTCCTGACACAAAATCATCTCTCTTGTTTTTGTAAATGGGTTTGCCATGTGGATAAAGTTGGGTATCCTTAAAACCCTGTGCCAGTTCTGACCTTCTGAGGCATTCCATTAAGCTACTCACCTTTCGGATGCCTATTAAATCTGTATTTCTATCTTTTTGACCAAAATTTCCCAATTTGTTCCACAGAAATATATGGTATCTTCCCAGAGAATCCTCCTAACACCAGCACAAGATGTCCCTCAGCAATATTGACTTTCCCCACAGAGATTGCCTCCCTGTCCAACTCAAGAGATCTAGCTCTTGCCTTGCCCTGATGTGAGCTCTCTTTCTGCCATTAGAGAGAACCACCTTTAACCCTGTTAACAGGTGTACTGACTCTCCAAACTTCAGAATTCCCTTTAGTCTCTTTATAGGCAGGTCCCTTCCTCTCAACTAGGTTTCCTTAGAGATAGTGTGTTGTTCAGGCTCCAAGTGTCATTTTCAATTCCTGCTATATCTGTTACTTTATTGTAATTCAATAGATTAGTAATTCACAGAGTGCTAAGTGGCCTTCTCTGCCTTGATATTTCTACAAAATTCCTTTCAGTGTCCTAATTCTTTGATCTTCCTTTGCAGTACCATTATTTTTCATCTCTGGGCTCTCTCCTAAATTCAGAGGTTCCTATGAATTTCCAGTTCTAAAATATTACAGTCCTCATTAAACATGTCAAGCTCTATTTTTTAAAACAAAGATAATAGAAAATTTGTATTTAGCAAATCAATAATGAATGCTAAACTAATAATTAAACATGCAGCATATGGAGTGATAAACAATGCAATAACAGTTATGTGAAATTAATATGTATCAAATAAAATAGTAAAACAGGCAAATTAATGCCATTAATCAGCAGTAGCACTGTTGGGCAGTGCATTTATAATGAAAGAATCTATGGGAATAGGAGGAAAAACCCAAAAATTTCAACCACAAATCCCCATGTCTAGCAAGGATTTAGAGGCAACCACTTTATACATAGTGGAGTGATATTCTCTAGTTCTACCTCAAAGTCATGGCTGAGTTAAGAGGGATGTCTTCCTCAAGCATGTGAAGGCTTCTCCCACTGGAAGAAATGAATGAGAACAATTTGTTCAACATCCATGAAGACAGCTAATGCAGGCACTGTGGATGCCTTAGAGCTTAATTAGACATTTTGCGAAGTCAAGATCATCCAGTGCATCCTGGGCTATAGCTAGTCATCTTGACTTTTGACTTGCCATTGAAGTTTAATGATTCTGGAAGAGAATGAGGCTGACAACAATTGTCTGACTGCCTCACTTAAATCCAACTCAGGCACAAGTCAAGACATCACCCTTTGATGCCATTAGAACTCTTTAATAGTGAAGGACAAGGGGGGCAGCTAGAGGGCTTAGTGGATTGAGAGACAGGTCCAGAGATGGGAGATCCTGTATTCAAATCTGACCTCCAACACTTCCCAGCTGTGTGACCCTGTTCAAGTCATTTAAACCCTATTGCCTAGCCCTTACCACTCTTCTGCCTTGGAACGAATACACAGTATTGATTCTAAGACAGAAGATAAAGGTTTTTTTTTTTTTTTAAGGATGAAAGATAAACAATATGCTGCTACTAGTTCATTTTCCTTACTCATTCTTATTCCACTTTCAGAGGGTACATTTTGAATTGGAAAAATTCCTTTTCCTGAAAGATTTTGTTCATCTCTCTATATTACTACCACTCTCATCTCCTAAACTTAAATAAACATCAAAGTTCTAAATCATACAAATAACAGTATAAAACAAATAAAACAAACATATAAAGAATTATTACAGTATATTGGCTATGAGAAAGATCATAGCCCTCTCTTATCCTCAAATTATTGTATCTTTAAGTTGATTATGTTTTCATGATCCTTTTGGGGAAAATCTTTCCCAAAATGATCACATGGCGAATTATAAAAAATGGAGACTTGAACCCAGGACTCCAGTTCCTAGAAGTCCTTACTCACTTCTCAGAATGCGTTTTAATTGCACTGAATTCTCATCTGGGTGAGATCACAATTTATTATTTAAAGGAGTAACAAAGCTCAATGATCCAGTGGATAGAATATTAGACTATGAGGAAGGAAACTTGAGTTCAGCTCTTTCCTTAAACACTAACTACCTGTCTGATTTGGGGCAAGTCTCTAAGTTTCTCTCAGCCTTGGTTTCTTCATCTGTTAAATGAGAGGGTTTAGATTTCTATGACCTCTAAGGTCCCTTCTAGTCCTAACTACATGATCCTGTGAACACAACCATTGCTGACTTCTCTATTCTGAAAACATAGTTCTATAATTCAATTATCTTAGGCTAACAATTAAAGTTTCTTCATAAGATAAGAGTTCAACCAGTTCTTCCAGGGAAGAGATTTTCTATCTTCTCTTTTCTCTGAACATCATTCAATATCTCCTCACTCACCAAAGATCAACTGCTATTCACTCAAATTCTCCTCCCTCTTAAAGTTACAATGCCACTATCTACAGTCTCATAGGAAAGATGCTATTAACGCCTGTGTTACTCAAGTTTATAGACACCTTAGTAAGACACCCACCTAAGCCAGATTGTCTTGAGGGAATTCAAGTAAGAAACTGAAGGGAGGACAATGAACAAATGGAAAGAAATTATCTCCAAGACTTCTGTAACTATCTTCTCTATTAATGACATTGGAGTCACCACATTTATAATCCTGTAATCTAACATCATAATTCCTGATTTGCTAGATAATTAAGAAGAAATAAAAAAAAAGAAAAGAAAAAGAATGACAAAAAGGTTGACTTCCATTCTATAGAAAAGAAACACAATTTTGAGAGCTTTAAAGGACCAATTCCCAAGATATTTAAATTTTTTCCATTTTGTTCATTTTTGTGAGTGATTTTATAAAACCAAAACCCTAAATCACAAACCTAAATAAATATCTGAAAATTTGTATGCTTTCTTCTGCATTCTGACTCCAACTGTTCTTTCTCTGGAAGTGAATAGCATTCTTTGTCTAAGTTGTTCAGAATTTTCCTGGATCGTTGTATTGCTGATAATAGCTGAATCCATCACAGTTGATCATCCTACAATATTGCTGTTACTGTGTACAATGTTTTCCTGATTCTGTTTATTTCACTCTGCATCAGTCCATGAAGGTCTTTTCCAGCTTTTTCTGAAATCATTCTGTTCATCATTCCTAACATCACCAACGTGTACCACAATTTGTTTAGTCATTCCCCAATTGATGGCTTCCCTTTAATTTCCAATTCTTTGCCACCACAAAAAAAGCAACTATAAATGTTTTTCTTTAAGTCCTTTCCTCATTCCCAAGATATTTAAAAAAGAAAAGAGAACCAAATGTACGCAGGAAAGAATCACAGACTTTATTAATATCACATTCTCTGAAGAATTAAACATGTACCCAAGAGGAATGAAATGGTAATGGACCAACTGCAGTTGATAAATTGCACCAATGGATGAGCAGTCCTGAAAAAGACTTAGCAATTGCACTACCAGTGAAGAAATCCTAAAGAGAAATAGCGTAAAGGAAATAATCACAGAGATTTATTATGAGGTAGACCAATTATGAAAGAAGAGTAAGAAATAACATAGATGGCTCATGATATCAGTTCATAACCATGCACTGTTGAGTGATGCAGAAGCATGTAGAGTGGACCTAGATTTATAAGACATAGACAAGAATTATACAGGATGAGAAGGCATAAATAAGCTATGATCTATGTCACTAGCAGGAGAATCCACAATGATATGATCCTACCTCTATTGAAATGTCAAAATATATAGTTAACAAAGAATTCAAGTTGTTTTCAAAGAATATAGAGTATTTAGAAAGCAAAATGCCTACAAAGTTTCATTATTATGCAAAATGTTTAGTACACAAAATTTTTCATCATTATTATTATTTAAAAGGAACACCTTTGGCTACCATGTGTCTCTGCTTGGCCAGGACATCAAGTATTAACTAAATGAATGGGTTTCTGGACTGTTCAGGTTCCTCATTGTGCTAAATATTTCATAAATTTTACTTTTGTCCCTTTCTTATTTTTAGAGACCAGAATTATAGATTATAATTGTATATATTTTTTTCCTCAGCTTTATCCTTTATTCAAATTTGGCACTGATTCTGACTTCATTTGGAGTTTTCTTGGCAAAGATACTGGAGTGGTTTGCCTTTTCCTTCTCCAATGCATTAAGGCAAACTGAGGTTAAGTGATTTTGCTCAGGGTTACACAATTAGAAAGTGTCTGAAAGCCACATTTGAACTCAAATCTTCCTGACTCCAGACATAGTGCTCTATCCACTGAGATATCTAGCTGCTACAAAGTTATTGTGCTTATTGTTACTCTCATTCTGCTGAGCTTTATGAGACTTCATACAATTCTTCCTTTTCTTCTTTGAATTTGTCTGTCATTTCTCACAGTGAAATAATATTGCCTTACCTTCATGTACCACAATTTGTTAAGCTATTTCCTAATTATTAGACACCCATTTTGTTTCTAATTCTTTGTGTTTCTCTGGATATTTTGGTATCAATAGGAGCTTTCTTTTCATCGTTGAACTTTTTTAGGCATGTGTACAGGAGTGGAATGACTAGGCTAGACTTTCCTTGCATAATTTCAAATTGATTTACAGAATTGTTGTACCAGTTTATAGCTCTATCAGCTGCATTAGTGTATCTGACTTCCCACAGAATTGCATTAGCTATTTCTGACTTTTGTTGTCTTTGCATCTAGAACTTTTTTTTTTGAATAGTAAGCATATTAGGTTAACAAATCAGGTCATTAACACCTTAGTGTAAATGAGTTTAGCATGTTGTCACATCTTCTCTAAGTTAAGTACTATATCATTGGGCCTTAGAAGTGAATGAGGAATGAGTTCAGATAGCAAGAAAAAGAATGGCACAGAAAAGGGAGATGTGGGGCTGGACAAGACAGGGGCAGCCCTATCAAAAAGCAAGATTTCTTTTAAGAAAATCCACTCTTTCTATTCTGTACTCTCCATAGTTGGGGGTGTATGGAATTTTCTGGAGGACTAGCATCTCTTATGTGAGGGCTTACAAAATGCTTTTCAGGGCTGCTTGTCCACTTTTGGTGTCTACCTTTCACCCAACTTTCATCTGTGGTCCTAAGAAGCTGTAGCATGTGTAGCAGCCACAACCCAGTAAAACCTAGTCTCAGCAGATGAGCAAAACCAAGTTGAAGATAACTGAAAGACCTCAAACCTCCCAGTGAATTTGGAGGGTATTTACCCCAAGCAGGTGAAGATTTACCCTGATGGAATGTGGATGAGAAAAATTTGTTCCAGTGGCTATACAGGCAGCTAAAGTGGGCACCACAGAGTGCTTAGAGCTTGGTTATCCATTGCATCCCGCGCCATCACTGATCCTGACTTTTGTCTTTCCACTGACTTGGATGACCCTGGAAAAGAGAGTGAGGCTGATGACTTTGTGTAATTCTGTGTCATTTAAATCCAATTCAGGTGAAAGTCAAAATATCATCCTGTGATGCCACTGGTCCTCTTCAAAATGAAGGGCAAACAACACTTCCCACAGTCACAGTAGATAAGCAGCTACCTTTCCCCTTAACTGTTCCTTTTATATTTAGACATTTTAAAGAATGTAAGAATTAAGCTGAGATCACTGTCATGGGGGTTTAGGCATCTGATTGCATCTCTAGATTACACTGGTTTGGGATGATTGCTAGCTTTTCTTCCCTACTCAGTAAATTTCTGTGGCTCCTTATTACCTCTAGGATCAAGTGAAAAAAAAATCTTCTGTTGAGTTTTTAAATTCCTTTATAAACCTGAACTCTTTTTACCTTTTCAGTCTTTCATGTATTCTATAATGATCTTTTATGTGTTCTATGATCATCCTTTCTGTTTTCTCACATAAGAAACTCCACCTCCAGACTCCATGCATTTTCAATAGCTATCTCTCCCATAACTGGAATGCTTTCCCCCTTCATCTCTGGCTTACCTGGCTTCTTTGAAGATTTAGCTCAAATCTTACCTTCAGTAAGAGGCCTATCTCAGTCTTTCCTAATATTAATGACTTCTAGAAATGTACTGGTAAATGTTTAACAGCCAGCTCTCAAAAAAATTTTTTATGACACATGATGTGCTTTATCTATATTAACATTTTCTCCATCATCTTAAGTCTAGACAATCAAAACAATATCTTTATTTCATTTTAAATATTTGCCAATTTCTGGGTAAGTAGGTGGTATAGTGAATAGAGGACTGGACCTAGAGGCGGGAAGACTTTAGTTTATATCTGGCTTCAGACACTACCTGTCTGAGTAGGTTATTTCTTTTGCCTCAGTTTCCTCATCTGTAAAATGAGTTGGAAAAGGAAATGGCAAACCGTTTCAGTATCTTTGCCAAAACAACAACAACAACAACAAAAAAACCCCAACAAATCCAAATGGGGTCATGAAGAGTCAGACCTGACTAAAAATGACTGAAAAACAACAAATTGATCACACCAAAAACTGAACAATTGGCTCCTAAGAGTCAGTTCAAATTTGCTTCAGTGCATCCCTGGTGCTTTTTCCCCTCCAGGATTATCTCCAATTTATGTTGTAGGTATCTGGTTTGTATATCGTTGTTTGCATGTTTTCTCCCCCCATTAGAATGTAAGCACCTTGAGGTCAAGGAATGGGTTTTTGTTTTCTTTTGAGATCTCAAAACTTAGCAGAGTGCCTAGCAGGTAGGCACATGTGTTATTAAAGTGTTTGTTGAGTGGCTGATCAACTGACTAACTTCTGGCAATTAAGTAATAAAGCCAAACAACCTCCCTAATGGAGAGAGAAGTGATTAAAGCAATAAAAAGAAAGACCTGAACTTCTAACATATTCACTGGACTCCTACCCCCACTCTGCTTAGGCAAAGTAGTGGAGAAGGAGAGGTATTCACCCTCCCTCCTTTAGATCTCCCACCTTTTTGTGCCTTATTTATCTTCCTGGTCATGTTTTTAAATGTCTGCCAGCACAAGGTCCTGTTTGGCCCTGGGCCTTTGCCTCCTGGGGATGGTCTCATCTCTTGCTTTCTTCTGGGAATGTCTTAGCACTAAGCAGCATCGCATTTGTCTAAGATTGTCATTTCCAAAATGGCACACTTACTTCTGAATAATCATAAACGTTAAATCCATGCCTCCAATGTACAATCCAGGATGAGAAAGCCCTGGGTTACACCACGAAAGAAGGGAGAACCCAGCCCTCCTGGGGAGAATCCTAACAATCAGAGCTGAATCTCTCTTCCTCCCCCTTTCCCTTCCCTCAGTGAGGAGAATGTATGAATTTACAGTCCAGAGGTAGAAGGCGTGGCCTCTGGTCTCAGGAACCGGAAGAAGGGTACTGGCTGCTTGCTTTATTGCTAATATCTTCAGAATCCTAAGTGCTCCAGTGGCAGTACTTGGGCAGGGTAGTTAATGACATGCCATTGTCCTCAGCAAAAAGAAAATAGTAGAAATGAGGTTGCCAGAGTAACCTGTAATCCCATATTGAAGTTCTCACAATTCACAATCTGCTTCACATATGTCATTGTACTAGCCCCAAGCCCCTACCCTGGTCATGTCCAGAGACACCTCTCCTGCAGGACACTTGCTATTATCTAGCCACCAATGCAAATAAAGGTCACCCTGAGATACACTCACCAACCAGGGAGTGAATGTTGGCATGAGGTAGAAAGGCTGATTGTATCTAGGCTCAGGACTAATAAAGGAAATGCCAATCAAAGCCTGCCATCCTGCCAGGTCTGACTCAGACTGCAATGAAACTTCTGATGCCAGAAACCTAGGGGAGGAGAACGGAGCTGTCAAAGATAATCCAAAAGCAACCATTCTCCTCTCTTCTCTTCTTTTTTCTTTCTTGCTCTTCTTTCCTTACTCTTTTTCTTTCTTTTTCTCTCTTTCCTTCCTTCCTTTTTTCTTCCTTCTTTCTTTCTTTTTTCTCTCTCTCTTTCTCTATTTCTCTTCCTTCCTTCCTGTCTTCCTGTCTTTCTTTCTTTGTTTCTTTACTTCTCTCTTTCTTTCTTTCTTTTTTCTCTCTCTCTTTCTCTATTTCTCTTCCTTCCTTCCTATCTTCCTGTCTTTCTTTCTTTGTTTCTTTACTTCTCTCTCTCTCTCTTTCTTTCTTTCTTTCTTTCTTTCTTTCTTTCTTTCTTTCTTTCTTCCTTCCTTCCTTCCTTCATTCTTCCTCCTTCTCTCCCTCCCTCCCTTCCTTCCTTCTTTCCTTCTTTCTTTCTTTTTCTCTTTCTTTCTCTATTTCTCTCTTCCTTCCTGTCTTCCTTCCTGTCTTCCTTCCTGTCTTCCTGTCTTCCTTCCTTCCTGTCTTCCTTCCTTCCTTCCTTTCTTTCTTTCTCTCTTTCTTTCTTTCTTTCTTTCTTTCTTTCTTTCTTTCTTTCTTTCTTTCTTTCTTTCTTTCCTTCATTCTTCCTCCCTCCCACCCTTCCTCCCTTCCTTCCTTCCTCCCTCCCTCCCTTCCTTCCTTCCTTCCTTCCTTCCTTCCTTCCTTCCTTCCTTCCTTCCTTCCCTCCCTTCCTTCCTTCCTCCCTTCCTTCCTCCCTCCCTCCCTCCCTCCCTCCCTCCCTCCCTCCCTCCCTCCCTTCCTTCCTCCCTCCCTCCCTCCCTCCCTCCCTCCCTCCCTCCCTTCCTTCCTTCCTTCCTTCCTTCCTTCCTTCCTTCCTTCCTTCCTTCCTTCCTTCCTTCCTTCCTTCCTTCCTTCCTTCCTTCCTTCCCTCTATCTACATCTCCCCATTCCTCTCCTCTTCCCTTTCTCCAACTCATTCTGCTTTCTTGATGTAGCACACTCTCAAGAAAGGCTACCATGTTTTTGTTTTTGTTTTTTCATCATTCAAGTGTCTTTACAAAGGGAGAGATTGAACCATCTGAGAAAAGAGTAACTTTTTCACTTGCCCTGAAAAGAGTGAGGTGGATATCTCTTCTTTTTTCTTTCTTTCTCTTCTTCTTTCCTTCCTCTTTCTCTCTCTTTCCTTCCTTCTTTCCTCCTTCCTTCCTTCCTTCCTTCCTTCCTTCCTTTCTAGAATTAATTCTTAGTAGAATTAAGTCAATTTCTTTATTTATACAATGTGTTTCTCCAGAAGAAAAAGTGAGGAAAGGGATATAAACACTGAATGGGTCGTTAAATTTTGATAGTTCAAAGGCTTTGTGTAGTGATGTTTTAAAAATTAAAACTGAGACAAAAATTCCATCCTGTGATAAGAAGTGGAATTTGTTTATTGGTTTGTACCTTTATTTCAATTGACCTGGAAAACCCCTAGTGTAAAATCTCCCTCTAGCAGTGGAAATCAGCAAATCCTCTGTAGCTTAAAATATTAGAAAATACTTGTGGTAATAAGAAGTTTATATGATTGTGCAATCATAGATTTAAGATCATCAGGTCTAATCCCTTCATTCTGAAAATGAGGAAACTGAGGCACAGAGAAATGAAGTGACTTTTCCAGAGTCACACAGACAATGCATTTTGGGGATAAAATTTAAAATTGGGCTTCATTAATCCAAACTTGATGCTATACCCCATTGTCTCTCAAATGACATGGAGAGGGTTTAAAGTTGTAAAGCAATTTGTTGTGATATTTTGGAGCAAGCTCTTCCCAGATCTTAAGAGCTGATTGTTAAAATTTCAATATGAGCATTTAAACCTCTGAGATTGGAGATCTCTAAATACTGGGGCTTGATTTATTGACTGGGCAATTGTCTAGACTTTAATATAGTGTTGGGTAAAATATTAATGATGAATATTAAACTTAAAAGTGTATCACAACTGATCCAATCATTCTGGAAGGTAATTTGGAATTATGCCCAAAGGGCACTAAAAGACTGCTCTTTGATCCAGCAATACCACTACTGGGTTTGTACCCCAAAGAGATAATAAGGAAAAACGTTTGTATACAAATATTCATAGCCATGCTCTTTGTGGTAGCAAAAAATTGGAAAATGAGAGGATGCCCCTTGATTGAGGAATGGCTGAACAAATGATGATATGTAATAGTGGTGGAATACTATTGTACTGTTCAGAATGATCAATTACTTGATTTCTATATGAAATGGAAAGGCCTCCATGAACTGATACGGAACAAAATAAGCAGAACCAGAAGAACATTGTACACAGAAAGTGAAACATTGTGGAACAACTAATAGCAATGCAATGATCTAGGACATCCCTGAGGGACTTTATAAGAAAGAATGCTACCTACATCAAGAAAAAAAAAAAACCATGGAAGTAGAAACTCAGAAGAAAAACATATGATTTATCACTTGTTTATAATGGATGCAGGATGTGGGATTTTGGTTTTTAAGAGATTATTATAAAAATTAATAACATGGAAATAGATATTGAGTGATAATACAGGCATGACCTTGTGGAATTGCTTGTTGGCTCCAGGAGTGGGGAGAGGAAAGGAGAGTAATAAAACACGAATCATGTAACCATGGAAAAATACTTTAAAATAAATTTTTTAAATTGTATCACATAGAAAAGTCCAGTTACTAACTCTATTTTACAAATAAGGAAGTTAAAGGTCAGAGAGATAAGATAATTTGCTTGAGATCCCAGAGATAATGAGTTTCTGAGATAAGATTTGAACCCACAATTTCACAACTCCATGTCCAGCATTCTTTCTACTATGCTACATTATAACAGTATTCCTATTGAATATTGCTTGATTTATGATTAGGTAAGATGCATCTTTATTATATTCCCATAAATAAGGAGATGAGACTCAAGTTTCTTAAAGGAAATGTCTATTTTTTCAGAGTGTATTATCTAACAAGTTCTCAAATAAATATTTGTTATATAAAAAACTGTGACATTTTTTCTTTTTGGCGAGCTGATTGTTAAACATTTACCAACACATTCCTGATTTTATGTATGATATGGCAACAATACTGTGCTCTCTCCAAGTACTATTCTCATTTTACACAAAAGAGAATTTAACTAAATTGCCTATGGCCTCACAGTTAGTAACTGCTAGAGGTAGTATTTTTTACCCGACTGTTCCTGATTCCAAAATCAAATACTCTATCCACTTTAATGCCCTGTCATTCAATTTTTTTTAATGAATATACATGTTTAGAGTGTTCCTCTGATTTGAATGCCACTCTCTTAGAGTGAGGCAAGCCTTCCTCTAGAAATCCACTGCAAACAATGTCAGGAATAGTCTATTTAAAAGCCAATTTCTGAGGTTCCAATTAATACTGAATTAGTTCCAGGGGGCAGCTGGGTGGCTCAGTGTATTGAGAGCCAGGTCTAAAGATGGAAGGTTCTAGGTTCAAATCTGGCCTCAGACACTTCCCAGTTGTATGACCCTGGGCAAGTCACTTGACCCCCATTGCCTAGCCCTTACTACTCTTCTGCCTTAGAACCTATACACAATATTGATTCTAAGACAGAAGGTAAGGGTTTAAAAAAATATTGAATTAGTTCCAGCCATGAAATTTTTGATGATTTTTTTCTAAGAACAACTGAACTGACTCTTCCCATCACAACATCAGCCTCATTAAAAAAAAAAAATCATGTTCTTTCTTCCATCCTGCAAAGATCTGGATCGGACAAGTCCTTAGAAAGTGGGGGTTGGACAATAAGGAAATGGGAGGGAGGTTTCCATGTTCCAAAATATTTTTTAAATGTTTCCACCAAAGAGGTTCAAATAGTTCTCTATGCCCTAAGGGAGTAGGAAGCTGAGAACAAATTTTAGAGCTCCCTGCCAGATCTCCAGACTGGAGTCTGAACAAGGGCTCAATAAGTGTTGGCTGCTAAAAAGGACTATGGAAAGAGAGGAAAAGCTTGTCTACAGTGACACTGGACAAAATATATTGCTCCACCCTTTAATTCCTTTCCCTATTGAAGTCAGAAATGATCGCTTTCTTCCAGCAAATAATTACCAAGCATTTATTAAGTTCAGTGGCAACAGTGGATAGAACACTGAACCTGGAGTCAGGAAGAGGTCACTGCAAATATTGTCTTAGATATTAATTAGTTAGTTGACCATAGATAAATCACATCACCCCTCTCAGTCTCAATTTCCTTATCTGTAAAATGGGGATAATAATTACACTTACCAGAAAGGGTTATTTTGAGGATAAAACAAGATAAAGCACTTTGCAGATTTTAAACCCTATTTAAATGCAAGTTATTATTATGATTCTAGGCATTGGAGGAGATAAAATAATTAAGAAACAGCCCCTACACTGAAGCAGCTTAGAATGAAAGCATCACAGAATATTAAAGCTGGGAGGGATCTTAGAAATTCTGTTTTTTTAATTTCATGGAATCATGTTCTTGTTTTATTTAATTTTTTTCAGTTAACAAGTATTTATTTTTTTCTCTCTCTCCCTCTCTCCCACAATAACATCTCCCAACTGAAAAGAAAAAGAAAAGCAAAACTTTTGTAACAAATACGTGGTCTAGCAAAAATATTTCCACATTTATAAGGATGGGTCATAGGTCTGAACGTGAGAAAGATCTTAGAGTCCAACATCCTTGTTGTAGATAAAGAAATTAAGACTAAATGAGATTTTAGTGATGGCTCAGATGAGGTAGCTTGTAAGCTTTTTGATGCTACTCTTCAATCAGTCAGTTAATATCTTTTGGCATACATGAATTGGATTGACATGAAGCAGAGTTGCACAAAGTCTTCAGCCTTACTCTCTCTTCCAGTCATCCAACTCCAGTGACAGGACAAAAGTCAAGATGACTGGTGATGGCCTGGGATGCAGTGGATGACCTTGGTGGCTATGATATCTTGCCAAGCTGTAGGCACTCCACAGCACCTGCTTGTCACCTTCATGGCCGCTAGAAGAAATTGTTCTTATCTACTTCTTCTACATGTCTTCACAAGCCTGGGGTAGACACCTCGCTCGCTCACAGACAGTTTTGAGGCCTCATGGTTACTCTCAACCTGGTTTAGCTTGCCTGCCAAGACAGGTTACCAGGGTGTGGTCACTGTGCATCCTGTGGCTTCTTGGAACCACAGGTGAGAACTGAGTGGCAGGTGAATATCAAAGGAGGAAAGCAGCCCTGAAAAGAACTTGGCTAGCCTTCATACAAGAAAATCCTGAACACCCTGTATATACACTGCCCCCCACCCCAAAGAGGTATGTTTAGGATAAATGAGAAAAAAATTACCAGAGGGAAGCACTAGAACTAAGAGGGTTTGGGATAGGCTTCTCATAGCTGGTAGACTTTAAGCTGGGACTTTAAGGAAGTCAGGGATGCTAAGAAGTCAAGATGAAGAGGGAGAACATTCATTGCATGAGGAATAGCCAGAGAAAATGCCCACAGCAGAGAGATGCAGTGTCTTGTTTGATGAAAATCAAGGAAGCCAGTGTCACTGGATTAAAGAATACATGACAGTAGGGATAGGAACCAGAAAGGTGAGGTAGGGAAGTAGGTTCTCAAGGGCTTGATCCAACAAACAGAGGATTTTACATTTGATTTTGGAAGTAATAGGAAGCTACTAGTCAGGCATTGAAGATGCCAAAGCCATTTCTGCATCCTGGGTCATCACCAGTCATCTTGACTTTTGTTTTACCACTGGATTTACAGATGACTCTGGATGAGGGACTGAGGCTGATGACTTTGAGCAACCCTGCCTTATTTAAAAGCAATTTACCCACAAGACAAGATATCACTCTATTATGTCATTGCTCATCTCCAAAGACAAGGGGTGAACAACAAGAACATCTGAATGAAAGAAATGTAAAATTAGCCTAGAAAAGTCAGTTGGAGCTAGACTGTATTTGGCCTTGAGTGTCAAGTTCAATCCTCAGTAATAATATGGTTTTGTTTTTTTATTAATAATAACAATTAACATTTTCATCACCCTCTAAAGTTTGCAAAAAATACTTCTTACAAAATTATCTCATTTGGGCTCAACAACAGTCTTGTGAGATAGTTCCTAGAGGTTTTATTATTCTCAGGAGGGGTCTGAAGTTCAGAAAATTAAGTGACCAATACCTGGTCACATAGTTATTAAAGGGGCAAGAAACAAAACCTAGGTCTTTATGATTGCAGACAAGTACTCCATTTACTCACAGTCCTTCCTCTCCACAGGCAAGCAGACACACATTGGATTGACAAGAAGCAGGAAGATCAGATTAAACATTTCACTCATTCATCAATCATTGAACAGAGGAAACAAGAAAATCTTCTCAAAAGCAGATTAAGATTTGCCAGGTTCCTAGATGAGAATAAGAAGAGATAGGAAAGCATAGGGAAAGAAATGAAGTTTTGCAAGTCTGGATACTCTGGTGTGACTTCATGGTGCATCTTTGACACTCTATACCTGAAATAACTTCTAGTGAAATTTAAGTCACTATCTCTTTTCAGTGATAAGGAAGAATGAACCCTTTCCTTACAGATAATGTTGTATAACCAGGAAGTCAGACTGTCCTTCAAAGGACTCTCATGAGCACCAAGTGCATTCTTTGATTTTCCTACCCCAGGGGAAAGATTACTGAACCTTCCCAGGAGGACTATTAATACTACATAATTATCAGAGTAAAACTCTTCCTTTGGATTATAAGAATTGAGGAAAATATTTTAGCTATGGCAGGTCAGAACAGCTCTTGCTAATTTTTCAGAAGTTTATCTGACTCAGAATCTGAGAAATGCTGGAGAGGGAAGTAGGGTGGAGAAAAGGGCAGGAGATGCATGCATGGCCTTAAAGAAAAAATATCAAACTCCAGTCAGTGTTCTATTCCTGGCTGTACTGTACTGTCACTTTTTATTTATACTGACTTTATGATCAGTTCATTTGAGTTTAGTTAATTCAGTGGAGGAAAAGTGGGAATGAAATCTCACTTACCCAGAACTGCAGCCCACATTGCCTCATCTTTAAAATGGGGATAAGCATAGTGGTTGGCATTACCAGTCAGGAAAGGCTTTTGTTTTGGAAAAGCTGTGTAAGTATTAAATGCTGTGTAAGCTTTACTAATTAGAGAAATGCAAATAAAAACAACTCTGAGGTGCCACCTCACACCTTTCAGACAGGCTAATATGAGAAAAAGGAAAATGAGAAAAGGTAGAGGAGGTGTGGGAAAATTGGGACACATACTATGAGCTGTGAACTGATAGAGCCATTCTGGAGTATACTTTGGAAGCGTGCCCAAAGGCCATCAAAGTGTGCGTACCCTTTCACCCAGAAATACCACTACTAGGTCTGTATCCCGAAGAGATCAAAGATAAGAGGAAGGCAAATACCCATACCAAAAAGAATTACAACAGCTTTTTTTGTGGTAGCAAAGTATTGGAATATTATTATACTGCAAGAAATGAAAGTGAATAAGATGATCACCAAAAAACCTGGCAGTACCTATATGAAGTGATGCAAGTGTAGTGAGCAGAACCAGGAGAACATTGTCAACAGGAGCAGCAAGGATATATTTTGAACAAGTGTGAATAACTTAACTATTAGGAAAGCAAGAATCCAGGACAACACTAAGGAGACTCATGCAAAAAAGGCTATCCACCACTACGGATGGAAGCGACAGAGTCTGAATGCAGATTGGAGCAGACCACTCTTCACTTCATTTCCTCCATCAATTTTTCTCTAGTGTAAGAGATATGTGTCTTCTTTCACAACATGATGGACATGGAAGTATTTATTGCATGATAACACAAGTACAATCTATATCATATTACCACTTGTGTCAGAGAGGGAGAAGGGTTGGGAAGGACAGAGAGAGTATGATTGCAAAATGGCATGAAATGATTGTTAAAAATTGTATCAATGTATTCTGGAATCATTTTTTAAATGTTAAAAAAATGCCATGCTAATGGGAATCACTATTGTGGCTTTAAACATCTCTAAAGTAGGAAAAGAGAATCTGAATTAAGGGAAATATTATGTAACAGATTTGTAAAGCATTTTTCAGTCATTCAGCCTTGCCCGACTTTTCATGACCCTGTGAACCATACTGCCCGTGGGATTTTCTTGGCAAAGATACTGAAGTGGTTTGTCATTTCCTTCTCCAGTGGATTAAGGCAAACAGAGGTTAAGTGACTTGCTCAGGGTCACATATGTAGTGTCTGAGACCCATATTTGAATGCAGTTTTCCCTGACTTTAGACCCAGTTCTCTATCCACTGAGCCCTCTAACTGCCTCTTTTAATTGCTGGAACAAGTTAACTAATTGCCATCTTCCCTGGTAATATTGAAGACGAGAACAGAATCCCACCTACCTGGGATCTCTTTAAGTATTGTTTCATGTGGAGTTAAAAGATAGATAACCTTGAGTAACTTCATTCCCACTCAAGCAAGCAAATGACTATTGCTTCACAATTTGACAGTTGAACCAAACACTAGAGGAGGCAGCGGCATCTAAGCAGCCCATTTGTCATCCTATGGGGTTTTTTTCCGTCTTAATAATTCAACAGTTCATAGATTTGTCCTGCCTTCTACACATATCTGGCTATGTGACCCTGGCCAGTCCTTATTCTCTCAGTGCCTCAAGCAATTCCCCAGGGCTGTATGTTCTAGAGAAGGTGCCAATCTGCACTGGTAGAAAGAATTTCTTATTGGTAGCTCTCTGCAATGGTGAAACTACAGGGTCCATTCCCAAAAATGCCCCACGCAATGTTCTCTATTCCCCTCCATTCCTTCATTTTAAGATGAAGAAAAAGAAACTCAGAGAGAAGCCAAGTAACTTACCAAAGATAATAAAATAGGTTTGTTGTTTTTTTAACTCTTACTTTCTGTCTTAGTAACAGCTCTAAGGTCTAGGCAAATGTGGTTATTTTCCCAAGGTCACAGAGCTAGTCTGAGTTCAGATCTGAACCCAGATCCTCCTGACTCCAGCCCTTGCTCTCTATCCAGACCCTCTCTGACCAGAGGGTCAGAGTTGACATTCAAACCCAGGATCTCCAACTGTCCCACAATCTTGCTTCTCTGAGGTTGCTAAAAGAAGCAGCTGAAGTCCACAATAATAGGAGCTCAGCCTTCATTCTAGCAGGAGGTCCCATGGCAAGTGAGCTTTTGTGTCTTTAAAGTCACCGCTGCTCAGAATTCCCTTAATCCTCCTAACTCAAATGGGAATGCCCACTACCGCATGTGAACTGTAGGGGCATTTGTATAGATCTCTCTTACTTACTTATCACACTCTGCTTTGTATTCTATTCTTTTGGCATAGGCTTTCTCCTTCTAGATAAGTGGTCTGTAATGTAGGGGCTGTGTAACCCCAAGGGATTGTGGGGGGATATCAAGGAGCTTGATATAAACATAAAGAGTGTGTCTGAGCAAAGTGAGGGGGTGAGATGGATTGAGATTGAGACCTAGAGATGGGATATCCTGGGTTCAAATTTGGCCATAGACATTTCCTAGCTGTGTGACCTGGAAAAGTCACTTAAAAATGCCCATTACCTACCCATTACTGCTCTTCTGCCCTGTAATCAATGCATAATATTGGTTCTAAGACAGAAGGTTAAGTCCTAGAAAATAAGTAGATAAATAAAGGGTGTGAGGTAAACTAATCAGAAGCTACAAAGATGGGTCACATTCCACCTACTGCTGGATAGTGTAAAAATGGAGATTTTGAACTCTAGACTTCAATCCCCAGAAGTCCTTGGTATTTCCCAGAATTCCCTATAATCTCACCTGAGTCTCCACATAGGTGAGATCACAATTGGTATTTAACTGGCAGTAACACCTACCACAAGCTCTTCTCCTCCATTGCAATGATGTAGCAAGTATAGCAAGGAGGCTAAGCATGGGCATTTAAATGGGCTAATCATCAGCCTTGGGCATGTGGGTTTTTATTTTTTATCTTCTTTATTCCTTGATTTCTAATAATCCTTAATAAACCTCATAAAACATATTTTTATTAGTAGAGATATAATTTAATTTTTATAATAGCCAAACATAGGTCTTCAGTACAATTCTGCCTTTAGGACAGCTAAACTGTACCCTTTATCAGTTATTGATAACCTTACCTCAAATCTCTCCCACCACTGATTTAGCAATGACTTTACTCTGTATGTGGGTACTTCAAGACAGTTATAACCTAACCAGGATTTAGGTGTCTGCAGGCATATTTCCTATATTCCTCTCCTATGCACCCAAGATCTCTACATCCTTCCTCACAGGTAACTCCATGATTATAACACGTAGTTCTCAATAGGTAGGCTCTTCACTCCTGGGCAGTATTCACTGAGGAAGAACCCTGCCCCTTTTGTCATTTTTTAAAGGAGAACAATAAATCACTTGGAATGATAAGCAGGCTTGAATGGACTGGAACGTGAATAGATTTTATAACATAACTTCCCAAATTATATTGAGAATTCAGCCATCTTAAAAAAATTTTTTTGAGATTACATGTCAATACAATTTTTAATATTCATTTTCTGACATTTTGCAATCCATGTTCTCTCTCTCCCTCCTCAAAGAAGACATGTAATATGATATTGGTTATACATATGTTATCATATAATACCATGTTTATCACTTTGTGAAATAAGACACATATTGCTTAAATTAGAGAAAAATTGAAAGAGGAAATACTGTGAAGAATGGTATGTTTCAAACTACATTCAGACTCTGTTCCTTGTATGGTGGTGGATAGTCTTTCTCATTATGAGTCCCTTGGAATTGTTCCAGACCCTTGTCTTGGACCAAAATAGTTGTCATTCACAGTTGATCATTATACATTATTGTTGTACAGAATGTTCTCCTGGTTCTACTCACTCCACTTTGCATCACTTCATATGTCTTTCCAGGGATTTTTTGTGATCATCTTTTTGTCATTTCTTATGGCACAATAGGATTCCATTACAAGAATATACCACAAGGTATCCAGGCATTCCCCAATTGAAGGATGGAGAATTCAACTGTCTTTCCAACTGTCTTTGTCACACAGTTTTGCAACATGGGCATCATCTTTGACTCCTCATTCTCCATCACTCCCCATGTACGATCAGTTGTTAAATCTTGATTTTTCTACCTATACAGTATCTTTAGCTTTCTTAGTTCAGATTCTTAATCCAAACTATTACAATGGCTTCTTAATTTATCCCTCTACCTCAAAGATATCTTTCCTAAATGACTAGGTCAAAGAACAAATTATGGAAACAATCATTATATAAAAGGAAATGGTAATAATGAAACAACATATCAGACTTTCTGGGATGCAGCTAAAGCTACCCTCAAATATACAAACATACATTAACAAAATAAAAAGAAAGGATTAATGAACTGAATATGTATCTTTAAAATTTTGAAATCCAACAAATAAAGGAACCTAAAATAATTAGGAGATATTAAAATTTAGAGGAGAAATAGATGAGTCAGAAAAAATCCATAGAAATGATAAATGAAACTAAAAGCTAGCTTTTTGAGAATACTAATAAACTTGATAAACCGTTAGCTAATATGATTAAAAAGAAGGGTACAAAAAGTCAAATAAATAAAATAGCAAGTGAGCAAGGTAAAATCACACAAAAAAAACTACAATAAATAAATATGCTGACAAAACTGAGAAAATAAAAGAACTAGTAGATTACCTTCAAAAATATAAAATACCAAAACTATCAAAAAGGTAATTAGTGATTCTAAATAACCCAGTCTTTTTATTGGGTGGGGAGACTAGATCTAGCTGAAAGGAGGTACCAAAGGGGGGAAAAAACTTCCTATTCTGATAAATTTACAAGAGAATTCTATCAAACTTTTAGCAAATAATTAGTACCAATACTTTACAAATTATTCTTAAAAATTGAAAATGAAAGTATCCAACAAGAATATTTTAATGATATAATATTAAGACAAATGCCTAAAACAGGGAAACATAAAATATGAAAATAAAATATAGGTAAATATCACTAATAAACATAGCAGACCACAATGATTTATTCCAGAAATCATTTATTATAACCAAGTAGGATTTATACCAGGGTGGCAAAGGATGAATGAGGGATGGTTCAACATTAGGAAAACAAACAACATAATTAATTTTATTAAAAACCAAAACATCACAAACTATACGATCATCTCAATAGAGGCAGAAAAAAAATCATTGACAATGTTTGACATTAACACATGCTAAAAAGTATACAAAATATAGGGATAAAGCCTTTTAAAGATTTCATAAAGTGCCTCTCTAAAATCAAAACATGTAATCGGAATACTCTAGAATATTTCCTAATAAATATAGGAGTGAAGCAAGAATGTCCACTGACCCCACTATTATTTTATATGGTCCTATAAATGCTAGCAACAGCAATAAGACAAAAGAAAATTATATTTTACAGTTATAGACAGGTAAAAAGGAGATAAAACTATATCTCTTTGTTGATGATAACATGGTTTATTTGGAAATCCTAGGAAATCAGCAAAGATATTAATTGAAATGACCTTCAAGAAAGTTACAGGTTACAAACTAAATCCTTAAAAATCAACTACATTCCTGTATGATAGTAATAAAACCCAAGAAGCAAATATAGAAAGGAATGTCCTGTTCCATACCTAGAAAATGCAAAAAATATCTGGTAATTAACCTGATAAAGCACACAAAAGGCTTATATAGATTCAATTATAAAGTGCTTCTTAAAGAAATAAAGAATAACTGGCACAGCCAGAGGAATATTCCAGAACATATTCCAGAAAACTATTCTCCTTCTTTGTTATTACCATAAACTATGTGTACATAAAGACTCTGAAACCATGGGCTTCTGATTTGAAGCAAATTAAATAGTTTGTGAGCAGGTGTGTGTGTGTGTGTGTGTGTGTGTGTGTGTGTGTGTGTGTGTATTCATATATAATTTTGTCTTGGCTTTAAGTTGGCAAAAAAGAAATTATCTTGGTCACTGTCTGATTGCAAAGGTAAGTTTAGATTTATTTATACTTTTGATGCTAAACTTACCAAATTACCAAAATGATACTTTATAAAACTTGATTAAATAATAAAATTCATTTGGAGAAAAAAATCTAGAATATAAAGAGAAGTGATTAAAAGAAGTATGGAATAAAACGTTCAGACCTCAAACTATATTATAAAGTAGCAATCATAAAAACCATCTGGTGCTGGTTAAAAAGTAGAGACAGATCAATACAACAGACTAGACCAAGAAGAATCAGAAACAATGAAATTCAATAGCCCAGTATTTGATAAAGTAGAAAACATAAATTATGTAGAAAAAAGCTTCTTATATGATAAAATCTTCTGGGAAAACTGGAAATCAGTCTAGAAATAAGATTTAGACTACTACCTTTTTATTATATTCCATAATGCATTCTAAATTGATATATAACCTTAATATCAATGATCACATTATAATTAATAATTATCACACTATAAAAACTTTGAAGAGAATCAGATCAAATGTATTTTTAGCCAAACAAGAGATGGAGGTAATTATAAAAGATAAAAGAGAACTTTGATTATGCAAAACTGAAAAGTTTCTTCAGGGATTCTATCAAATTTCTCTGATATGGGTTTTGTATTCAAAAATATATAAAAATTTGGGAGCAACTGGGTAGTTCAGTGGATTGAGAGCCAGGCCAAGAGATGGGAGTTCCTAGGCTCAAATATGGCCTCAGCCCCTTCCTAGCTGTGTGATCATGAACAAGTCACTTAACCCCCATTGCCTAGCCCTTACCACTCTTCTGCCTTGGAACCAAAATATAGTATTGATTCTAAGGTGGAAGGTAAGTGTTTATATATATATATATAACAAATGTATGTGACTAAATAGCCATTCTCCAATAGAAGATGGACCAAAACATAGGAACAAATAGTTCTTAAAATAATAATGGCAGTTTTCACAGGTACATGAAAGAATCCTCCAAACCACTACTAATAAGAGAAATACAAATCAAAGCAACCCTGAAGTTTCACCTCACACCCTGCACATGGGCAAAGATGACAAAAAAAAAATTGGAAGGATTGTGGAATGATAGACACACAAATACATCATTGGTGGAACTTTGAAATAATATGACTATTTTGGAAAGCAATTTGGAATTATATAAAGGGACTAAGATATTTATACCCTTTGAACCAGAAACTCTTTTACAAGGAAGCCAAGAATAAGAAGAATATCCACATATACTCTTTTTGTGCTAACAAAGAATTGGAAACAAAGTAGATGCCCATTGATTAGAAAATGGTTTTAAAAATTGCAGCATGAATGTAGTGAAATATTACAGTGCAATAAGAAATGTTGTATGTGATAAATGCAGACATGGACTGATTCACCTGAATTGATGTAAGCTGAAGCAAACAGATACAAGGAAATAATATCCGTAGTACCAAAATGTAAATGGAAAGAACAACCACACATCAAAAATATCAAAATTGAATTAGCACAATTATAAGGTCCAGGATGACTTGAATGAAGAGACACAAGAAGGTAGTTCTAGATGACTCCTTTGTGGAGGTGAGAGTCCACAGATATTACCCATTGCAGATGTTTTTAGATATATTTGATGTGATCAGTTGTGCTGACTTTTTTTGCTCAAAAAAAAAAAAAAAGCCCTACTATTTGATATATGGAATGGCTTTCTGAGAGGGGGAGAAGAAAAGATAGGATAATTATGATGATATACTAAACAGAAGATATCAATAAAATTATATAAAGAAAAATAATCTGAGCTCATCAATAGCAACAATCCAATTATCAATTTAAATATTTGTATAAAGCACTTAGCACAGGACCTGATACATAATAGGTGATATGCAAATTCTCATTACCTTTTTCCCTTCCTGATTAAAAATAATTTTTTTTTTATTAAACCCTTACCTTCTGTCTTGGAGTCAATACTGTGTATTGGTTCCAAGGCAGAAGAGTGGTAAGGGCTAGGCAATGGGGGTCAAGTGACTTGCCCAGGGTCACACAGCTGGGAAGTGTCTGAGGCCAGATTTGAACCTAGGACCTCCCGTCTCTAGGGCTAGCTCTCAATCCACTGAGCTACCCAGCTGCCCCCTAAAAATAATTTTTGTATGTGCTTAGCATTTAAAAGAAAGAGGCAAATATATGAAAATATGCTGCTATCTTGAATTAACTTTTTGAATTAATTTTTATTTTACAGATTTTCCTTAAATGAAGCTGAAATCTGCCTCAGATTTTCATTAATTGCTTTTTGAGGCTAAGCAGAATAAGTTTAGTCCTTTTTTGAAAGTGTCCTTCACTACTTGGTTTCAACATATATTTCCAGTCTTACTACATACACATCACTTCCCTTCATGTACTCTTCAGAACAAACTGTATCCATCCACCTCTCTCAAGCTGTTAATGGCCCTTCCCCAAAATTGCCTCCCATTTACTTTGTATATATATATATTTTTTTCTTTTAAAATATTTTTTACATTTAAATTTTATTTTTTCAATTGATAAAAAAATCTAATTTATTTCCCTTACATTTCCCTCCAGAGGAAACTGGAGACACAATGGATAGGGTATGGGGTTTAAAGTCAGGGAATCCCAAGTTCAAATCTGGCCTCAGCAAAATGGAGACATTAATGCATTGCTGGTGGAGTTGTGAATTGTTCCAACCATTCTGAATGGCAATTTGGAACTATGCCCAAAGGTCTTTAAAAGACTGCCTGGCCTTTAATCCAGCCATAGCACTGCTGAGTTTATACTCCAAAGAGATAATGAGGAAAAAGATTTGTACAAGAATATTCATAGCTGCGTTCTTTGTGGTGGCAAAAAATTGGAAAATGAGGGGCTGCCCCCCGATTGGGGAATGACTGAACAAATTGTGGTATATGTTGGTGATGGAATACTATTGTACTGAGAGGAATAATGAACTGGAGGAATCCCATGTGAACTGAAATGACCTCCAAGAATTGAAGCAGAGTGAAAGGAGCAGAACCAGGAGAATGTTGTACACAGAGACTGATACATTATGGCACAATCAAATGTAATGGACTTCTCTACAATGCAAACGATTCAGGACAATCCTGAGGGACTTGTGAGAAAGAACACTATCCACACCCAGAAGAATAACTGTGGGAGCAGAAATGCCAAAGAAAAACATAATTGATCACATGGTTTGGTGGGGATATGATTGGGGATGTAGACTCTAAATGGTCATGCTAGTGCAAATATCAATAATATGGAAATAGGTCCTGATCAATGACACATGTAAAATCCAGTGACATTGTGCATTGGCTATGGTAGGGGTGTGGGAGAAGGGGAAGGAAAGAACATGAATCATGTAACCATGGAAAATTTTTCTTAATTAATCAATTAAATAAAATCTAAGAAAAAAATCTGGCCTCAGATACTTGCTATCTATTTTGCCTCAGTTTCCTCATTTGTAAAATGAGTTGGAGAAGGAAATGACAAATCTCTCTAATGTCCTTGCCAAGAAAACCCCAAATGGGGTCACAAAAAGTCAGGCACAATTGAAACAATGAACCTCCATTTTCCTTAGTTCCTTTATCTGTAAAATAGGGATTATAGTATCTACCTAACAGAATGAATGTGAAGACTAAATGAGATATTTACAAGAAGCACTTAGCAGAGTGCCTAGCACATAATAGGTGCTATAAAAATACTTATTCCCTTTTCTTCCTTTCCCCTCCCTCATTTAAAAAGTTGCATGTAATAACTATTCATAGTCAAGCAAAACTAATTCCTGCATGGTTCATGTCAAAAAAACAAACAAACAAAAAAAACCAAGTCTTATTCTTCACCTTGATTCTATCCTCTCTTTCAGAAGTGGGTAGCCTGTTTCATCATTTGTCCTCTGGAATCATGGTTGGTCATTGTGTTAATAATACTTCTTAAGTATTTCAACATTTTTGCTTTTATTATATTTTAATTTAATTTTCCTTCGATTACATGTAAAAACAGTTTCCAACGTTTTGAAAAGAATTTTGACTTTCAAATTTTCTACCTCCCCTCCCTTCTCCCAACAGAAATGGATATAAATTTTACATGTGTGCTAATGTAAAACATTTTTCTATATTAATCTATTTGTGGAAGAAAACTTGAACCAAAGAAAATTAAGAATATTAGAAAAGTTTGCTTTAGTCTGGATTCAGATTCCATCAATTCTTTCTCTAAAAGCAGATGGCATTTTTAAAAATCATGAGTCCCTTGGGATTGTTTTGGATCATTGTATTGCTGAGAATAGCTAAGTTATTCACAGTTGTTCATTGTACAGCATTGCTGTTACTGTGTACAATATACACCTGGTTCTGCTTACTTCACTCTGCTTCAGTTCATATCTTTCCATGTTTTTCTGAGCTACTCCTACTCATCATTTCTTATAGCATAATAGTATTCTACAATCATATACTATAAATATCCCTGATGGATGAGTGTCCTTAAACTATTCCTTTCTTTGCTCCCACAAAAAAAAAAAAAGAGTTGCTCTAAACATTTTTGTGCATGTGGGTCCTTCTCCTTATCTTTAGGATAAAAACAAGTGATTGCATTGCTAGGTCAAAGGATATATAATGTTTTGTAGGCCTTTGAGCATAGGTCCAAATCCTTCTACAGAATGATTTGAATTAGTTCACACCTCCCCTTACAGTAATGTATTAGTGTCTCAATTTTCTCAAATCCCCTCCAAGTTTTGTCATTTTTTATTTTTGTCATAATAGCCAATCTGATGGGTGTAGAGTAATACCTGAGAGTTATTTTAATTTGCATTTCTCTAATTAATAGTGATTAAGAGCATTTTTTTAAACAATTCAAATATTTTGGGTCCAAAGGAGTCTTTCTCTTCAGTGAATTTTTGTATATCTTTTTTTTTATTTGGCCAGTTATGTTCTTTAAATTCTTATCTTTGGTGTCTCTTTTACCAAGAGACCTATTCTCTTTTTAAGATATTTTCCTCAGTAATTTCTATGCCTCCTTTGCCAGGCTGTTGACTCTTTTGTCATGATTTTCATTTTTTGTATTTATTTTCCCAATTTTTCTTCTACCTCTCTCATTTGATTTTTAAAATCCTTTTTGAGCCTCTCCAATAATTCTTTTTGAACTTGAGGCCATTTCATGTTTTTCGTAGGAGCTTTAGATGCAGCAAAATTGACTTTGTTGTCTTCTGAGTTTCTGTTTTGGTCTTCTCTGTCACCAAAATTACTTTCTATACTGTTTCTTTTTTTGTTGTTTGATAATTTTCCAGTATTTTTTTAAATTAAAAAAACTGCTAAAATTGGCCTCTGTTCCTGTGAAGGAATCACTATTCTAAATTTCAGGTTCTTTGGGCAGCTGCCTTCAGAGATAGCTCTGGGGATCTATAAGTTTCCTGTTCTTCCAGGGTGGTAGTTTTCCCAAGAAGAGTTGTGTTCTCTGGTCTTTGAGCAACTATAAGCACTCTCTTCCACCTTGGAACTGGGACCAGGTCCCCTGGTCCCCTGTAGCCACATAAGCCAGTGTGTACTATTGCTCCTGCTCACCTTGAGACAGTGACACAAGACTATAACCTGAATCTGCATATGGGCAATGCAGCAAAAGTCTAGCACCCAAAGCCAGCAAAAGACTCCTGTAACTTCATTATGTCCAGAACTCTTAACTATTTGTGCCTGAGGGGTCCTGGAAACTTTGTTGCTGATTCAGTTGCACCCCCAAGACCTTTTGCCATGGTGGGGTGCTGCTTTGTGCTCTATTTCCACCTCAGTGCAATAGATTTTTTTGTCCTGGCTTCTAAGATGCTTGGGGATGAAAAATTATTTCACCATATCTCTATGTGGGTTGTGCTGCTCCAGAATTCATTTTGTGGTTAGAACATAGTTGTTTGGTGGGTAATTTGGTAGAGATAAGGTGGCTCTATGTCTCTTCATTACCCTTTTGGCTCTGCCCTCAAGTTTTTTCTTTTACAGAGTGGTTATTATACATATTTTTTCCTGCTGCTTTCACTCTACATCTGCTCATCTATTTGTCCCCAATTTTCTCTGAAGCTATTCCCTTCATCTTTTCCTATGTCTTAATAGTGTTCCATTACATTCATATACCATACTTTGTTTAGTCCTTCCCCACTCGATAGACCATGTGAACATGTTGTTTTTCCCCAAGAGAATATAAACCCTTGAAGGTCACAGACTCTTTTGTTTTTGTCTTTGTATCTCCAGACCCTGGCACCGAGATTAGGACATAGTATTGAGAAATGTACTTAAAACATCCTTATTGACTGCCTCATCAGACAATCTATGTTTCAGCCAATCTGAACTACTACACTCATGTTCCAAGTCAGGACTCTATGTCTTGCCTCAGTGTCCCTGCCTATTAACACACACCGTCATTTCTACCTTCAAGAATCCATAGTTTCTTTCAAGGTTAGGTCAATATCATGTCCTAACTTCCCCTGATGCCCCCACTTGACTGTGACTTCTCTTTCCTCAATTACCTTGTACTTACCTATATGTGTCTATGTTGAATCGAATTCCTAGTTCCATAAACTGATCTTAGGACATGATATCTGGTCCATTCTGATCACTCTACTATAGTTTTTAATTGTTCAACCTAAAATATAGCAGTCATAAAAGAATTCCAGTAATGATCTGACTAGGAAAGAATACGCTGGCACATACCTTCCCTTTTTCTGGACACGATGCTTCTCTTAGTGAAGGCTATAATTGTTAGATTTTCTGGCTGCCATGTCATACCACTGACTTTCATCAAGTTTGCAT
Organism: Monodelphis domestica; assembly: GCF_027887165.1. Lineage (NCBI taxonomy): Eukaryota > Metazoa > Chordata > Mammalia > Didelphimorphia > Didelphidae > Monodelphis > Monodelphis domestica. The sequence continues at coordinate 212,948,566 of NC_077227.1, forward strand.
TCATTTATCTTACTCCTAGGGTAGCTAGTTGCCACAGTGGGTAGAATACTGGACCTGGAGTCAAGGAGACTCAACTTTTTTTTTTTTTTTAAACCCTTACCTTCTGTCTTGGAGCCAATATTATGTATTGGTTCCAAGGCAGAAGAGTGGTAAGGGGTAGACATTGGGAGTCAAGTGACTTGCTCAGGGTCACACAGCTGGGACGTGTCTGAGGTCACATTTGAACCCAGGACCTCCTGTCTCTAGGTCTGGCTCTCCATCCACTGAGCCACCCAGCTGCCCCCGAGACTCATCTTCTTGATGTTAAATCTAATCTCAGACACTGACTAGCTCTGTGGCCCATTTCAAATCACTTCATCTTATTGGCCTCAGTTTTCTCATCTGTAAAATGAGCTGGAGAAGGAAATGGCAAACATCTCTAACATTTTGCCAAGGACACTCCAAATGTCATTGAAGAATTGGACACAGTTGAAATGGTCAGCCAACAAGAACAAAAATCTCACTCCTTACTCTCAACCCTATATCTTTGTTTCCCAACCACCCCAAGGAACAAGATTGGACCAAACTACTTTGAAAATATTCCCCATAACAGTCTATAGGCACAGTCATGTGTGGGGAAAAGTAGGGAAAGGCTAGTTTGGCTGGATTGTAGGATGTGAGAAAGGGAGTAATGTACAATTGGCTTAACAGTCCAAATAATGAAAATAATCTATTTCCCAACTATTATTCTTAATCAAAATTGCATTGTAATATCTTCAGAAAAGATGAAGTTCATATATTAGTTTTTGTTTCTGACAAAAGGGAAGGGCATAAGCAGTTATTAAGAGACTACTATGTACCAAGAACTGTGCTAAGTATTTTATAAATTTCACTATTTCACTTGATCCTCATAACAACTTTGTAGGGCAGATGCTGTTATTATACCAATTTTACAGTTGAGAAAACTGAGGCAAATGAGGTTAAGTGATTTGCCCATAGATAGCCATATATCTAGTAAATATCTAAGACTGCATTTGAACTCAGATTTTCCTAATTGCAAGCCTATGGCTTTATCCACTGTGGAACCTACTAGCCTCTATAATACTAAAAGAAATAATTTCCATTTAGAAGAAAATTATCCCAGTCCATAAAATTAATTGGTAAAACTAATCCAATGTGGAACTAAAGTCTTCTGTTCTTGAAGGTTGAGAAGAAATGTATACCGTTTGGCATTTAACCAAGCACATAAACTGTACAAAATAATATTCAAGTAATAAAAAAAAAGTGTCAGATGCAGTAACTCTAAGGTCATCCATATTTATTCTGCCACTCACATCCAGCCATCTATCAAATGAAAATATTCCTCAGTAAAAATGTATGGCTTTGTCAATATTCTCAGCAAAACCCATTTTGCTTCATAGATATTAGATCCATTGCCACCCACACTGAAGGGTGGGTCCCCCTGTTTGAGGACACAACCTCTTTTTGAGAAAAGCTGATGTAGAGAACAAATGAATAAAAGATAATTTAGATGAATGGCAGCAACTCCTTTGTGGCACATGAGGTAAGTAACAATGCAGAACAAATTGATAAATTGATGGGGATGGCGGGGTACTTAGCTGTATAATTTAAAATTGGATGTGTCTACAATTTTTAAGCTTTTAACTCGTGAGTAATTTGAACACTGGCTTTCAGGCATTAAGGGATAAACTAGACCAAGAAGGCTCCCAGTTAGTCTGAAGGCACTAACAAACATCACTTCCCCTCGGTGAATAACCCAAGGATGTTGATATTTTTATTTGGCTCTCTTCATTGCTCTTGCTCATTAGTGGAGATAACTTGTTAGATATATTTTTCTTTCTTTTCTTTTCAAGAGCAAGACTGCCTAATTGTTTTTTTTTTAAAAGATATGTTTTGTTTTGACACTATGGATGCTTCCCAACAAGCACCCAAAAAAAAGCATTTATTTAATGCGATGTGCCAAACACTATGCTAAGTGCTAGCATAAGAAGAAGAAAAAAAAGTTCTCAAAGAGCTTACACTCTAATTAGGGAAGACAAACTCCTTTTTAAAAATATTCCTCCCTGCTTCATAAAGAGGGGTTAGGAGTAGTGATGCACACCTATGATCCCTGTTACAGGGAAGGCGGCAGCTGGTAGCTCCACTGAATTCCAGAGTTCTGAGATTTAGTAAATTCTGGTGTGTTCATACTACAGCATCAGTAGGGTAACACCCCAGGAGTGGAGGGCCATGAGGCTACAAATCAGGCCAGAAATGGAGCACGACAAAGCTCTCATGGGATTGAGTATAGGAATGACTCCTGCATTTCTAACTCATCAAGTAAAAAAAAGGCAGGGAGGAAAGAAGGAAGGAAGGAAGAAGGAAGGATATCCTAGGAAGGAAGGAAGGAAGGAAGGAAGGAAGGAAGGAAGGAAGGAAGGAAGGAAGGAAGGAAGGAAGGAAGGAAGGAAGGAAGGAAGGAAGGAAGGAAGGAAGGAAGGAAGGAAGGAAGGAAGGAAGGAAGGAAGGAAGGAAGAAAAGAAGGAAGGAAGGAAGGAAGGAAGGAAGGAAGGAAGGAAGGGAGGAAGGGAGGAAGGGAGGGAGGGAGGGAGGGAGAGAGGGAGGGAGGGAGGGAGGGAGGGAGGGAGAGAGGGAGGGAGGGAGGGAGGGAGGAAGGAAAGAAGAAGGAAGGATATCCTAGGAAGGAAGGAAGGAATGAACAAACGAATGTACGAATGAATGAACGAAGGTACGAAGGAACGAAGAAACGAAGGAGGGAGGGAGCGAGTAAGAGAATGAGGAAAGATCTTTTAATTTTGATAATACAATACTAATATTGGCCATTGAATTGACTACTTTGATGTTTATCCACATCAACTTTTAAAATATTATTGCAGTCATGTTTTGTATACATTCATCTTTTGGGCGCTGCTTTCTTTGTTTTTGTTCTTTTGTTCTTTGTTTTGCATCATTTTCTTTGTATTCTCATATTTCTCTGAATTCTTCCCTTTTTTCCTTAGTCGTTGTTGTTCCAGTACTTCAGTTGTATCAGACTCTTCATGACCTTAGTTGGAGTTTTGAGATGGCTTGCCATTTCTTTCTCCAGTTCAATTTACAGATGAGGAAACTGAGGCAAATGGGATTAAGTGATTTACCCAGGGTCACACAGTTAATGCCTTGAGGCTAGATTTGAACTCAGAAAGCTGTATCTCCAGGACTCTATCCACTGCACCATGTAGCTTTTTTGATATTTTAGGGTACATGTCTGTCATGTACTATAATTTTTCTTAGCCATTCTCAAGTCATTTTCCCAGATTATGACTGTTTCTTTGGTTTCCAGTGTTTTGTTACTACAAATAAGGCTGCTGTGAACATTTCTGTGTATGAGTCATTTCTTCTTGTCAATAATTTCTTTGGGATATAGTCCCAGTAGTGAGAATCTCTAGGTCAAAGGGTATGAAGTATTAAGTTCTTTTTCTTTCATGAGTCCAAATTGTTTTCTAAAATGTCTAAACCAATTGACAGCTTCACTAACAATGAATTAACAAGTCTGTCATCATAAAGACCCTTCAACAAAGAGTTTTCTCATATTTTAAAATCTTTGCAAGCTTGATGAGTGTGAGGTAATAATTAAATGTTTTTTTTAATAAAATAATCACATAAGAACTGAAAAGGACTCTATAAGCTATCAAATCTGATTCCATTTTGTAGATGAGTCCATTGACGCCCAGAGAAAATAAACAACTTGCTCAAGGTCACATAGGTAGTAAATGGCAGGGTTGGGATCTGAACTCAGACCCTCTAGCCCTAGATATTTTACTCGTTGCACTAAGGATCAGCATGGCTAATTTATTTTGAAAGTTGCTTGAAAAGGCAACTTGGTGAAATCTGGCCTCAGAATTAGGAAGACCAGGGGCTCATGACCTGTCTTTGACATAGATTCTATGAACCCCTTAGCTTCTCTTAGCATCATAGGCAACAAAAATTATAAATTACCCAAGGAGGTACCATTCAGCATTGATAGAAGGAGTTTATTCATCTAGGAGTTCCATAGACCTGTGAAATCACAGGTCCAGTCCCTATGCCCTATTGTAATAATAGTTAACTATTTAGTTGTACTCAGTACATAAATTACTCTTATAATTCTTCTGCCTTTGACCTGCAACTCTTCCTATTCCTTTCCATATTTCTTTGAATTTTCCATATTTGTCCTTTGCTATTCTGCAATAATATTCCTTATATTTATATAATTTTGTTGACCATTTCCCAATCAATAGACATTTAGTTTGCTTCTAGTTTTTTGCTATGACAAATAGTGCTGCTAAGAAAATTATTGTACAGATTCATCTTGGTTTTTCTCCTGTCAGTAATCTCCTTAGGGTATAATGTAATGAGACCACTGAGTCAAAGGGCACACACATTTTTGTAACTCTCACTGGGTAATGCCACATTGCTTTTCAAAAATGCTACACCAATTTACAACTCCACTGGTAATATAGCATGCCTTCCTTACTTCAGCCACTGGGTTCTGTCATCTTTTTTTAAAATGTTGCCATTTTGGTAGTTTAAACACAAGAGTTGTTTGGTATTTCTCTGATCATTAGTGATTTTTAGTATTTTATGTAGTTGTTCATAATTTGTGTTTCTTCTTCCCAGATCTGCTTGTTCATACAATTTAAGCACACATTCAATGAAGAAAAATAAGGATAATAACTGACCATTCATGCAGTAATGTATACAGATTATCTCATTTTATCCTCATAACCCTGTGAGGTCCATGCAGCTGTTCACCTCATTTTAAAAATGAGGAAAACAAGACTGAGGAGGTTAGGTGACTTGTCCAGGATCATATATCCAGGACATCTGAGGAAGGATTAAAACTCAGGTTTTTCTGACTTCAAGTCCATTGGTCTATGGATTTGACTATGACAATGCCTCTTTTAACTTTTTTAGATTTGAGATATCAGACTTTAGTCAGAGGATATTGAGGCAAAATCCTCCATCCCACCCTAATTTGTGATTTCTAGTCTGAGTGTAGTTTTTGTTGTTTTAAAACCACTAACATTTTTCATTTATTTGATTATTAGTGATTTTGAACATTATTTTTGGTCATTATTATTAGTTTTCATTTTTCCCTTTACAAACTGTTTATATTCATTGACTGTTGTCTGTTGTCCCTGTGGCTCTTAGCATTTAGATTTACTATACAGATCTGGTCACACAAAACTAGAAGGATAATAGAACTCTCTTTTTATTCATTCTATTTATAAGAATGTCATTCTGAAATGTATTTGTATAATGTGTATATGCGTGTGCATATGCGTTTGTGTGTGATTGTAAACTTTTTCAATGATCATGAAATCCACAATGATCTTTGGCAAAATATTTGGCTTAGAGTCAAGAAGATCTGAGTTCAAATAAGGACTCTGTGATCGAATTCTTTACTCTATTGTCTATGAGTTAATACTAACTTAAGTACCTCACTAGATTGTGAAGAGAGGATTAACTCTCCTTTGTCTACCTTTTGATTGAATCAACACAAGCTTGAACTAGGTGGAGGAACTCAAAAACACTTAAAGAATTTACACCCTCAGAAACTCAATCAGCCAGGTATCTGTCACCCCTTTTGATGAGTATTCACCCCTCCAGGAGGTCCCACAGACACTGCAATTTGGAAACTGTGATTGGCCCCTGTGAAGGGGGAAGGAACAAAAAGTCACCATAAAAGCAAGCCCCAAACTCCCTCAGGGCAGATTGTCTTTGAGAAGATAGTCTGAAGAGATTTTCTTCTGGAGATAGTCTTCTGACTGGGGAGAGTCTATGAGGGAGCTTTGCTAGAGACTGTGGCTTTCTTGGACTTGGAGCTGGGCTTCAACTTAGACTCTGACTCCTGGACTACTTCATTGGGTGAGTAAAAGGATGACTCCCTTCCTAGTTTCCTAAGAGACTAGCTTCCATCTTGGAGGAGGTTGTGTGGTTATTCACTACTAGCCTTCCTGGTTGAGAGCCAATTAATCTCTGCCTGGGATTAAGCAGACCCAGAGCAAAACATTTAGGTTAATGGGATAGATAACGTCTCTATTCCCCTCACATTTCTCTTCTTTCTTGTTTCCTCTCTATTTGTAAATATTTGTAAATAAATTTACTACATAATTTCATAAAATTATTGTCCATCCATTAATTTTCACCTTTACAACTCACACAAGGCACGTACTCATATTGAGGTCACAAGAAGTTATATATGGACTCTTTAAAGGTCTCACTGAAGAACTTTAGTATTGATTATAAGCCATGGGAGACACTAGCAGAAGACTGTCCAGTGTGATGTGCCTGTATTAAAGAAGGCACTATGTTCTAAGAACAAAGCAGAATTGAGCTATCTCAAAAGAAACAAGATACACAAGTTCAGAGACATCTCCATCCTAAATGTTCACATGAACTTTTTGTACCTTTCTCATGGTAGAGCCTTCCAAGTTCATTTTGGTAAGCATAGTCACAGTTGGACACACTCACTGTACTTTGATCCCAACATCATGATGCCATTTTGGCCTTCTTCAAGTAGGAAGGACAACAACCAACCCAAACTTAATAGCTAGGTGACCCTAGGCATGTCATTTAATTTCTGTTTGCCTCAGTTTTTCCACAAATGTAGAATGGTGATAACAGCATCTACCTCGAATAGTTGTGAAGATCAAATCAATTAACATTTATAGTGCCTAACATGTAGAAGGTATTATAAAAGTAACATTCATTATATAAATACATAACCCCTTACATCCTACCTGAGTGTGCTTTCCAATCTAAACCTGAGAGAAAATTCTAAGTATTGGCAATTCTTAAAAAGCAGCATGGTGCAGTGGGAATAAAATTTGACACAGAGTCAAATGAATTGAATTTCAAAATGGATTCTGTGACTTATCAGCTAAGAGACCTTGGGAAATTCACTTAACATGATTGTTACTCATCTGTAAAATGAAGGGGCTAGACTAGACCAAGGGTTCTTAAACTGATTTTTAAAAATTTAACTATTTCAATATAATTGGTTTCTTTTGTAATCTCAGGTATTTCATTTCATGCACTTTGAAATATGATTCTAAGAAAGAGTTCATAGGTTTCACCAGACTGCCCAAAGGGTCAATGATACCAAAAAAATTTCACCCGAAAATTCTGTTATCTTAGGTATTCTTTTAGTATAGACATCCCCTCTCTAATTAGAGGTTATTTGAGGTCATCTGACATTATAGTAGTAGTGCTCCTAGTTCTGTGATTCTGGGGGCAGGTTTGTAGTCAATGATAACTAAGAGAGGCACAGGACAATAGGACGCCCTGTGGAATTTGCTGCAATAATCTTTCTAATACCGAATCAGAGGTCTGAGAATATCCAAGGTTGCTTATGAAAAAGCTACATGTGAATCAAGAGTCAAGGTCAAAATTCAAAAGTCCAGAGCAATTTCCTTGGTACCTATTACATACTGGTAGCAATTAATTAAAATTTAATATTTTAACAAAAATAATTCCATCTACTGTATGTGGTACACATCATCTCATTTAAGTTTTACAATGGCCTTACGAGAGAGGTGATAGAATTCTTATTGTTTCCATTTCACAAAAGAAGAAATGATAGCAAGAGAGATGAAATAACTTGTCTCACTGTTTAGCTTTGTCAGAAGCAGGATTGAATCCAAATCTTCTAGGGTTTGAGGTTTGAACTAGAGTCATTACAGTCAGTTGACTTTCTTTGGTCCTATCCAAAATAGATCCACAACAAGGATTTTTTCAGCCTAGAATCTTAAAAATAAAATTATCAACTTGAAATGTACTAATAGTACAAATGCCAATGAAGACCAAAGGATTGTTATGATTCTCAGTAGATGTTTCAAAGGAAGAAGAAAATAACTTCAACCTCCTCTAGCACTCCCAGACACCATAGGAACATCTGTACAGCATTTTATCATTATTTGCCAAAAGTAAATTTCATCCTACTTTTGTTCAGTGACTGGTTTATCCCTTAAAACAAGCAAAGTGCTGTCTTCTCCATTGGGGCAGGTTCTCTGTAGAATTATTTTTAAAATTTTTAATGGATCTCTTTTGATTTTTATACCACAGGGGACTCCTGATTCACTCTCCCACTCTCTACCTTCGATCCTTCTGTGTTCTATGTTCAATTTTATATCCTTTAAAAAACATGCTATTAAGCTAATTGACCTTGGTCACATCCCAAGGGTTCAGTTGCCTACTTTAATTACAGATTCTTAAAGGTAATATGACATAGTCTTCATTAACCATAAAGACAGACTTCATATTGAAATCTATACTAATGTCTCTCTAAGCTCTTGTTTCAGTTTTTGTTTCCCCTTCTCCACCCTGTCTTCTTTGATGGACTTCTGGTTTCTAAGGATGAGTGAAGAAATACATTATTTGCATTGATTTCTCTGGCTCTTTCTGCCCATTTTCCCCAGAGTGCTTCCCCTTCTAAATTTAATGCTTTATTTCAAAGTATTCCATGAAATAGCAGCTGGGTTTTTTTAAGTACAGGATGGCTACAAAGATAAATATTAACCAATTAACTTTATTTGTCTTTTTCTAATTTGTACCTGAACAACAAACTCCAACCTCCAGGGTAAATTTATCTAGAAACTGAGCTTTAATATCAATTCTCACTTTTTCTCAGTGATCTTGGAAATTTCACTTCCCTTCCTCTATTGACATTTCTCATCTTCTAAAGAGAAGAATATCTCAAGGGAGAGGTGGTATACTACAGACATAGAAGTAAAAGTAAGGTTTTTTAAAAAGATGATAATTTTATCATTTATTCAATTACAGGTTTTTTTCTTTTAAAATCATAGTAGGAAATACTTCTTTGGGAATGGAGGAATATGAAGCCAATAGAGGCCTTCCTCTATGCCAAAATGCTCAGTTTATGTATTAAGCCAAGAATATCAAAGGAGGTGGAAAGGACCTTAAAGGCCATTTAAATGAAGTAAGAATTCCCTCTACTACTTACCCAACAAGTCATTACTCAACTCTTTCTTGAAGAGAGAATTCTTTTTAGAGAGGACCCATTTTCTCTGAAGGTACTGATTTCCCTTTTGTTGCTATTGTTCAGTAGTATCAGTGCAGCCTAACCCATCATGACTCTATTTGGAGTTTTCTTGTCAAAGATACTTGGGTGGTTTCTCTGTTTACCATCAAATGCTCCCTAATGGTAAGTCTACTTGTCAATTCAAATTCCCATAACTTTCACAGTACAAATGAATGAATTAAAAAATATATTGTTTACTACATGTTTAGCACTGCATTAAATGCTAGGAATACAGATAGAAAAATCAAGACCATCCCTGCTCTCTAGGAGTTCACTCTCTAATTGGGGGAGACAACATATAAAAGAGAGTTTCAATAGACCCCCAGAGTCCTAAGGATGAATTGGAATTGCTATTTTTCCCTCTTAAGGAGACTGAAGCTTTTAATTAGAGGAATTCTTCTACAGTTCCTTTCTTTCTCCCCTCCCCCAATATCCCACAATTTAACTCCATCCTTTCTGCACAAACTTTTCATTATCCACTGAAAAACCAGAACCACAGGCTCTCTCCCCAGTGGCCAGATGGCCCTGCAAATTTAATCATTTCAGCAACGCCTCTTTCTCTTCCCCCACCATCTCTCTCTGTGGGAGGGCCTCTGGTGGAGACCAAGAGCCTAACTCCTCATTTCTCCCAGATGCCAGGCCCTCCTGCTGACTTCCTCAACAATCTTTACAGAAACCAGATATGCATTGACCAGTGGGGTTAGGGAAAAAATGAACCTTTTCTAGAGCCATAAAATAAAATAAGAAAGGCTCCTGAGGAGGACGATATTAAATTATATACTAAAACAAATAGCATAGTCGATGTTGATTTCAGTTAATTAATATTTAAATCAATAATAATTTAATAAGAATTATTTTTGCATGCCATCCTAATCTACCTGATATAGTTGAGTGAATTTCAATTTAATTCAGAACTCAGTTTTGATGCTTCAGAAATTAAAGCAATGAAGCTGTAATGAATAATAATTGAGATGTCCTCAGTCTTATCCAGATCAATGTCATAAACTAGTTATGTGCACTTACAATGGTAGTAATTAGTTTAGTCATTTAACTATAAGTTAAAATGGTTGTTTTGTGTGGTCCAGTTTTTTTTTATTTGTTTGTTTGTTTGATTGTTAGGGAGGGGCTGGGGTATAAGTGCTAAAATTGATGATCTGACTTTGGTCAAATCATTGATATTTCTTAAACTTTGGTTTCTTCCATTTCAGAAGTGGCAATCATAGGATCTACCTGTCGACCTAAGAACCTAAGTCACAGCTAGGACAGTGTGACTAGAACTTTGTTCCAGAATGCTAAATAAAATCAATATTCAGCAGCATTAGTAATAACAATACTTAGTACTTAGCTGATACAGATAATTTCTTAAATTAAAAGCTTCCAGGTGTCAGGTCAGGTTGAGCTGCTCCCTAGCTTAGATTTGCCATTTTTTTCTACCACTAGAGCCTCATTAGCAGCAGAAACCCTGAGGAACTGTCACCATATTTCAGTCTCAGCCCCACTACCTCCCCACAATCCAGCTGAAGGTCCAGTGTGTGTCCCTTGCCCTGGATCTTGCAAGATCAAAAACTTAGTGCTGGAATAAATGTTAAAAGTCAACTATGCCAGAAGGGTCAAAAAGTCACCCCACAGGTAACATGTGATAATACTCCCAAGTCTGGCCCAAACCAAATTAAAAATGCAATGGAGAAAATACTTAAAATAAATAAAACTACTATAAAACCTAGATAATACATTTTAGAATATGGGGCCTGGAGGGATCCATATTTATGAGTTGAGGGCCCCTTTGTTTTTTGAGTTTGATGTGTGATCTAAGCCAATCCTCTCATTTTAAAAATGAAAACATTGCCTAAAGAGGGTCAAGTCACCTGCCAAGATCACCCAGTTAGTACATAGCAGTGTTAAGATGTGAGGTTGGGTTTCACAAACTCCACATACAACATTCACTTTTCCTGTTACTTTAAGATGCATTCATTTCCCTTAGACCATGTGGGAAAATTCCCATTTGTGATGTTGCTGAGGACCCAGAAAAAAATAAACAAACAAACATAAAAACCCTATTGGTAAAATATTTCCCAGCATGGAGAAACATCACTAGATAACAAGCAAAATAGTTTCAGAATGACATTTCCCTCATCAACATCTCTCATTTCGTCAGGCTATCCAAACCTACCAAAACCAATCTTGAAGATGGCAAACAATTTTCTAACATGAAATAATGATAAGGGAAAAATGGTCACTCAAGCACTTGTTTGGAGTAATAATGTTTTCATCGTTATTAACAACTTCCAGGGAGAATTCACTCGTGGCTACCCAAATGAAGGCCCACTAACTTTCTAATTAATACATTGGCCATAGGTGCACTCTCAACACTAGCAAACAAAGCACACATTCACAGGATCTGTAAAAGCTCAGGATATTAAAGCATTACAAAAAGCATGCCAGGAACGCTCTCCTTCTGAAATAAAAGTGTTTTTTTTTTTTAATACTGGTTTCCAACCATCATTCTTCCAGTCTTTCTAAACACTTGTTTTTAAAAAGTAACACTACAAAATTGCCATTGGATGCTATTCTCCACTAACAGGAAGTGGTTGGTGTGAACCTTCATTCTGATTAATTCATTCTAAGGCATAATTAATTAGAGGCCCCAAGGTATACACACAAAGGCCTGTTTATATGGAAATTTCTGCCTTAGAAAGAACTACATGGATTCCCCCTGACTTAGCAGATAAAATGACAGGTTAACTCAAGACATTAAAAACTCTTTTTTTCTCAACAGAAAATAAATACTCAAGTTCAGAAGTGAACCATTAAAAAACCCTGATACTTTCATTTGCTTATGTTTTTTAGTAAAATACTTAAAAAGAATTAAGAAGGGAAAAGGAACTAGTCTGTGATCTTGGTTGCAGGCAACATTTTAAATACTTAGAAGAAAGGAATGGGGGGGAGGGATGGTTATGAAGATTTTTTTCCCTGACTCTTTTCAAAAAAGCCTATCAGACTTGGAACTTAAAACAAGAATGTCATAGAAAATCAAAAACTTGTGGTATTGAAAGAGAAATATTTCCTTAATATAAAAAGGGAAAAAATCACCTAAACATTCCACAGAAATTCTCCAAAAAGTAATAGAAAGACCCCAGATTTTGGTTCTTAAAATAACTCTTGTGAAATCACAGGAAACATTTAGAGCCATTTCTTTCCCCTTGCAGGAAAATGAAACAATCTCTGGGCCACAGGAAATAACTCAAGTTTTAGAAAATCCCAGTGGTATAAGAGAAAAAACTTCAAGTGGATCTGTGAGTCCTATAAATGATGGTAAAGGGACAACAGATGTTCAAAGGCTCACGTACTCCAAACAAGGGGTAATTTATTTGTATTGGTGAAAGTGAAGACCAATTCTAAACCCAAGATATCAGAAATATTTACAGAGATGCACACTAATCCGCCTGTATTGTTTTATACATAAATACACACACCAAGTTTCCACTATTTTGGTGATAACAAAGACTGCTAGAAGAGTTGGTGATGTAGTGGATTTACCTGATTTATAATCAGAACACTGGGTTTAAGTTCCAGGTCTGTTATTTTACCAAGTGAAGTGGGATGAATTACTTTCCTTCTCAGTGCCTTAATTTTCTTTTCTGCAAAAAGGGCCAGTGGGACAAGATAACTGTAAAATTATTTTCCACATCCAATACTCCATGATTCTATTCTTTGTAAAACTAGAAAATAGGGAGATGAGGAAGGCAAAGTGAGGGAGGAGAAAGAGGGGGAGATTTTATTTTAAAATATTAGCTAATGCGAAGGGGATTCAAGGAGATTTAAAAATATGAATTAACTGGGTAATGAGAGGCACATGATGGGTACACGCTACAATACTTTAAAAAAAGGCACTTGGAAGAAGAACTATCATAAAAGATTCCATTAAAATATACAGATAAAGGATGATGGAACTATTATGTGGCAATAGGAAGGAATAATTGATGGACAGCTCCTAAGCCCCACAAATATCCTTAAGCTATCAAGAGAAATTGGCTCTTAATACATGGATGAACTGCCTAATGCAGATTTATGGGAAGACATGGACAAGGATCACACAGGATGGTCAGACATAGATAGCTGGATTGGAATGAGTTTCCTCATCAATGACATCCATTATAGATCCATTTAGGTTATTCGAGTTTCTGACTCATCAGTAATTTGTGTCAAATGAGAATTGTAGAATTGAGTGTTTTTTAATGTATATGATGTGAGTAAAGCATTGATGGCCTATCAACCTGTTTGAAAACCAATCCAATAAGTATTTAAGTGGCTGTTTCATGCATGGTGCCATATGAGATGCTGAGAACACAAAGACAAAAACAATAATCTCTGATCTTGAGGGATTTACATTCCACTGAGATGAAAGCAGGAGTTGAAAGAATGCTAGATTTTGAGTCTGAGGGCCTGGTTTTGAATCATGGCTCTGTTACTTATATCCTGGGTGATCTTAGATATATCACTTAACTTCTAGGAACCTTAGTTTCCACATCTGCAAAGTAGGTTCCAAAGTCCTTATCAGTTCTAAAAATATGATCTTGTGATTCCAACAATCACCTAATAATTATAGCTGAGAAAGTACTTAAAACAAGGAGAATTAGAAAAGATTTCTGTAGGAGGTAGCATGTGAGATGGGCCATAAAGAAGGTTAAGGATTCTGAGATAAGTGAGCATGGAGTCAGTCACGAAGTCTTTGGGACTATTCTGTTCATGGCCCAGAGGTGGAAGATGGAATGCTAAGTTTGAGGAATAGCAAATAATAGTTTGATTCAACCTCTTAAGACCTATAAAAATAGTCTATAACATATTTAAGTATCTTATAATGTAACCCAGTGAAGGATAATATTTTCATTAAGTTTAATTACAAAATGTTATGACATCAAATCCTACTACTTCCTGCCTTAAACATGTGGAGTTTTTATTTTGTTTTTTATTTTAGTCAGTTTGGCTAATAGAGGTTCAGTTATTAGTGTTAAAGGGATTTTCTTAATCTCTCTCTGTCTCTTTAAGAGGCAGGGACAGACAGATTTCTAAGTAAGAGCAGCAGAGCTGACAGGATTCTGTCTGGGAGCCTGAAGATACTGTTACCTAGGAGATGAGGAAGATATATAAGGAAGAAATCAGTTGACAGTTGGGCTTTTACCTCTGGACCTGGAGGTAGCAGGAGGTCAATATCACTCTCTCTCAGTCAAGGGCCACTACTGACAGTTTTTACTACTGACAGTTGGGATAAAGAAATGGGTTTAAGGAGTTTGTAGGAGATGAATTTTTATTTATTAGTATAGGTAGGAAGTTAGTGAATACATTTCTAGGTAGAGTAGATTAGGCCTGACCTGGTCAGGCAGAAGAACCTGTCCTTGAAGACAATTAGAGTAGGGTTTTTTAGAAATTCTAGTTAGGATTAGGAATTTAGGTATAGTCATAAAGTATTAGAGTAATAATCTCTCTTTCTTCTTTTCTATTTTCTTTTTTTTTTAACCCATACCTTCAATACTGTGTATTGGCTCCAAAGCAGAAGAGTGGTAAGGGCTAGGCAATGGGGGTTAAGTGACTTGCCCAGAGTCACACAGCTGGGAAGTATCTGAGGCCATATTTGAACCTAGGGCCTCCCATCTCTAGGTCTGACTCTCAATCCACTGAGCTACCCAGCTGCCCCCAAGCTACCCAGTTGCCACCTCTATTTTCTATCTGTACTTCTCAAATGAAACTAAGTGTTTTATCAAACTGCTCTCTTCACTTTTGTCAAACTCCTACCAATTAACCCTTATTAGCCTGGCGAACCAGGTAGGAATTTGATTAATCTGTTAATTTTCTGTTCCTTTCAAGAATAGGCAAAAAGGCAATTAACCATGGTGCTAGATATCATGGTACATGTAGTGAAGGAGGAGGTTCCAATCTAGCTCAAACTATTCCCACTCCTGGGGAAATTTACTGAGCTGTTGCATCTCACAATTTTAGATTGTCTCTGGTTATTACTGTTTCTGGGATTATTTGTTCTGTCAGTGTTACTTCAAGGATACCAACTTTATCAAATATTTTGTCTAGTTCTCTCTAAGAAGAAGAAACAGCTGAAAGATAGCTTAATGGAGACTAGAGTGGCATACCTTAAAGACTGTATCTCTCAAATGGCTAAAACTATTTCTCAACTGAATGACACTATCTCTCACTTTAACCAACCTGTCTCTCCCACTGTTTCTATTTCTTCCACGAAGGCAGCTAAAACAAAAACCCCAAAGAAAGAAGATACAAATATATTCCTCTTAAGAGAAGTACAAACCTTTAATCCCAAAAAAGAGCTAGTTAATATAAGACATCAAAAACCATTTGCCTCTCAGAATACTGAGGGACTTAAGCAGAGCACCCCTTCTTTTGAGGAAGAGCCCATAACTGGTATCAAAAAGCTGGAAAACATATGCCAACAATTTGATCCAACCTGGACTGATTTTGAGCATTAGTATTACTGCATAGGGCTTACATTGGATTTGCAAAAGGTGTTGGCTAAATCTTTGGGAAAGAAGTTCTGGAGGTTAGAGAAGGGACATGTATAGAATCTGTTATTTCCTCAAGAACTAGGTAAACTAGGGCCATAAATTGGTAGCTATATAAAGCTCAGCTAGAAGGATGTCAGAGTTTTAGGGGTAGGGATGCATAATAGCCTCTTGTCCTGCTTCATGCACTGTAGGGAGATTCCCAAGATTCATTCTTACTCTAAGAGCATTTGGCTGACAGAGATGTTAGGTAAGACATTCCATGATTATACCTGGAACCTACCAGGCCATAAAGAGGGTAAAGAGGGTGAGCTTGGCATTAAAATTTTAATTGTGCATGATTTCTTTTAAGCTAATAGTTTGTGACCAGCAGTAATTACACAAAGTGGCTTATTTGAGATAACAAAACAGATGGTAATTCTCTTCATTTTGTCATTTCTTTTTTTAGCCCCCCATTACTTCACACCTAGATCACTACAATAGTCTCCTGGCTTGTCTCTCTGTCTGAATTTTTTTGCCAGGCTAATCCATTCATACTAGAGGTTCAGCAAAATGGAAGTCCCCCCCAAAAAAAAACCCCACCCCAATTTACCAAATTAAATTAAAATTGAGTAGAGGTTTTTTTTAACTATGGGCTGTTGGGCTTGCTGACAATTCTTGACAAAATTCTAGAATGGAATTAAAAGAATAGATTGGAAATACTTAGGAAGGGCACTAGGCCACTAAGAACCAATACAAGTTCAAAAGAATGTCGCAACTAGAAGGAAACTTAAGAATTTAGTTCATGCTAAAATAACTTCATTTCCTTCCTTCCTTCCTTCCTTCCTTCCTTCCTTCCTTCCTTCCTTCCTTCCTTCCTTCCTTCCTTCCTTCCTTCCTTCCTTCCTTCCTTCCTTTCTTTCTTCCTTTCTTTCTTTCTTTCTTTCTTTCTTTCTTTCTTTCTTTCTTTCTTTCTTTCTTTCTTTCTTTCTTTCTTTCTTTCTTTCTTTCTTTCTTTCTTTCTTTCTTTCCTTTCTCTTTTTTCCTTCATTTTCCACATTATCTTATTTATTTTTAAAATATTTGTCCATGGTTACATGAGTCATGTTCTTCCCCTCCCCTCTTCCTTCACTCCTCCCAGAGCTGACAAGTAATTCCACTAGCCTAAACTTTTCTCCTAGAAAAAAAAATACTAAATATTGGTTCCAAGGAAGCAGAATGGTAAGGACTAAGCAACTGGAGTTAAGTTACTTGGGTCAAATAGCCAAGAAGTGTCTGAGGTCAGATTTGAACTTTGGACTTCCCATCTCTAGACCACCTCGTTATCCCTATTTTCTTTTTTATTTTGGAGAACCAAGACACAATGTATAGAGAGATGACCTCAGGATTGGGAAGATCTAAATTTGAATCCTACTGTAAACAAATACTGGCTATATAGCTATATGAACCTGAGCAAGTGATTTGATCTAGGCAGTACTAGGCAACTCTCTAAGGCCATGTTACAGAGGCAGTGATGGCCAGCATCAGTAGAAGGAATATCTCCACTCAGGAGCTTCCCATACTAATAAAAGCACAGGTCTAGTCCCTATCCGCAACCCTTCTAGACTGATAGTGACAGGAAATTTCATAAACATAACAGTCCTGTGGAATGAGCAGTGGATTTGGGATTCTCATCTTCTATCACCTGTGTGAGTCTCTCAAGTGCTTGGTTCTTCCATCTTTAAAAGGAAGGGGTTGGACTAGATGACCTCACAGAGGCCCTTTTAGCTTTAAACTTTTGATCCTCTAAACCTGCATTTCAGCAAGGCATTTCACAAAATCACTGCATTCTTAGGAACAAGAAGAGATGTGTGCTAATGGTGGACAAAGGTAGATGAGAAGATCTAAAGAATAACTAACGGTTTTATAATGATAACAGATAACAATTTTACAGTATTTTGAATTTTGCAAAGTAATTTGCCCAAATCATCTCATTTGGTGCTCAAAACCCTGCAAGGAAGGTACTATGAGTATTATTACCTTTATTTAATGACATGCCCATGGTCACACATCTATTAAAGATTGGGGAGGGGAGATTCAAACCCAGATCTCTCTTGATCCCAAATTCTGTACACTTTTAATTATCCCCAAGATATCTGATGGCGACAAAGGTGACACATTTGTTGGAATGACATACAAAACTGGGAGAGCTAGTTAATGGTGAATGACAGAATTGAGATTTTAAAAGATTTTGACAAGTTAGAATGATGAGCAGGTTTTAATACAATTAAACTGATTAGAGATAAATGTAAAATCCTATACTGTTTGGATTAAAAAAAAACTGCTCACCTGTAAGATGGTATAGATAGGACTAGACAATGTGAATGATTTCATTTATGTTTAAAAGACTTGAAGACTGCAAGCCCAAAATGGGAAAAAGAGAGAGGGGTTGGAGAGCGAGAGACAGAATACTAAGAGGTGAATTTAAATTTGATATAAGGAAAAATTTACACAATTAGAGCCACCAAAAAGTAAAATGACTTGTCTCATCAGGGAGCAAGCTCTCCATTTCTGAAGGTCTTCAAGTGAAGGTTTTATAACTGGTTGTTTAGGTCTGACCATGTCACTTCCTTACTCAATAAACACCATTGTCTATAGGAACAAACTTTTCTATTTGTTTCATTCACAGCCTTGCTCCAAATTACTTTTCCAGCCTTATTATGGATAACTCCCCTTCCCATCCTCTACAGTTCATCCAAATTTGACTTCTTGTTGTTCCTCATACATAACGCTGCAATTCCCATCTCCATGCCTTTGTACTAGCTGTCCCTAGAGCTTTGATTGACTCTTTCTTCATCTCCCCTTAGAATCTTTTATTTCTTTAAAAATTCATCTCAAATGCCACATTCTGCCTGGAGCCTTTCTTGGTCCTTTTGGCAGCTAGGGCCTTTCACTATCTCCAGCCCTGGGTTCAAGGAGGAGAGTACCTCTGCCATGAGGGCTTGCTGAGGCTTCTTCAGGGCTGCTTGTGTCCAGCTTTCACCCAACTCTTACCTGTTGCTCCAAGAAGCTATAGCATGCAAGACAACCATACCCTGGCAAAACTCTTGGCAAGAGGGCTGAACTAGGCTGAGGGTAACCAATGGATCTCAGACCTATTGGTGAATTAGGGGGATGTCTACTTAAAAATATGTGTTGACTTTCCCAGGCAGAATGAGCAGATGAGAACAATTTGTTCCAATGGTCATGAAGGTAGCTGAAGCAGGTGCTGTGGAACGCTTAGAGTTTGGTCAGACCTCAAAGATGCCAAGATCATCCACTGCATTCTGGGCCATTGTGGTCCTCTAGACTTTTGTTTTGCCACTGGACTTTAATACCTGGAAGAGAGTGAGGCTGACAACTCTGCACAACTCTGCCACTCTTAAATCCAATTTACTAGAAAGTTAAGACATCACCTTGTGATGTCATTGATCTTCTTCAGAATGAAAGACAACACATCCCAAAGCAAATAGTTAGTAAATGATTATTGATTGATTGTTGTTACCAAAAGAGTTCTTGCTCAGTTACAGAATAAAACTCTGAGGCAGCATAGATTAGTGGGCAGAACACTAAATTTGGATTCAAATCCTGCCTCAGATACTTACTAGTTGTATAATCCTGGGTGACTAAGCCCCTTCACTTCTCTTGGGCCTTGGTTTTCTTTAACTGTAAAATTAGGGGAATAAACTAGGCCTCTTCCAACTCAAAGCACCTGTAATTTCAAGATAAATATTTGTTTCATCCTCCTCACTGAAGGTTGGTTCCACCATTTTTATCGTCCTTCACTGGTCTAGTGTCAAGAAAGACTGAGTTGAGTTCCCTTCCTTAAGCTGGGCAGTGCCCCAATGTTAGTTACCTAATCAGATCAGCTACAAGAGAAAGCCAATGGTAAATGGGATTTATTTGCCAGGAACTTTTGTAATGCAATGCAAAACACCCTCATCAGCATAGACAGCTTAATAGTATGTTCTGGTGGCAGCTCACAATGCATCCATATAGTTCCAGCCTGAATAGTTGATAAAGAAACAACCCTGTGGACCATAATTAACTACATTAGGCACAGTAGTAGAAATAATGTTTAAACAACAGTTCAACAGCTGCAACACCCATGTTCTTCAAAACTTGATTTCTAATACTCTAAATAGATAAAGGGAAAAGTAATTTCTTTCTTCCTCATCATATCTTTTAATTAAAGTAAGTGTAAGATAAAATCTTCTGTGTTGCAATATGGTTCATTTCTAAAATGACAACTATTGATTTTGTTTCAAAGATTCATATTAACCTGCAATATGTGATTCTCATCACAGATGTATAAATAATCTTCCACAAAAATAAACTGTAGAATTTCATAATATTTATAAAATGTTAAAAAAAAAACAGCAAAATGAATGAAAAGGCTCCAAACATGCCTGCACTTTCGATTTAAATTTCTTTTGCATAAATTGATATATTTTGAATTTGCTAGTCTATATCCTCAGTT
This sequence comes from Monodelphis domestica, assembly GCF_027887165.1. NCBI lineage: Eukaryota > Metazoa > Chordata > Mammalia > Didelphimorphia > Didelphidae > Monodelphis > Monodelphis domestica. Next base: position 212,968,628 of record NC_077227.1, read on the forward strand.
TAATTAACCAATCAACAGTAATTTATTAAATGTCTATTGCATGCCAGGCACTGTGCTATGGAACTATGAGAAAGAACAATGACTGAAGAATCAGAGGACCAGGATTCAGATATTGTTTGTGTAACTTTGAATAACTCACTTTTTTCTTGGGCTTTAGTCTCTTCATTGGTAAAATGAAAATGCTGAACTGTATGACCTCTGAGACCCCTTTATGCTTTAGACCTATAACCCTAAGATCTAGAGTTATGAATAAAAGAGTGACATGGAGGAGATTCTCTCCTGCCCTTATACCTCATGGGAAGTGGTATCCAGGGAAGAGCATTTTGGTCCAGGCAGTCATGGAGCAGTAGATGACTTACAAGGGTAATAATGCTATTGTTCATTCAAGTGTGCCCAACTCCATGTGACCTCATTTTGGGGTTTTCTTGGCATAGATACTGGAGTGATTTGCCATGTCCTTCTTCAGCTCATTTTATAGGTGAGGAAACTGAGGCAAACATAATTAAGCCACTTGCCCAGCATCACAGCTAGTCAATTTCTGAAGCCAGATTTGCTGGCCCATTGCTCTATCCACTGCCCCATCTAGCTGTCCTCTAACTTTGGTAATATTTGTTGGTTATTATCCCCCTTCACCAAGATCACTTAGTGATCTTTGTCAGCTCCCATGGTTCCAATTTTCATCAGTATAGTGATAGTTACCCCACCCCACCAAACTCTCCTGACCCTAAAGGCTTGAATCTCCACCTGCCTGTTACACATCACAAGCTGGATGTTCCATAAAAATAAATTTGATGTGTCCAAAACCGGACTCATTATCTTCTCCCAAATACCCTCCCATCTCAAGGGTCACTCCATCTTTTCAATCAACTAGGCTAGCAACCATAATTGCCTTGCCCTGTCAATTTTACCTTCTTAACATCTCTCAAACATCCCTCCCCTTTGGCATAGCCATCACAGTGGTGCATCCTCACTTCATGCCTGGAATATTACAACAGCCTTTCCAGTTTTCTTATATCCTACTCTACCCCATGCACTCTGCAATCCAGTGATACTAGCTTTTTTGCTATCCTTCACACAAAGGACCGAATCTCTCAACTCCAGGCTTTTGAACTGGCCATTCTCCATGCCCAGGATAATCTCCCTCCTGATCTCTGCCTCCTGACTCCTCTGAATTCCTTCAAGTTCCAACTAAAATCTTATCTTCTACAAGAAGCTTTTCCTGGTTCCATTTAATACAAAAGCCTCCCCCCTATTGATTATGTCCAATTCATCCTGTATATATCTTGTTTATACAAAGTTGTTTTCATGTTGTCTCTCTCATCAGACTGAACACTTTGGGAGCCAGGATTATCTTTTGTCTTTCTTTGTAAATCCTGTACTTGGATCAGTGCCTGGTATTGATGAGTGAGACTCATCAATAGTAGGTATCAGTGTTTATTGACTATTGAAACATTTCTTGAAGCCATTCCCCAATAGATAGGAGGTCAATGGATATGAACAAACATTTTCTAAACAGAAAAGGCAAACTATTAAGGGTAATATGAATACTCTGAACTATTATGTACATACACATATACATCCATAAAATAATAAAATTCTAAAAGGTTTTGTTTTGATGAAAATATTAAAAAAATACTCTCATTCTCAGAAGCAAGCACTTCAGCGGTGGTTATTTGGCAATCAGTTTTTGTAAAAAGTCACTGTCATTTTCCAATTGGCTCTACAATGTGGCTGGTCTCGCTATGTATTCACTCTAACCTCATTGCTAGTCAGATGCAGCTGAGTGACTGCTGACATTTCGAATTTGGGTTGGAACTTGAAGGGCAATCAAAATTCAACTATTTGCTTTCCTTTCTTACCTTGCCACTTCATGTTGCGGCCTGAGGCAGCCAATTGATTTTTACATTTTAAGATATTTTTAAGTAATTTGTCTTCAGTAGCGGCCCCCTTTTGCTTCACATTGTTGCCGGGACTGGCCACATGATACTTCTCTGCTCAGAAATTCTTTATTAGATTATATTTCAACCCAACTTTTCCCAGACACTTTAGCTTAGCACCGCAGTAGCAAGGCTGCACCATTTTAACTGTTTAATTGGATAGCATTTAGAACATTAAGGTGAGTGTGCCTTCAAAGTAATTACAAGAAAAACCAGCCAGTTGGATTTTGTTTTCCTAGTGGAAGTTCTGTATCAAAGTAAGGCTAGTCAACTGCAGACCCCAGCCAAGATCATGGCCAGTCATTGAGCAGGACACTAACAGGTGTCAGGTGGTGTTTCTTTCCATCTGTCCTAAGCACTTTGCCTCTATCATTGTAGAATGCAGCAAAACCTATTCATATACTCCATTTCTAACAAGTAAAGGAATGACTGATGAAACTTACCTTAATTTAGTGTAATTCCTTTATGATACTAGTGATGGGGAGAAACAATATAAAGGGAGAAGAGGGCCCAGGACAGAGCTCAAGGGAGACACCTGTGATGACTGGGCATGACTGTAAAGTAGTCAGACAGGTAGAGCAACCAGGATAGAGTCACAGAAACAAGTAGAAAGTGAGGTGTCAAGGAGATAGAGTCAAAGGCTACAGAGGTCATGAAGGATGAAGACTTGGGGGGGGGGGAAGCCATTAGATTTGGCAAATGGTTACCTGAAACCAAGAGATAAGAGTGATAGTCAATAAACATTTATTAAGGACATACTATGTGCCTAGCTCTGTGCTAAGCACTGAAGATACAAAGAAAAAGCATAAGATAGTCTACCCTGAAGGACTCAAGCTGAAAAGGGAGAGGAAGTACTCATTGAGATTCTGGAAATCTGAAATCCTAGAGTGCAGCCCAGTAGGAAATGATGAGTTGAATGCATAGATGCCCTCCTTAAATGGAGGATTTTGGAGCTCCCCAGTGTCTCTTCACCTTCTTCAACCTGAGAGAGAGAAGGGCCCCAAGGGCCAGGAGTACTGAGGAATTTCAGGGTTGGTGCCATCTCACTGGATAATTTTTGGAGAAGTCAGGAGAGCAACTGGATAGAAAATGATGAAATGAATGAATGCTTTCATCAAATGGAGGATACTACTTTAGAATCTTTTTTTTTTTAAACAAAGAATATGTTATCTTAGGTTAGAGCATTAATATTTTTTGGTCAAAGGCCATTGAAAGGTCTCACATTTTACATATACACACATACACACACACACACACACACACACACACACACACACACATATATATATATATATATATATATATATATAAATCAATATGGAATGCCAGAAATGATGCACTGCTAAACAGGAAAAATATAAAGATAGTGATGGGTAGGTGAAAAGAGGTGGGGAGAAAGGCACTAGCTGCCAATCTTTCTCTCCTAGACCACTGTGATCATCTTTTATTTATTTTTATTTTATTTTATTTTTTACCATCTATTTCCTTTTCCTAAAGGCAGAAAAAGAGGATATTTATTTATTGGGGGTTTTTTTTTGGAAAATTTTATTTAATTACCCAATCATCTTTTAATTGGTCTTTCTCCCTAAACTGTCATTTGCACCAGTGCTTAAGTCCTTTTCCTAGTGTATTTTGTTGTTCAGTCATGTCCTGCTCTTTGTGACCCCAATGAACTCGTGGGAATTTCTTGGCAATAATACAGAAGTGGTTTGCCACTTTCTTCTCCTGTGTCTCCCTATTTTACAGTTGAAAAACTGAGGCAAATGAGGGTTAAGTGGCTTGCCCAAATATAAGTGTCTGAGGCCAGATTTGAATTTAGGTCTTCCTGATTCCAAGTTCAGTGTCCTATCCACTGTGCCACTTCATTGTGCCTTCCTAAAGCATAGATCTGATCGTGTCTCTTGTCCAAATGCTTTTATTAGTCTACTATTGTCAATAGGTCAAAATACAAATTCTTCCACAATCTGTTTCTAATCTGCTTTTCCATTTTTTCCCCCATCTGTGTTTCAGACAAACTAGACTTCCAGTTATTCCCCATTCTCATAATATCTTACCTCCATGTAGATCTCCAAATGTTGAAGTCTTGCCTTTCATTCAAGGCTCTGCTCAGGTGCTAAATTGTCCTTAATTCTAATTGCCCTTCCTCCCAGCTGGAGGTGTTCCCTCCCTTTGGACTCCCAATTAAAATTCCCTTTTCCTTAGTTCTGATATTTCAGGTAGATGTTAAGAGGAAAGCAACCTAATAGGACTGATTCCTACTAAAATATAAATAACGTATAGCCCCTTAACTTTTAGTCATTGAGCAGCGTGGATTAAGCACTTAATTTTTGCTTAAACTGGGCAGCTAGGTAGTACAGTGGATAGAGTGTCAAGCCTGGAGTCAGGACGATTGCTCTTCCCAAGTTCAATTCTGGCCAACATTTAGAAGATGTGTGTATGTGACCCTGGGCAAGTCACTTAATCCTGTTTGCCTCATTTTCCTCATCTGTAAAATGAGCTGGAGGAGAAAATGGCAAACCTTTCCAGTAGTTTGTCAAGAAAACCCCAAATGGGGTCACAAAGATTCAAGCACAACTGAAAATTGAACACCGTATACTTTAATACTCCTGAGAAGTATTTGCATTTCTTAAAAAAGGGGGCTTCTTCACTCAAATATATGTCTCATGGATGGAATTTCTGAAAATGCAACAAAATGAAGGGAGATCTGGGATGCCAGAGTGTAAGCAAGCCAGCTCTGCCTGGGAGTCTGCCTTGGGCTGTCCTTGCTCTGCAGAGCTTTTCTTTCTCTTTTTCTGAGTTGGAAGATTCTCTAACAGCTCCAAATTTTGGCACAATGGTTCCTATAGCAGCATCAGCAGGGGCTCCGGTAAATAAAGAGGGAGAAAGGGCTGCCATTTGTATTTGTGGGTTATTGTGAGTTAGGTGTTTGAGAGCAGGGGCCAGACTCCATGTACTGCTATTTCCAGCGCAAGAGGACACACCACACATGATGGCACACATTAAACTTACACCCCTCTGAAAGGAGGTATTTAGGGACTTTGATTTAAATCAGACATTTTCTAGTTTCAACGGCACCTGTTTTAAGAGATGGCTCTGGGTAATCTCTCGGGATCTGTGATTAGCTGTGCCCACACCAGGAACATACAAATAAAATCACAATGAAAAGCAAAAACAAATATTCAATGAGCCCACAGCTAGCATATACCACTTCCTTGTCAGGCTGGTGAATGGCATTTTCAGAGCATGTGGACACTGCTATCTTCCTTCATGAAATTAATTAGTTTGTGTAATTTGGTCCCTTAGGAAATTTTGGTTCAGATATAGCACGTGGTTCCAATGAAGTCTTAATGGTTGCCTAATTTTCTGGCTGCTTGACTGCATAGCAAAGGGGGTCAAGGGACTTCCCCAAGGGTCATACAAACCACCTTGCCACAGCTGAGGATTATTTCACAATTCTGCCTCCCAGGGAACCAGGAAAGAATTAGGTCACATGACAATCTATATATTTCTAATAACTCTGGTTGGAATGGATGACTGGGTGAATGTGCCCTGAGGCATAATTTCACTGGGGATGGGGGGAGCTTTCCAACAAGGCAGAGGCAGGTTGGTAGGTACAGCATCAGAAAGATGTGGGCTTAAGCACCAGCTTAGCAACATCCTCGGTCCTTCCAAAAACTCCTTAGGGACCGAAGAAGCCACCTGGGTTGGAGGAAGAAATTTCCACAATGGGAGAAACCACCTCCACTGCCATGTTCTCTTCATGCATTTGTGAAGATAAAATCAGAAGCTGGGATGGCAGTTAACTAATAAGCATTTATTAAGTGACTGCTATAAGCCACTATATTTTATCACTGGTACATATTGTCAGGCCTCCAAGTTCTATCAGTTTGGCATCTGGGTGATTTTATCATGCTTTTAGGTACTCTGCCTTATAGGCAGGTTGCAGGAAAAGGAGGTGCTAATTCATTCTATAAGTATACACAAACAGGAAGATCACCAAATTTCATTAAGTGGAATCTCCTGCTAAAAAATGTAAATTCCTTATCCTAGAGGCAGCTAACATGGTGGGGTGAATAGGGTGCTTGGGATCAGGAAACCAGAATTTGTGTACAGTCTCAGATCCAGAGCAAGTCACTTTACCTCTGTCTGCCTCCATTTCCCTATCAGTAAAATGGCCCTTATAATAGCAACTGCCTTGGAGGGTTGTTATGAGGATCAAATGAGATAATATTTGTAATGTGCTTTGCAAAACTTAAAAGAAATATATAAGTGTATTTTTTATTATTAATATTATTCCAATATGCTTCATTTCATAGACAAAGAGACCGAGTCCCAGAGATAGGGAAGGACTTGCCCCAGGTCACACAGCTTAATCAATTGGCAAGGCTGGGCCTTATAACCAAGTTCAATCAGGTCCAAGTTCATTGTAATTTACAGTATACTATGCCTTTCCATGGACTCTGGTTAATTATAATTTTTATCATGTTCTGATCTGGAAAAGTTGCATTTATCATTTCTGCTTTCCTGGATTTGTTTGTAATATTTCTATGCCCTAGTACATGGTTAATCTTTGTATATGTACCATGTACTGCTGAGAAGAAGGTATTTTTCTTTTTATCCCTGTTCAATTTTCTCCAGATATCTATTAACTCTAATTTTTCTAACATTTCATTCACTTCCCTTACTTCTTTATTTTTTGGTTTGATTTATCTAGTTCTGAAAGAAGGCTGAGATCCCTCATTAATATGGTCTTACTATCTGTTTTCTTCTTAAGCTCATTTAATTTCTCCTTTAGAAATATGGACATAAATGTTTAGTAATGATATTACTTCATTGTTTATAGTACCCTTTAACAAAATGTAATTTCCTTCATTATCTCTTTTAATCAGATCAATTTCTACTTTAGCTTTGTCTGGTCTCATGATTGCTAATCCTGCTTTTTTTACTATAGATGAAGCATAACAAATCTTGCTCTAGCCTTTTACCTTGAATCTGTGTGTGTCACTCTGCCTCAACTGTTTTTTGTAAACAACATATAGTAGGATTCTGGTTTTTAATCCATTCTGCTATCAGCTTCCATTTTATGGGTGAGTTCATCCCACTTACATTCAGCATTGTGATTACTACCTGTATATTGGCATCCATCATGTTATCTCCTTTAGATTCTGCTCTCTTCTCTTTCTCTCTGTTCCTTCTCACTAGTATTTTGCTTTTTGTGCCCCAACCCATTTCCCCCTTCCTTCAATTACCTCCCTCTTCCCTTGTCTTATTCCCCTTCTACTTCTCTGTAGGGTGAGACAGAATTTTGTACCCCATTGAATATACTTGTTTTACCTTCTCTGTGTCAGTTATGGTGAGAGTACAGTTTAAGCATTGCCTGTCACCACCCTTGTCCTCCCCTCTTTATAATGATTTTTCTTGCCTCTTTGGTATATAATTTACTCCATTCTATTCCTTATCTCTCAGTGCAATCTTTACTTTCACTCCTTGATTTTTAAATATATCACTCATATGCCTATATATCATACATCCATATTTCATATCATCACATTTACATACATATCATATCATCCTATATACATCATATCATTATAATCAGCTTAATTCCCCACTATCTTTCTGAGTATATTCTTTTTATTTTCTCTACTACTAAAAGTAATTTTTCATAATTACAGATATCCTCTTTTCATGGAGACATATAAACATGTTGATTTTAATGAGTCCCTTAAATTTTCTCTTTTTTATTACCTTTTAGGGCTTCTCTTGTATCTTGCATTTTGACTTCAAATTTTTTGTTTAGGTCTGGCTTATTCCTCAGGAATGCTTGGAGATCTTCTATTTATTGAATGCCCATTTTTTCCCCCTGAAAGAATATACTTAGTTTTGCTGGATAGGTGACTCTGGGTGGTAAACCCAAATATTTTGCTTTCCTGAATATCATATTCTATGCCTATTGATCCTCTGTGAATTTTAAAACTATTCTGCTCCAATCAGACTGTACTTTAGAAGATCTGATTTAGCTATTTCCTGATCAATAACAATAGAGATACTTGGATTAACAGAATCAGGTCTTGGGAACCCTGTATTTCTCCACCCTCCTTAGTTTAACAAGATTAGGAAGGTCTGCACCAAACTCGAGATTTAATTATCTGAGGAAATAGCCTTCAACAGACATGTGCAGAAAAAGTGGACAGACCTCTGGGCTGTCCTAAGTCAAGCTAAGCTATTATTGGTACAGATGAGATGCAGGAAAGTGATGTAAAACCATCTATATAAGGCACGTCACTTCCTCTCTCTTCCTCTTTTCCCGGAGAGGTGACTCTGGCTGGCAGTGTGCTAGGTGTTCCAATATCTTGGAGTAGCGGCAGTTATTTTTTTCTGTGTTTGGCGGTGAGTTTACCCTGAAACTGTTTCAGGTTCGGGCATCTTGGCTTAGCCCTTTCTTTTTGGAGTTACAGCTGACTCTTTTCTCCTTCACACTCCAAAATCTTATCTCCTAATCTTCCTGCCTGGTGCTAGCCAGGCAGGGGGAGAAAACCTACTCCTTTCCTTCTTCCTTCTCCTTAATCGCCTCCACTATCAATTAAATCACCAAAAAATTTCCAGCTGACTTGGGTGTTTCATTTAGGATTTTAAAAATAAAATCCTTGGTGACCAAAATAATTATTACATTCAGTCTCAACCATAATTTTAACCTTTAGATAATGTAGAAGCTGCTAGGTCCTGTGTGATCCTGATTGGTACCTGATCCATGGTACCTGGATGGTTTCTTTCTGACTTCTTGAAGGATTTCCTCCTTAGCTTGTGTAAACCTTAAAATTTCTTAGACTTATAAATGTTGGAAATTTCATCATTGGGAAATTTCATACTTGAAAAATTTCCTACTGATAGTCTATTGGAATGTGAACCCCCCTTGGCATGGGAGGGTCCTTCTCCTCCCTACTTAAGATTACTTTAGGACAGAAACCTTTTGCTGAACAATGGAAAGGGCTTTGACCTATACTTAAGCATAGAACAGGAAGTTCTTTGAGTCATGATTGATTTTAGAATTGATACAATAGAGATACTTGGAATGACAGAACCAGGTCTTGGAACTTACAATCTCCACCCTACTCAGTCCTAACAGGATTTAGGAAGGGCTGTAGCATAGATCAACATTAAATTATTTGAGAATATGACCTTCAACAGATATGTGCAAAGGGGCAGACCTCTGGGCGGTCCTGGGTTAAGCTAGAGCCACCATTGGCACAGGGAAGACATGGACAGTGATTGGTAGATGTGAGAACTGAGGGGAGGGAACTGAGATGGTTTCCTTAAAGATAGCGGGGTCTGAGGACTGAGGGGTGGTTTGAGAGGTTTTGCTCTGAGAGGTGGTACTCTGAGAAGCTTGCTCTGAAGGAGGCTGGAGGTAGAGGCCCCTGAGACTGTTTCTTCATTTTGGTCATGTGAGTGATAGGGACTGATCTCTTTTCTTTGCCCCAGCTATCTAAGGGCTTGGGCCTTTTGGCCCAGCCTAAACAGAGGGGGTATTTAAGCCCTATTCCCTTCTCTTTCTCTCTCTCTCTCTCTCTCTCTCTCATACTTTTCTCCCTCCTATTTTTAATTAAAAACTCCATAAAAGGTTGACTGCTGACTTGAGTTTTCATTTAGGAATTACATAGCTGAATTCCTTGGCGACCTTAAATTAATATATATATCAGTCTTTTAAGGTGATTTCCTTGTCATACTTGGTAGCTCTTGAATTTAGCTATTACATTCCTGGAAGTTGTCATTTGAGGATTTCTTTCTGGAGGTGATCTATGAATTTTTTCAGTTTCAATTTTATTTTCTTGTTTGAGGATTTCTGGGCAGTTATCTTTGGTAATTTCTTGTAATATGAAGTCCAAGTTTTTTTCTTGATCATGGCTTTCAGGTAGTCCAATAATTCTCAAATTGTCTCTCTTAGATCTATTTTCAAGGTCAGTTGTTTTTTTTAAATAAGATATTTGATGTTTTCCTCTGTTTTTTTTTTTCATTCCTTTGATTCTGCTTTATTGTTTCTTGATTTCTCATGAAATCATTAGTTTCTAGATGGTCAATTATGATTTTCAAGGCCCGATTTTCCTCTGTCAGTTTTTGGGTCTCCTTTTTCAATTAGCCCATTTCTTCTTGCATCACTTTCATTTCTTTCCCGCTTTTCCTCTGCCTCTCTTTATTGGTTTGTGAAGTCTTTTTTGAGCTCTTCCAGAATCTGTGTCCAATTCATATTTTTCTTTTGGACTTTACATGTGTTTGCTTTCACTGTCCCCTTCTGTGTTTGTACCTTATTAGGTGATTTGCTGTTGTTTGCTCATTTTTCCTATCTAATTATATGTAAACTCTGTTTTCTGGGAAGTTGGGGTACTCTCTTAAATGATGCTATTTTTAGCTTTATGAGTTTTTACCAGTTTCAGTTCTTAGAAGATAATGTGATGGTCTGAGGGCTACAAACCCTCTCCCCTAATGATTCAGTCACTTCGTGAGATACTAATAGTTTAAAGACTTGTCTTAGGCTTGGACTTAAGCTTTTCATCTCACTCTAAACTTGATCAAGTCAGGGGCTGATCAAATTCTAACCCTAGGCTTAAGCTCAATTTTTTTGGTCTCACTGTGTACTTGATCCAATCAGGCACACCCTTGATTGCCCTGCCCTGGTGCTCCACCCTTAGTTTTGGGCCAAAAAATGGGGGGGGGGCTAGGGTACTGTGAACTGTGTCTTCACCCCAAAGTGTAAACTCTGTCTTTATCCCAAGCCTAGACTGGAATTCCTGGCTACATTCTGGGCCCATAGATCAGCCAACTTCAGCCCTGACTGCCCTGGGCTGGGACACCAGACTTCTCCATAGGTTTGAAATGTCAAGAGGTGTAGACTGGCTTGTACCACTATTTGCCCAGGCAGGATCTTGAGGTCTGAATGTTAGCTTGAGATTAGGTTCCTGAATCTGGGCAGCAGATTTAGGGTTGGGGAATGGCTCACTCTTCCCTCCTTGCTATAGTCTCTTGCTGGCTCTGTTCTCCTCTCACCCCAGTTCCCCAGATGTTCTCTGACTACCTTTTGGGGTTTTTTTCCCCTTGAAAGGTATTTCACTCTATCTCCCTGTTGGTTCTTTCACTCCTGTATTTGTTTTGGGGTGATATTTTCATCTTGGTCAGAAAGGATTCTTGTGGTGACATAGACCTATTCTGGTTCACTCCACCATCTTGGCTCTATATTGTGGAAAGGAAACAAGACTGACAGTTGGTGGGGGAAGGGGCAACTGGGAGTGGCAGTTGGGTCTTGTGACTAGCACTTCCTTCCTGCTGGGCTTTACTTCCTTCCTGGTGTTGGAAGAGAGAGGAGCTTTTTTCTGCCCAGTCTGTAGTAGAGTACCTCTACTCTGTTCAGCCTGAAGACATAGGCTTCTGAAGGTTAGAACTGTTCTTGTTTGCTTTCTGTCTACTGCTAAGAGTCTGAATTTGACAAAGCTAGCACAGATATAGAGTAGACGGGAGGGAAAGAAACCCTCCACCAGCCTGTGGGGCCTGGCCTCAGCTCCAAAAGCTGAGACAAACTCCAACCTTATTTAGGGGCATCCCTCGCCTCATTTCTGATACTTCTCCAATCCAAACTGGTTATTAAAATTTATAGTATTTGAATTTGCAGTCAGATAAGTGGACTATCTTTTCTGAGCATAGAGGGAGCTGAACATCACTTCAGTCATTCAACAACAAACAGTCCTTATCGGACCCCTGCTGCTTCCTCTCAGCAGGGGGCATCTCTCTCCTTTGCCTCACCGAGCAATATTCCCTCTCTCCCCTCAACTCCTCCATATCCTGCTACAAACCCCCCATTTCCCCTGTTCTTCATATCCCCTGGTTTTTCATTTCCCAGTCTTTTCCCAATAAATATTACACTATAGTATACTATGATACTTACATTTAACCTTTAAATCTTAAAACTGCACTAATGCTTTTGGATTAACTTTGGGCAAAAATTTGTCAGGTTTTCTTGTAGATTGAAGGCTGGATTGGCAACACCATAAATTTCTTAGTTCTCTTCTCTTACAAGAGGCTCATTAAAACAACAACATCAAAGGAAACCTTTACATTATGTACAAGTAGAGAATGTGGTGAGCGCATAGTATCTATGGAAGTGCTGAGTTTCATGATCTTGTCTTCTGGAAAAGACTAAAAAGGCAATGCCTAGTAATTACTATTATAAATATTTTATTTGTGGATGAATCCAATGAATTCAAATGCATACAGAGCAAAACATGATTTCCTTATAAATATGATGAAAAAACATATTTCATCAATAATATGTTTCTATTGGTTTAAACCTGCTGATCTCCAGTGATCATTTTATTGCCAATGCCTTAGCCATTGTTTCTGGGGTTAATTCTTGGGATATCACTCAGGTGGTGGTGGCAATCTTTTCACAACTTCAGCTGCTATCCTTAGGTAAGCTTTGGCCTGCAAAAGAACATACATGTTTACTATCCTTCTTCCATCAGCAAATAAAAGTGAATGTAATGTGAGAATTCTGTGTCTTAAAGTTCTTCCTTGAGTTGAGAAAGAAACATGATATGGATGGGACACTGGGACAAGTTAAGAGAAGGGGAGAGACAGACAGACAGAGAGACGGAGATGGAGAGAGACAGAAAGAGAGGCAGGGAGAGAGAGAGGGGGCAAAGAGGGAGAGAGAGAGACAGACAGAGACAGAGAGAGACAGAGACAGACAGACAGGCAGACAGAGAGACAGACAGAGAAAGAGGCAGAGACAGAGACAGACAGAGACAGAGAAAGAGACAGACAGAGAGACAGAGAGAGAAAGAGAGAGATGGGATAGAGAAAGATAGATAGATACACATATATACATACACACATAGATAAATAGAAAGACAGATAGATACATAGATAGATACATACACAGATACATAGATAGATACATACATAGATAGATACGGTTTTCCAAAATCTTAATGCAGTTTTAGGCTATTAAAACTATATTAATAGTCATATTAATATGGGGTTAGCCAGGTATAGTGGTACACATCTCTTATCTCTACTACTGTGTAGATAGATATCTTGAGCTCAGTTCTAATTTAAAGCTATTAAAACTCAAAACTGCACTATGATTTTGGGGACATCTTATATATGCAAACATGTGCATATCTTTATGTGTATATATATGTGTAGAAATTCACATGTGCTTATTATGTATGGGGGTATACATATATACACATATAACAGCCCTACTTTAGGGGCATACAATATATTTTGCAATAGATTGTATTCATAGCAAAATAGCATGACCACACATTCTATATACACACCCCAGCTCAGTCCATTCTATCACAGAAGCATATTTCCAGATTAAAAACCAATCTTACCTGCCTATGCCATCCTTATTCTAACTTGTGATTTAAGACAGTGCTACATCGCTAGGCCAGTCAGAGAGAAACTAACTGTAAGGTAAATTAAGATTATTCCTCATAATCATTCACATGTCTATGAATCAAGGACCACAGATACAGAGCTGGAAGGGTTCTCACACAACTCCCTCATTTTAGAGTAGTTAAGTGATTCGCCCAAGGTGATACTGGTAATAAGTGTCAGAGGTGGGATTTCCATACTTGAAAAATGGTCTTCAGTCCAGGGGGCATCTAGGTAGCTAAAGCAGCTTTGTTTGTGCTGTTTAGACATTCTTGCCACTGAGAGTATGTGAGCACATGAATACCCAAAGCATGAAAATCTGTTTGCATCAGAAGATTTACAAAGGACTCATTTGATCCTCAGGGTAATTCCACAAGGCAGGCACTAAATATAGGATTATTCCTTTTTCATTTTTGTTTTTCAAAGTAGGGGATCTCAAAATTTCACCTAGTGCCACCTCCCATGTTGATGCCAAAAATAGTGTGGATACCTGACCAGCAGAGCTCATTGCAATCCTCTCTATCCCCAGTTTCCAGATAAAGAAACCAAAATTCAGATAAGATAAGCCACTTGGCCATGGTTACACCACTGATAAGCATCTGAGATGGGATTTGAACCCTAATGTCTCTTGATTCTAGCATTCTTTCTTATTCTATCTTACTTCCTTTCCCTACAGTAATAGGAGAATTCTATTTTGCTATGCTAGGAAATAATCTAACTATTGTATTTAAAGGAGATAGCTTCTTTCAAGTTTGTTTCAAAGTGCTAGATATGGTTTCACATTTAGCACAATGGACTAAAGGCATATAAAACCTTTAAAATGCAGAGGCCACAAATACGGTGTATTTTAAATGTTTTAAAGCTAATTCTAAAAATGGTTATAACAAACCCCATTATGACTAACAGAAGCTATCAATTTTGCTTTAAAGGGAAGTTTATAGGCCACAAATGAAAGCAGGCCACCATATAACTATTAATATAACTTGTTTTCTCTCAAGCCCAATGTACTTTTGCAATATTATGATCTTTATGAAAACTTTTTTTTTTCTAAGAGCTCTTTGAGGTATGAAAGTCTCATATTTTGCAATGAAAATTCAGAGTTTACAAAAAAAGGAACTGGGAGAAGAGTATATTTCCATAATCTTTTAGCCCTTTACATCACATTAGAGACATAAACCCTTAGGATTATGGAAAACATTATGAAAGTTCATAGGTCTACCAGAATGATCAGTTTAACCTTTGCTTAAAGTTCTAATGAATACATCATGTTTGCAGCCATAGCTGCTGGACTGCCATTTGTTGAAGACTTCAGCATGGTACGATTCAGAGCTAGAATAGTTTATCTGGTCCAACCCTCTGATTTTATAGATGAGAAGAAAACAGGCCCCAAGTGGGGAGTTGATTTGCCAAAAGGTCACACAGTAGTAGTAGTAGAGCCAGGATTCAAATCTAAGAGATCTTTTCCCAAACCCACTATTCCTCATGATATTCCACTGCCTCCACAAAGCAATATGAGTTTTCCCAAACTATGTTTGCTAACTGTAGGGTTTTTTAAATTTATAATACTGATTTTAAAAAAATGTATTTAGTTCATGTTGTGTACAGGGCACTGGGCTAGCAGCCCCTCTAAGGGAGCATGGGAAAGGATCAAAGAGTTTGTAATAAAGTTACAGAAGAATTTATAAGCCATTATGATAAAGACCCACCATGGCCCATCCTTTGTAGAACGGCTATGTAAAAACTACCTTAAAAAAAATCCATAATCAATGAAGTGGCAGAAACATAAACAACAGATGTAAAAGGGCCAAATTGAGATTTCTGAAAGCACTGTTACTCCCTCCTTTCTACATGATCTTCCTCTTCAACTTGTGTGATCTGTTTAATGTACCATCTGTAAACTCAGATAATACAGCTGGATTCAACTTGTTTGCTTTAACATTACCAAGCAACAGAAGATGAATTGTGAGGAAAAAATGCAAGAGTTTTACGGGCTTTTTGTGTGTGTTTTCCCTTCCCTCCAAGGATTTAGAGTTCTCATTCATCATCTGTAGTCATTTTCATATTAATATTATATGGTCATGATTTCGAAATTACAGTTTAATGAATTTTCCTTTTGTATTTGGCAATCTCTGCGAGGAGCATCTTACAGTGCATCTTTCAAAAAGCCAAGTGGTACAATTTTTCCTTATTAAAAAAGAATAAAACTATAAATTTAATCAGTAGTACATGGGTGAATTTCCTTCTTCCTTGCCTCTCTGAAAAACAAAAAGTGTGTCTTTAATTGAATCAACACTTTATAATCACAGTGGCATGTGGCAAGCTGTTGGGTGCTGGCTCTTGGGAGGGCACCACTCTTCTCCTCCCCTATGGTTGCCTTTGGCTGTGCTTTTAAGGGGCCCTCATAGTCAGAATTATATTTACTTGCAACTCTAGGGGATAATTGTGAGCATCAGCAGCTTCCCTCTCCATACTGTGCTTATGCACAGACAGGTTTGGTTTTAACTTTGGTCACAGTGATTCACAGCCAACACAGGATTATTTGGGCAAATGCTTCTAACCAAATAACTCCTGAACAGATGCCCCAAATTTCACAATTTATAGATCATTCCTTTGAACACTAACTAAAAAGGAGTTGATATTATTACCTCTACAAAGAATGCTTTTGAAAACTGCAAACAGTGCAGGGGTTGCACAACATGTTCCGATTGCCTTAGCATAAATGAGCTTGTGAGCAGAGAATGAGAGCCCCAAGATGTGAGTGCAGTAGGTAGGAAAGAGGGGGAGAGGGATTGTCAGGTAAGAGAAATCTTGCCTGTTTCATAATTTTGCCTAGGGCTGTTCCTGTACGTAAATCCCAGAGGAAAGAAAAAAATAGACAGCCTGTAATCAACTGAAAATTAGCAACTAACTTGACAGATTTTATTCTACTCTTATTTACTTTCTGTATATCTCTGCATATGCAGCCAGGTAATAGAGTATATAGTCCCCAGTCTGGAGTCAGAAACAATCATCTTCCTGAGTTCAAATCTGGCATTTGACACTTCTTAGCTGTGTGACCTTGGGCAAGTCATTTAATTCTGGTTGCCTCCGTTTCCTCACCTGTAAAATGAGCTGGAGAAAGAAATGACTAACCTCTCCAATATCTTTGCCAAGAAAATCCCAATTGGGATTCCAAAGAGTTGGACACAACTGAACAACAACAAATCTCTATATAAAAGTAGGAATTAGGAGCAAGGGAAGTGGATTTTGTGCTTCAAAGGAGTGATGGAGTAAGTGGATGTCAATTGAAGCAGTGATGTCAAACTCAAACAGAAATAGAGGCCATTAAACCATATATATGTATACAGGCTGCATATTGACTTAGAAAGTTACAAATTGTCATTGTCTATGTTCTATTGTGTTTTTATTGTGTTAAATATTTCCCAATTACATTTTATTTTCATTTGAGTGGCACTCCCACCACAGGATATGCGTTTGACAACTCTAATGTAAAGCACTTTACTTAGTGGGGGGAAAAGCTAAGTTTGAGTCTCAGCTTTACTCTGCCTTCCCAAAGCCTCAGTTTATTCATCTGTTAAGCAAAAATAATAATACCTGTGCCACCTCCCCAGGATGCTATGAGGATTACGTGAGATATTGATGATGATAGTTTTGCAAATTTGCAAAATGCTTTATGAATATTATTTCATTTTATCCTCAAAACAACCTCAGGATATAGGCCATTTTATAGATAAAGAAACTAAAGGAACAGGCTAAATGATTTATCCAGGGTCATAGCTAGTAAGTATGTGAAACTGGATTTTAATTTGGGTCTTTATATACTTTATGCACTATGCCACCTACTTTCCTCTAGATAATGTGTGTACTTTAAAACCATTTTTGGTGTTTGTTCAGTCATTTTCAGTTGCTTCTGAATCTTTGTGATCCCATTTGTGGTTTTCTTGGCAAAAACACCAGAATGGTTTGCCTTTCCTTCTCAAGCTCATTTTACAGATGAGGAAATTGGGGCCAACAGGATTAAGTGATTTCCCCAGGGTCACACAGCTAGTAAGTGGTTGGAACAAGATTTGAACTCAAGAAGATGAGTCTGACTCCAAGCCTGGCCCTCTATCCACTAAGTCACGTAGCTTTCTTAAAATAGTAAGTTCCTTTATAAAGCAACCTTTTATTATTGTTGTTATTGTCATACTAATAATATACCATTGGCATAATATGGGTCATAATATCTAAATTATTTTCCACAAGAGCTAATGGGAGGAAAAGTGATCATGACACTCAGTGATCACACTTAATGGCTCCACTTAATTGGAGCCAAACTTATCTTCCACTCAGGTATATTCTGGTCCCATGAATGTCATTCAATAATTCTGAGTTCAAATTACTTCAAAGAAATTTACTTGATGCTCTTTACAAGAAGTGGGACAGATGGAAAGGGGATACCATTCCAGTTGTAGGGAGCGGAGAAGCCATCCAAAGAGGCAGCCCATCCAATAAAGGCCCTTCCTGGGTACTAATTTTGTTCTATTCTAAATGGGTATGTTAATGAGGAATTGGGGCTCACATCCTTTCTTCACTGAACTAAAATCCATTAATAGGAAGAACTCTGAACTAGAATCTTGGCTGGATGTAACACCCGTAATTTTGAAAAGCAACCATTATGGACAAGAGTTGGAAACATTATCCTAAAGAGCAGAACAATTATAAAGCAAATAGGACTTACAGGTCTCTGTACTTTACCAAATGTATATTTTAATTCTGTTCTACTGACAACCCTTATGAATGCCAGTGTGGGCACATGCAACCCTGCCTATTTTTGTTGTTCAGTTGTGTCTAATTCTTTGTGACCCTTTGAATCATAGCACACCAATCCTGTCCATGGAATTTTCTTGGCAAAGATACTCGGATGTCTTTCTATTTCCTTCTCCAGTGAATTAAGACAGAGGATAAGGGACTTTCCCAGGATCACAAAGCTAGTAAGTACCTGAGGCAGGATTGGAACTCAGTTCTTCCTGACTCTGGGCCTAGTGCTCCATCCACTGACTCACCCAGGGGGGCCTTCTTGCTAATTTAGTAAACTATAATAAACCCTTCCCCCTTGTTTTTCAGATAAGGAGAAGTTAAATGACTTGCTCAAGGCCATAGACAAGCACCTTCCTCATTTTGCTGAGGAAACCTGAGATTCCGTGAAAGGAAGGAACTTACCCACAGTCACCTGGTTAACAAGTGGCAGAGGCGAACCCTGGTCAAGAGAGATCCTAAACTCTAGTCTAGTATTTCCAACCTTCTCCTAGGCACTCCAGACAGACCTCTTAAATTCAACATATCCCAAACCAGAACTCATTGTCTTACCCTCAAAATCCACCGTAGCCTCCCCATTTCTGCCTGAGTCCCTATCTTTCCCAAGTGGCGCAGGCTCACCACCCGGCGTCATCCCTCTGCTCTTCCTCATCATCCCCATTATTTTTAACTCTCCAATGTCTTTCCCAATCTTCCCCATTCTCTCCAGCTCTACCGTCACCACCGTGGTTCAGGTCTTCATAACCTCTTGCCTGGACCACTGTAATCTCCGACTAATTATTCTACCTACCTCAAGCATCTCCCCTGTCTAATCTGTTCTTCACACACCTGCTAATGTGATTTTCTCTGACTGGGTCTCTTTCCTGCTCATTAAGCTTCAGCGATCATTATCAATTCTGAAACAGCCTCATAGCTCAGTTCCAAACCATCTTTCTAAACATCTTATGCATTACACTCCTTAGGCTACACTATGGAATAGGCAAACCGGTCTACTTGTTGGATTCAAAGCCTTCTATTAAAGTGACCCTGGCCAAGTCACTTGACCCCCATTGCCTAGCCCTACCACTCTTCTGCCTTGGAACCAGTACACAGTATTGATTTTAAGACAGAAGATAAGGGTTAATAAAATAAAAAAAAATAATCTTTTAAAAAGCCTTCTACTAAACCCTGAAAATCACTTGGCATTTACTTTGGGTATTTTTAAATTTTATTTTTCATGGGTATATACTGAGATAACTGTGGTGCTGCTAGTTAAGACAGATATCTGTCTTAGACTAGGATCTTTACAAATGTCACTTAATAGAGTTGATAACACCTTTCAGTTGCAAGGAATTTAAATCAAATTTGAACACGCAACAGCTTGCATCCTACTATTGATCCCATCAATCTTGTAACTTGATTTTAAGTTACACTATTCTTGGGTAACTGTCCTTTTTTCTTCCATCATGTCATATAGTTACAATCTCTTCCCCAAGTTGCCATGCCCTTGTACTTGCTAAATCAAGTCAAAAAAGAAGGGGAAAAAATCCCGGAATTATACAAATACATCTCATTTAGGAAGGTTAGAAGAGGGTTCAGAAAATAACCCACAATAGCAAAGCTATACACAACAAATACCAACTTACAAAAAAGAAAAGCTAAGGAATAATTATTCACTTATCAAAAGGTTTCAACATAGATTTTCTCTGATTTAGATGGTTCCCTGAAGGCATTTAAAATATAACTTGATTTAGGAAAAGTTTGATTTGTACAGTTATTTTTTTAAGGATCTCACCTACTGAATAAACCAAAATATATCTGTATTTATTTTGGAAATATTTCATTGTGAAGAAGAATGTTCTTCCTAAAGATTATTAGAAAATGTTGAGTTTTAGTTTTTTAAAAATATGAACTACAAAAAGATACATATACTTAACAAGAAGATGACATATAATAATTTCTACTACCTCCTACCCTACCATACTAAGTGCAATGGATTCTAGGAATTGTAACCATCTGGAAATAGCTGTTATAAATCAAAAATATGTGTATGGACCCTTAAGCCAGCTAAGCTACTATCTTGCTTATAGCACAGCTTCTTGAGATTCCACTCAGCATCTATTTACTTATTTTACACAGAATTCTATCAAGCTCCAATGGTGTAAGTTCTACCATTCCACCATTTATTAAAAGTAACAAATTATATGGGAGAAGTGGCTGCTAGAGTCATGTGTACAAATAGCACCAAGAATGTTAGCAGACAATTTGTGTTTCAGGAAAAGGTCTAAAAATCTTTAAAAAGAAGACACAAGAGGCCTTTTAGTGTAGGAACAACCAGCCTTACTTGTGTCAATGGCCCTTAAGAGGATTACTGTATTATAGAGTGGTATAATAATTGACATTCATAATGTTAACCTTGAGACTTAAGAAAAGGTTACATTGTGTTTTATACACATTGTTTAATAAGTCACACACAATATATGTCATAAAGAATTCCATCAGAAATGATTAAAATAAAATTTTTGTGCTTAAAAAGATAACCTTCAGTTATCAGAAAAATCCATTTGTGTGAAATTTACATTCTTCAGTGATGTTGAATAAGTGAGGCACCAATATACATTGCTTCTTTAGTTTTCTTTAAAAATAATATTTAAGGTCAATACATTAGAAATCCAGCTCTACTGGCTTGTAAAATTTCTCACATCCAATTTAGCACTTTCAAAGTCACCAAGAGTAAAGAGGCATTAAATTTCTCTCTATCAAGCAGTCTGTACTTCAGTGTACAAAAAAGATTCAAACTACATGATCTTTGGTAATCAAAAGACATTGTTAAGCTGGGATCTGGGTGTCTGATGCCTTATAACTGGTTTTCTTCTTGAGCAAAGAAGCTCTTAAATGGGTCCTTTGCTATGAGTATGTTCAGAGCGAGCATTGAGATGTCCACCTCTCCAGACAGAAGTCACCTTTAGAGATGGAGAGACTCACTGAAATTTAGTCCAATCCCCTCACTTTACAGGTGAGGGAACTGTGAGCTAGAGATTAAGTGACTTATTTAACATTAAACAGTCTATGGCAGAGCCAAGAGTAGAAGGTTTAAGTAGAACTACAAGTCCAATGTGCTTTCTTTCTCCCACATCAAGTTGCTTCTAAGCCATTGCCATTTTAGACATGTTCTTCCGAGAAACCAACCCAGGCTCCGTGATTGCCTTCTTCAACATCAAAAGCACAAACACAAAGGCAAAAGCCCCTTCTCCTCCAATTACAGGCAGAAAGGAAAAAAGAGTAAATTTTAAAAATGTATATAACTTACCTCATTACTTTGAGGTTGTGAAAACACGATAGGTTGGCCTGAATCTGAGGCTTCCCTAATATTAAGATGTAATGGAATGTCACCTGAGGAAAGGGAAAAAAGTCACCAAGTATTAATAAGTACACTAAAAAGGTTCTATATGCATTTCACTATTTGAGTTTCTAAAAGAAATAAACCCTGAGGCTACTTGAATTCAAATCAGCTTGGGTTCAGACTATGTTCTGAATTGCTTAATCTCTGAAAGAGGCACTTTAAATGAAATTTAGAGGCCAAAGTATTCCATTTGGGGGTAGGTACAGTAATCTTGTAAGTATAAATTAAAGCTATTTGGCAGCCAATCATAACAAGATAAGGTCTGCTTTTTTTGTTGTTGGAGGTCTCCCAAGTCACTTGTATGTCACTTCTGCTTATAATACAAAGGTATATACATGCTTGCTAAGTAAAAAAAAAAAAGATAGCTTCTTAAAGTTAGCAGCAAAAGGTTAGGAAAAAATAGAAAAAAGTTATCTTATTGCTGCTAGTAGATGATTAATGGAGTCCTTGAGAAAGAAGTGGAAGCCTATTCTCTCTTGCCTCCTAGGCTTGCCTAGGCTTTGCCAGTCAATAAACATTATTGTTTACTATGTACCAGGCCCAATGCTAACTACTAAGAATATAAAGAAAGCAAAAGACGAAGTCTGCTTTCAAGGAGCTCACAACATGGAAACAGCTATGCACCCGAGAAATACAGATTAAATTGGAGATAGTCAAGAGAGGAGAGACACCAGCATTCCTGGAAATGGAATGAGATTTGCTTCTCAGGGCTGATATTGCCATATACTAGCTGTATGTGACTTTGGGCTTAATAAACCTTCTGGGTTTCAGTTTTCTCATCTATAAAATGAGGGAGGTGGATCTAATGACCTCTAAGGACCTTTTAATGCTGACATTTTATGATCCTATTGTGACTCTCTTAGTAATGAAAAATGAAGTTTTTTTTAACAAGTATCTCCCTTTTCACTCATTCTAACAAACAGGAACTCATCCAAGTAAGGCCCCAAATCTGAGAGCATGGGAGAATATGTACGGATATGGACAGAAATCAATGTTGACTAACCAGGGCACTTGGAGTTACCCGGGTAACTCTGAATCTATACCAAGGTTATTAAATCTATTAAACAGAATCAACTAAATTATCAACACATATTTATTAAGGATATACTATGTGCTCAGCCCTGAGTTAGACAATGTAGGTTATTGCACCCTAGGTTATTACATTTTTAAGCCGCTATAACTTATATTATGTGGTCCTGTATCTAGGCAGTCAAAGGACCGACCATTCTACCTCTTGGTTTGCAGAAGTTTGCCAGAAGGCTCCTTCATCCCCTCAAAAAAATCTTGGGCAAGTTATTAAGACTCCTTAAAGAGAATTCAGCGGAAGTCATTCAAACACTTAATAAGTTCAAATATTTTTACAAACAACTTATCCTTATAATATATTCTGAAAAAAGACTTTGGCCCAAGCCATAAATAAAAATAATACATGCAAACTTGGGAATACTAACTCCAAATGGATGGCTTTTTCAGACCTGGGAACACTAACCCTATTGGGAGGAATTATAGAAATGCAAATCTCCATGTATGAAAATGAATTATTTTACTCACCTACACAATCCTATAATGATCTCTCTATAACTGATAGATTCTAGAGCTTGACTATTTCACTTAGATACATGGTAACCAATCAGCTATAAATGAAAAAGGTCATGGGTGAAAAAAATCTTGCTACTGGAATTGTTTAACTTGTTTATCAAGTGGTGGGGGTTCAATTTTTGTCAGAATGTTCTCCTTATCTAATAAATTTCACTTACACAAGATTATATCTAAGTATAGGGAGTCTTCAAAAAGGGAAATTTCCTCCAATTTATAGCCCTAGGAGATGACTTATTATACTCTTTGTCATACAAATTTTTTTTAGTAAATTGCAGGAATAAATAGGAAGAAATTGGGCACCTATTACCTATCTTAGGTAATGGCTGGAAAAACCTGTGGTGTGCAAATATTACAGAATATTCCTGTGTTGTATATTAATTTAACACGATTAACAACAAAAATGCCCTGTTTGTCCATCTCTCTTCTAAACTTCCTTCTGTTCTCTTCTTTGTATTTTTTAAATTACATTTATACTTTTTCCTTCTTCTTCCTTTTTTAATCACTATCATCACCCATCCAGTTTTCCCAATACAAATCTTCCCCCACCCCTCAAATTCAAGGCTCTCTCTTGTAGAAAAATTTATATCAAGCAAAACAGATTCAGTGAATGACTGTGTCTGAAAATTTTTACAAAATCCTGCAAATCTAGTCCTATCTGCAAAGAGGTAGAAAACACATTTCCCCATTAGTTTTCTGAAATCCTAACTGGTCATTGCACTGATCAGAGTTCTTGTCTTTTAAAGTTGTTTTGGTCCCTTAAATTTAATGTTTTACATTATTGAAGTCATTATATAAATTCTTTTCCTACTTCTCATTTCACTGTGTATCAATTCATACAAGTTTTCCCATTTATTACTGAATCTGTTCCTTTCCTTATTTTTTTATAAGCACAACAACATTCCATTATCTTCACAAATCATAATTTGTTCAAGTCATTTCCTTTTTGATGGGTACTCATTTTGCTTCTAGTTCTTTATAACAGAATTGCTACTATAAAAATCTTTGAGCATATGATTCCTTTTCCCTTTTCTTTGATCTCTTTGGGGGTATAGACCCAGTAGTACATACTATCACTAGTTCAAAGAGTATTCAGAGTAGTGAATTTTGAAATATATAGTTCCAAATTACTTTCCAGAATGATTGGATCAATTCAGAGTTTCATCAATGAGTTAGTGTGCCTGTTCTCTTACAGCCCCTCTAACAACAGTCATCTTCTGTTTTTGTCATCTTTACTAATCTAATAGGTCTTAGGTGAAACCTTAGAGGTGTTTTAATTACTGTTCTATTTTTAGTGATTTGGAGTGTTTTTTTCATATTGTTGTTGCAATTTGCATTTCTTCATGAAGATAGATAGATAGATAGATAGATGGATAGATAGACAGACAGACAGACAGACAGATAGATAGAATCAGACATTTATATAAATTTTCCAAGTGTTTTTTTAGCTATTAAACTTTTATCAGAGAAATCTACAACTACTTGCCTAGTTAGGTACTTGCCTTCTATATTCTAACTATAATGATTTTATTTGTGCAAAAGTTTTTCAATTTCATAATCAAAACTGATGATTCCATCTTTTTATGACTGTTATCCCTTGATTAGTCAAGAACTATCTATACTCATATTTATGTCAGGTACATCTTTCCTTCCTCATCTAATTTGTTTATCATCTGATTTTCACATTTATGTTATATATTCATTTGGAACTTAGTATGAAAACTTAGTACATAGTATGAAATGTTAATCTAAATCTAATTTCTGTCAGACTTATTTTGAATTTTCCCAGCTACTTTTGTCAGTTAAGGAGTCCTTACCTCAGTAGTTGTGTCCTTGGGTCTACTGAACACTATGCTACTAAATTCAATTGCTTTTGGAACTTGTTTACTTATTCAGTGCCACTGATCCAACTTTTATATTTTTTTAAGATTAGTACCAAATAGTTTTAAAAAACCAAACCCTTATCGTCTGTCTTGGAATCAACATTAACTACTGGTTCCCAGGCAGGAGAAGGGTAAGGGCTAAGCAATTAGAATTAAGTGACTTATCCAGGATTTCATTGTGAGGAAATGTCTGAGGTCATATTTGAACCCAGGACCTCCTATCTCCAGGCCTGGCGCTCTATCCAATGGGCCACTTAATTGCCCCAGTAACAGTTTTGATGACTGCTACTTTAAAGTATATTTTGAGATCTGGTACTGCCAAGTCTCTTAATATTCCTATTTCAACTTTCATAATTTCCCTTAGATTTTCATCTTTTGTTTTTTCAGAGGAATTTTATTATTATTGTGTATAGTCCTATAAAATATCCTTTTAGAAATTTGATTGGCATGACATTTAATCTAGATTATAATTTAGGTAGCACTGTAATTTTTGTTATATTTTCAGTCAATGATGAGCAATTAATTCTTCTCTAATTACTTGTGTTACTTTATTTCTGTAAAAACTGCTTTGTAATTTATTAAAAAATCTTGTGTGTATTAATTCCTTTATAACTATTTAAGGGCTCTTTTTATTTCTGCAAAGAATGTTTTGTAATTGAAATCATAACTCTTGTACATATCTTGATAGGTAGACTCCCAGATGTTTTATAAATTCTACATTTATTTTGAATGGAGGTTTTTTAATCTCCTGCCAAGTTTTGTTGATAATCTTAAAAAAGGCCAATGATTTTTGTGCATTTATTCTGTATTCCATTTTGCTGAAGTTGTTATTTTTTACTACTAATTTTAGTTGATTCTATAGAATTAAGTAAACCATCATCTTAGCTGCAAAAATATAGATTCTTTTATTTTTTCTTTGTTTATGTTTATTCCCTCAATTTTTTTCTTGTCATTAATATAGTTATATTTTAAAAAAGTAGTGGTGACAGAGTATGTTTAACCCCTGATCTGCCTGGAAATTGCTGCATTACAAACAAGGATAGCTCTTATAACATATATTATACTAATAAAGTTTTATTTATTTATTATATTATTTATATAATAAGTATTATATAAATATATATCATTTATATGTTATTAATTTATTCTTAAACTTTCTAGTATTTGTAACATGAAAGAATATTATATTTTGTAAAAAAATATAACTATTAAAATAATCATGAGATTTTTGGTGTTTTTGTTATTAAATTGATCTGCTATATTTATAGTTGAACCAATCCTACATTTATAATAAAAATTAACAATAGAAATTATGGTCATCGTATATTATTTCTTTAACATGTTGCTGTAAGTTCTGCTAATATTTTATCTAATATTTTTAAAATTTTATTTATTTATTTAGAATATTTTTCCATGGTTATATGATTCATATTCTTTTCTACCCTTTTCCCCTCCCCTTCTCCCAGAGCTGACAAGCAATTCCACTGGGTTATACATGTATCTTTGTTCAAAATCTATTTCCATATTATCAATATTTGCAGTAGAATGATCATTTAACACCAAAATTCCAATCATATCTCCATCAAACCATGTAATTAATCATATGTTTTTCTTCTGTTTTTCTGTTTCCACAGTTCTTTCTCTGGATATGGATAGTGTTCTGTCTCATAAGTCCCTCAGGATTGTCATGGATCATTGCATTGTTGCCAGTATAAAAGCCCATTATATTCGATTGTACCACAGTGTATCAGTCTCTGTGTACAATGTTCTCTTGGTTCTGTTCCTTTCACTCTGCATCAATTCCTGGAGGTCGTTCCAGTTCACATGGAATTCCTCCAGTTCATTATTCCTTTCAGCACAATAGTATTCCATCACCATCAGATACCACAATCTGATCAGCCATTCCATTCTCCAATCTTTTGCCACCACAAAGAGTGTGGCTATAAATATTTTTGTACAAGTCTTTTCCCTTATAATCTCTTTGGAGTGTAAATGCAGCAGTGGTATGGCTGGGTCAAAAAGTAGGCATTCTTTTAAAGTCCTTTGGACATAGTTCCAAATTGCCTTCCAGAATGATTGGACCAATTCACAACTCTACAAGCAGTGCATTAGTGTACCAATTCTGCCACATCCTCTCCAAAATGTATCATTTTCCTTTGCTGCCATATTGGCTAGTCTGCTAAGTGTGAGGTGGTAACTCAGTGTTGTTTTAATTTGCAATTCTCTAATCAGAAGGGATTTAGAACACTTTTTCATGTGATTATTTATAGTTTTGATTTCTTCATCTGAGAACTGCCTATTCATGTCCCTTGACCATTTGATGATTGGGGAATGTCTTGATTTTTTGTAAATTGAACTTAATTCCTTATATATTTGAGAAGTTAAACCTTTGTCAGAGAGTTTTGATATAAATTCTTTTTCACAATTTGTTGCTTTCTTTCTAATTTTGGTTGCATTGGTTTTGTTTGTACAAATCCTTTTTAATTTGATATCATTAAAATCATTCATTTTACATTTTGTAATGTTCTATATCTCTTGCTTGGTCTTAAATTCCTTTACCACAGATCTGATAGTTATACTATTCTATGTTCACTTAATTTATTTATGATTTGATTCTTTATATCTAAGTCATTTACCCATTTTGAATTTATATTGATATAGGGTGTGAGATATCCGCGCTCTTTGTGGTGGCCAAAAATTGGAAAACGAGGGGATGCCCATCAATTGGGGAATGGCTGAACAAATTGTGGTATATGTTGGTGATGGAATATTATTGTGCAAAAAGGAATAATAAAGTGGAGGAATTCCATGGAGACTGGAACGACCTCCAGGAAGTGATGCAGAGCGAGAGGAGCAGAACCAGGAGAACATTGTACACAGAGACAAACACACTGTGGTATAATCGAACGTAATGGACTTCTCCATTAGTGGCGGTGTAATGTCCCTGAACAATCTGCAGGGATCTAGGAGAAAAAACACTATCCATAAGCAGAGGACAAACTGAGGGAGTAGAAACACCGAGGAAAAGCAACTGCCTGACTACAATGGCTGAGGGGACATGACAGAGGAGAGATTCTAAACGAACACTCTAATGCAAATACTAACAACATGGCAATGGGTTCGAATCAAGAACACATGTGATACCCAGTGGAATCACGCGTCGGCTACAGGGGGTGGGAGGGAGGAAAAGAAAATGATCTTTGTCTTTAATGAATAATGCATGGAAATGATCAAATAAAATACTATAAAATTTAAAAAATAACAAAATAAAAAAAAGAAACATTGACATATAGATTCTTTATCTCAGTCATCTCTTCTTGGTTTATGTATCTGAATCAGATTTGTGTCAAAGAAGAAATTTGGTTGGATGCTATATTTCCTTATTTTTAAAATAATTTATATAAAATTAGAGCCAACTGCTCTTTAAACATTTGCTATAATTCACTTGTTAATCTATCTGGTCCAATGTTTCTTCCTTAGGGAGTCCATTTTTGGCTTATTCAATTTCTGTTTCTGAGAATGAATTATCTAAACTCTATTTCTTGTTATAATGATATGAGTATTTCAGATTTTTTTTATACAAATTTGTCCATTTCACTTGTTATCAGGATTTGACAGCATATATTTAGGTAAAATAGTTTCTAATATTTTCCTTTATTTCTTCTTCATCTATTGTGAATTACATCTTTTATTTTGTCAGTTTGGTCCTTTCTCATCAAACTATTAAGTAGTTTGTTTATTTTACTAACCTTTAAAAATTTGCTTCATTACTGATAATGCAAGATCTTGTTTTCAGATATGTATCATTTACTATATTTGTAAAAGGCCCATTTATTTCTATGCTTTTTAAAAAAACATTAACGGGCATTGTATTTTGTTAGTAGCACTTAATCTACCTATAAAATCTTATCATTTTGATAGATTTTTTTTTTAGTAAGAGGGTCTAATATATTATAGTTTTCTTAACATAGAACCATTTTACCACTCATAGTATATACCTTCAACTTGGTCATAGTGTACAGGGTTTTTAAAAAAATGTGCTGTAGTTTCTCTAATATTTTATTCAATATTCTTTTTTTAAATCAACATCCATACTTCTTCAAAGCCTATATCATTTTTTTTTGGTCCAGACCCACTGAGAAAAAAAACCCTTTCTATTTGTAGATCGGCAACTATCCTGAAAAATATGATCTCTAACTGACTGGGGCTCAGGATAACAGTATAAATATTAGAGGCCTAACTTGAGCCCATGTCTTAAAAGACTCTTAGAACAGTTGTTTTGTTTTAAAATCTATTCTGCCTTTCCATGTTTCTGAATATGTACTAATAACAGTGCTAAAATCAGAGTGGGTAGGAACTAAAAAATTAAATTCCAATCCTAAAGGGTATAAAGCAGAGATATCCTATAAGTAGTCCCACCTTAAAATATATGTGTATTTTAATAACTTGGTCCAGCCTTTTGAAGAATTGGATATAACTTCCAGTTACCACAAACAGGATGAAATGGCTTTATTATTTCTAAGTGGGAGCAGATTTACAAAAGCAGTTAGCTGAACCTACTGGCTCTCTATTGTCAGAAAGAACAGCTTAGCATTAATTATATAAAAATACAAATTTTGTACCTGGTAGACATTCTTCAGCATTTAAATGGACAACAGGAAATAATTCCATCCAACAGGTCTATTCATCTAGTTACTTGGGGGATGAATTTTATAGCTAACTCATTAGCGTGGACTCAGCAGGATATTCAACATCAGACACAGTAGTTATTTTATAGGTAGGTTGGTCAAGTGTTCTCAGAAGGTTTCAGCCCCAAACTGTCTCTTCTTGATGAAATCTCTCCGCTCTTTCAAGGCCCAACTCAGCAGGTGCCAACAAGCTACCTTCTTGTGATCTTTGCAACAAAAAGTCATCTCTTTCTCTCAATTTTTTCATAGTACTTCACCTGTACTCCTTCATTTTTAATATCACATTCTATCTTGTTTTATAGTTATTTAAATCAGATCCTCCCTAAAAAGAATTTTATTTCCCTGAAGGAAGGGGGACTATTTCATTCATGCTTTGTACTCCTATACGCAGCACAGTATTTTATACTCAATAGATAGCTAGTAAATTTTGGTTTTTCAATTGAACATAAGAAAATGCTAGTCCTCATGAGAAAACCTGGGCCATCTCTGTCTGGGAAAAGAAAAAAATCAGACACCTGAACTTTCACAATTCAGGCTCGGCTCTGACTTCTTCATGTCTAGTTCCTAAAATATATTGGCTCTTTCTCTACCCAAAACAATGAAAATCAATACATTGGGCAAAGAATTCACACATGGATTGATTACAGTTCATCACTTGCCAAAGAC
Organism: Monodelphis domestica; assembly: GCF_027887165.1. Classification (NCBI taxonomy): domain Eukaryota; kingdom Metazoa; phylum Chordata; class Mammalia; order Didelphimorphia; family Didelphidae; genus Monodelphis; species Monodelphis domestica. The sequence continues at coordinate 212,999,010 of NC_077227.1, forward strand.
TTGCTTCAGAGAGCTGATATCTGAGAAAAATGGCCTTAAAGACAGGTTAGTTGTTGATTTGTCTAGGCTTTCTAAGTCCTATCCGTGTATTAAATTAGGAATGGAAGTGCAGAGACATATTTTAGACAGATTTAAAAGAATCCACAGAACTTGGTAACTAAATAGCACATGTGGTGAGTGAGTCAGAAGGGGTCAGAGATGACTTGGGCTTAGAACCTAAAAGACAAGAAGGATGATGGTACCATTAACAGAAATGGGAAGGTCAGAATTTCTTACTTTAGGGAGGAAACAAGACAATTTCAGTTTTTCAGATGCCAGCAGGAGTTTTTAATCAGTGCTCCAAATATCACTTAAATATTTAATTGCCAGATGACAAAATGCATTATTAAGTAACCTACTGATTTAATTAAATGCTAGCTGGTAGAGTGAATTCATCATTCACTCCCATAGTTAAGTATTCTCTGGACTGCCATAAGACTCAGTTGGAAACTGTCACACGGAAAACAGAAAAACATTCTTAAGGAAAATCATTTAGAAGTCCATTATTGTTTTTGAGAATTGCTAACAGGGAGTCCACCAAAATGCTTAGGTTTTTATGGGAGTCTGCAGCATCATGGGAAACACTATATAGAGGTAAAGTCTCTTCATTTGCCCAACCACCAATAGCATTCCATAAAGTACAGGAAAACAAATTAATTTAAGGAAGCCTGGCCCTATCCTCTGCCCCCAAGGGAGCAGCACTGAAATTCAAGTCAACAAATATTTATTGAGCCCTTCCCATGTGCCAGTCACTGTACGTAATTAACACAGGTACAAAAATAAAGTAAAAACAAGGGCCCTGTTCTCGAGGAGCTCTCATTCTGATAAGGGAAGAAAAATGCAAATAATGGAAAGACCTACTAAAGAGTGTGGATCAAGTAACATCTTGAAAGAAACCAGGAAAATTAGGAGTTAAGAGATAAGGAAGGAAATCATTCCAGGCCAGGGGAAACACTGCCAGCCAAATGCATGGAATTAGAAAACAGAGAGTTCTATAAGAGGAACTGCATCACCAGGTGGTTGGTGCTTTGGCTAGAGGAAAAGTCTTAAAATCAGATAAGGCTTAAGTTCAAATCTAGTCTAAGGTCCTTACTTGTCATTTAATCTCTCCCTTGGTCTTCTCGCCTATAAAATGTGGATAATAATGGGACCTGGAAAAACAAAATACTATTTATAAAGTTGCTGAATATCTTAAAATGCTATATAAATGTCAGCTAGCCTCATCAATATGGAAGGAGGAGGGTAAGTATGAGACACATAGGTTTTAATAATTTTTAGAGCATCATGAGAAACTTATCTTGAGCCTGAATAATAATCACTGGTAGACCATCACAGTAAAAGAAATCATTTTTTAAAATCTCACCTTTATGCAGTGGTTTATCATTTATCCTATACTTTACTTGGATTATCAACTTCTTCAAAATCATCATCATCATCATCATCTCTTTTTACCTGGGACCCTATGGCCTCATCTTCACCCTGGTCCTTTCCATCTTGATTCAGCTACTGTTCCATTATCCAAATTGGACCCCCCAGAGATCATGCCAGAGAGGAGCTCAGCCACCAAACTCTCCAAGTGCCATCTTGTCCCATGTCTTACCTGACTTTCTTTCCTCTTGTTTCTCTGAGAACGCTCATGAAATCAGTATCACCATGGCTTCTGAAAGGGCCAACCCTTCACTATTACAGTGACATACCTAAACTCTCTTGCCCGGTCACCACTGTCCTATATATAACCCCTTGGAGGCAGGGGTTGTCTCAATTTTGTATTTGTATCCCCAGCACTTAACACGGTACTTGGCACATGGGAAGTATTTAAAAAATAAATGTTTTTTATTGTAATTAATTTCACAGTTGAAGTCACTGAGATTCATGAGTGCCTTGACTTGTATTAGCTAAGAAGTAGAAGGGCTTGTTTTCTAAACCCAAGTCTAGTGTTCTTTCCAAGATTAGCCCTCAAAGTCCTGTAGTGATGTTTAAGGATCCAAATTACAAACTGTGAGGTTTCTCAATTCAATTTAACAGATTTTTATTAAATATACAACTACGTACAAAGTACTGTTTTTTAAAGGGGGGAGAAAAAAAAGATAAAATTCTTTAAAATGTCCCCCGCCCTCATGGAGTTTATAATCTACTGGGAGAATTCATCATGTAATTAGATTAGATACAGGCTCATTTCAATCTGTTAACAAGTATTTTTTCAACATCTATTTTGTGCCAGGCCCTGTGCTAGGGGGTAGGTATTGAGTATATAAATACAAAGAATGAAAAATTCCTATTTTCAAAACTTACATTCTGACAAGAACAAGTAAATATATAAATATAATCTGAATAAATATAAAGAAAATGTAATTAAATACAAAGTGATAAAATATAAAGTAGTTTGTGAGGATGTGCTAGTAGTGAAGGGAATCAGGAGAGATTTCATGTAGAAGCCTTTATAGTATTTGTATTGTATTTTGAAGAGAAAGAGAAAGATTATTTCTATGAGGCAGAGAGTGCACTCAGGGCTTACGTAGGGGTCAGTGAGTACAAAGACATGAAAGATTTCAGAGTTGTGAGGCTAATTTGATATCCTTACTCAATTTAATCAGTACTTACTTGGGTCACTATAATTTAATAGGTATCAGTCATTGTGTTGATAAGTTAATATTGTTAGATTACGAGTTATTTAGGTTAGGGGGTAGAGAGGTGAGTCAGGCTTGAAGATGAAAGGTTCAAACTGGCCTCCAATACTTTCTAGCTGTGTGACCCTGAACAAGTCCCTTAATTTCAGTTGCTCAGCCCATATCACACCTCTGGTCTTGGAACAAATATACTATATTGATTCCAAGATGGAAGGTAAGAGTTTAAAATAAAAAGTTAGGTAGGTTAGAATTGATCAACCCACCATGTATTGAAGCTAATAGTCATGTAATAATGATTATGTTCATTGTATTTTATTTATAAGATAGTTATACTGCATTACTTAAACATGTTATAAAGAATTATATTAGTCTTGCAGGAATTTTCTGCATTAGCAGAACCTCTCACCCCTATGATTATCCTCTCATTACCATCTACTCCCAAGGGGCCTGTGCTCCAAAACCACAATTTCCTTGGGTACCCCAGATACCATTGGCCAAACACTAGTGTTTGATGGCCTCTGGGAAGCCCCTGCTGAGAGAGTCCATAATTGTTGGCCTCTAGTGACCTCTGAACGACCTATTGACAAAGTAGTTGTGATTGATGGATATTGTCCTTAGCCAGTCACTAGGGTCACCCTCCCCTCCACCTGCTTCTGAGTAGTTTCCCTGCTTTGGAACTTGGGAGCCCTCAAGGTCTTCTTAATGTCCATAAAACCCCACAGCCCCTGAGCATCAAGGGTCCATGACCAAGAGGAAAGTTTTGGATCTAATTACTTAGGAACAACTCATCTCCCTAATAAATTGATACCCGCTTAGAGCTCTGCCTCAGTTGCTTTATATTGTAGCTCAGAAATTTTGTAGCCCATTAAGTACTGTGTATGAGTAGAAAGAAAATCTGCTTGGCAAGAAGCCAAAATAAAAGTGAGGAAGTACTTGTGATAACTATAAAAAGATAGTTTGGGGTTGGACTTTCAAAGTTTAAACAGAAGTTTTTATTTTTTTATTATTATAAAAAAAAACACAACAAATCCTTACCTTCCATCTTAGAACCAATACTATGTATTGATTTCAAGGCAGAAGACCTAGTAAGGGCTAGGCAATGGGGGTGACTTGCCCAGGGTCACACAACTAGGAATTATTTGAGGCCAGAATTGAAACTAGGACCTCCTGTCTCTAGGTCTGATTCTCAATCCACTGAGCCACCCAGGTACCCCCAAATAGAAGCTTTTATATTTTATTCCAGAAGATCAAATTTGAGAAGAGAAAGACTACTCACTACCCATTAGGAAGGGCTTCCAGAAGGAAATGGAATATGCAATAAACCTAAAAAGGAAACCAGGTTTTCTAAGACTATTTTCCCTCAAGAAATAATAATCTAAGACAATGTTTTTTAATTATCAAAATTTGACTTCAAGGAAAAAGTAATATTTATTTTCTTTGATAAAAAGTAGTTATTCTTCAAACACTATGAAAAATATGGCAAACTTCTGCAATAAAAACAAATACTGGGATTTTCCTGGGGCAGGGGGCAGGAGGAGAGGAGGAAACCTTGATTTTAGAAACATTATAATGTTTTGATCCTGGAGTGAATTAGCTGAGGCAAATGGAAGTAATAGATCAAAGCAAAAATGAGTCTAGGAGCTCTGAAAGTATGTGGGATAAGAATGGACAGAGTTGTCTTTCTTGCCTGGTCATAGAAAGCTTCAGGGCCAAGATATATCACTATAACAAGTAAAAAGTAAAATAAATAGAAACACCTTTATTTTTTAATAATAATAATAAGTATAAAGCAAAATAAAAAGTTAAAGTAAAAAGCAGGGCTAGAATATGACATTCTTGACAAAAATCAGCTGCATCTATAAGGAAAGAAAAGAGTAAAAAATGAAGTGACTAAAGCTAATGTAAAGTGTAAACAATTATTTAAAGGAACTAAATGAAAACTTTATAAAATCAAAAGGAAGATCATGTTTAAAATATAAACAATACAGTGTCATTTAAATATAGGGCAGGTAGATGTCCCGGGAAATAGAGTGCTGGGTCTGGAGTCAGGAAATCTCATCATCCTGAGTTAAAATCTGGCCTTAGACACTTACTAGTTTGTGTAACTCTAGGCAAATCACTTAACTCTTGTTTCCCTGTTTCCTCATCTGTGCAATGAGCAGGAGAAGGAAATGGCAAACCACTCCAATACATTTGCCAAGAGAATCCCAAAAGGAGTCACAAAGTATTGGACATGCCTAAAAAATGACTGAACAATGACAAATTTATCATATAAATTAAGAAATATAAATTAAAGTATAGAGTACTTTAAGGTTTGCAAAGCTCTTTATGTACTTATCATCTCATTTGATCCTCCAACAATCCTGCAAGGGTTACTTCCTTTCTCTATCCTGCCATCATCCTAATAGTACAAGTCCTCATTTCTACAGCCTGACCTATTATAACAGACTTTTAATCAGTCTTCCTATCCCACCCCACCATCCCAATCTGTCTTTTCCACTGCCAGACTAATCCTTCTTATGCACAAATCTAGCCTTATCATTCTTCTTTTAAACCTTCAATTACTTCCCATTTGCTGTTCAGTTAGGTCTCAATTTCTTAGACTGGCATTTAAAGTTCTTTAGAATCTGGCACCATTCTCCCTACCTTTCTAGTCTTATTTCGCAGTGATCTATGCTCCAGCCACACTGGCCTGCTCATCATTCCCCATAAATTTCCTAAGCTCATTCTACCACCAACCACCCTGCCCCACAATTTCCTATGCTTATAGCAATATCACCCCCTTCCCTGTGAAATCCCACTCATTATTACCAGAATCAGAGATGTTGGTCTATGAGGAAATAAGGCAGTGGTTGTTGGCAAAAGCACTTGCCTCTCTCATTCAGAGGCTAACTATAGACAGCATATTAAAAATAATAATATTACATAGCATTGAAAAATTTACAGAGTCCTTTACATAGAATATCTATCTAGTCTGAGCCTCATAACAACCTTGTGAGGCAGATGCTCTGGTTTTTGCCATTTTATATAATATGTGGATGAAGGAGTAAATAATTTGCCCAAGATCACAGGCTGGGAGAACCAGAACCCCCAGCTGATGTTTACACTGGCCCATTAAAATGCAGTAGCAGGAGTAGGGGTTAAAGAAGGAAGATTGGTCAAAGATGAGCAAGAGAAGTAGGAGGGACCTAGCAGCCACACTGTAAAGTTCTGGGTGTCTGTTTCCTTGGTTGGCTTTTCCCTTTGTGTCTGTTCTTGCTTCCCTGTATTTGTGTATCCTTGGGAAATTTTAGACTGTGCTGCATGCTGCATGAATTAACAGGTAAAGCAAAAATTCAAGGATTGTTGTGAGTTTAGTGGCAGGTTTATTACAGACACTACCTTCTTGGTTCACCTTTTATGTCACGGGATTAAAAAAATTTTTTTAATGTTATAAACCCATTTGGCAGCTTAGTGAAACCTAAAGATCTCTTTTTCAGCATAATGATTTTAAAGGTACAAATAAAACACATAGAATTACAAAGGAAACCAACTATATTGGTTGTACTTATCAAAAAAATACATACATACATACATACATACATACATACATACATACATACATATATATATATATGTAAACGCAACTGAGTTCTCAGACTCCCATTTAAGAACCCAAGATTTATCTCTGAGATGGACATGTCTGAAACCATAGGACTGGGGCACTAAAAACCTATGGCATTCTGGCAGTAATAAGAGCATGTTGTCATTGTCCCCCCCAATACTATAACCTAAAATGGTCTGATGAATGCAACATACCAGCTGGGTGAGCAGCTGCACTAATGAGAGGGGGTGGCTGCTTGATTTGTGTTGCAGTAGGAGCATCCTAGAGAGGAGATCACAGAATCCACATCAAATGACCTTATCTACACTGATGTGATTATTGCTTCCTAATCCTGTCATTGTTCTTCACCCATATTCTAGGGGAACAGGAACTGGCCTTTCTAAGATGTTATCCCCAGGCCTCTAGCAAGGTGGATGGTAGGGAACTGAGCCATGGATCAGGCAGTTATTCAGACAAGAGAATGCCTTTCCAGGGAGCTAACAAGGCTTCTTGCCTTTTGGGGGTGTCTCTATTGCAAATGAGTTCTAGCTCTTGTCAAGCTGGCTCTAGGGCAGAGCACGTTTGTCCATAATAGGACATATAATTGTGTTCTGCCAAAGAGAAGTCATCTAATGTTGAGAGGCAGCAATGCTTAAGGAAGTATTTGAATGCAAAAGGCTTAAAAGCAGGATGGATGGATGATGCTTAGGAAGCTGATACACAAATTGTGTGATGTTATAGTTGGATGAATGTTTAGAAGACAGAAAGAGGAGGGAGGATTAGTGTCCAAAATCTAAACAGAGTGACTAGAGCAGAAGCGCCTCAACCCATATAGTTAGGATATAGTTAGGATAGATTGCTAAGAACTGGCACCTCACCTGAGTTTGGGGGGGGGGTATCCTTGATCATCTAGCCTAGTGGCACAAGCCCAAATATAAGCCTTAGGGAAGGCGGAAAACTTATTTCCTTATTTATTTACCCCAGTGGATATTATTTTGTACGATTGGGTAAATAAAGGGTATTCAGAGACCTTAATCTCCTAGAGCAGTGATGGCAAACCTTTTAGAGACCAAGTGCCCACATTGTAACTCTCATGCTGCATGTGAGCCCCCCAACTTACCTCAGACAGGGGAGGGAGGAAACGCTCCCATTGGACTGGTTGGGTTGGGTAAAGTGAGGAATGTCCTCAGGTGTGGGGGAGAGGGAGAAGGGAGCAGTCTCCTACGGCATACCTGCCATAGGTTCACCAACATGGTCCTAGAGAATAGCCATACTAAACCCTGTGCATATGGGAAAAGAGCCTCAATTACTAAGCTTGTTACTATAAGCATCAATGTCCTTTTCTCCCATAACTAATCAGCTGGCATGCCTTAGTAATTCTATTCCTACAACATCTCTTTCATCTCTTTACTCCTCTCTATTCACATGGCCACAGCCCTGGGCAAAACTCTCATCACCTTTTGCTTGGACTACAATAATAGCTTCCTAATTGTTCTCCTGCATCCAGACTTTTCTTTCCAATACATCTTTGATGCAGTTGCCAAAATTATCTTACTAAAGCACGTCTGACCTTGTCATCTTGATGCTACTGCCTCTGGGATAAAAATGCAATCTTTTCATTCTGCCTAGCATTTAAAACCCTCTATGATCTCAATGGTCAGTCAATAAACATTTACTGTGAACTTATTACATGTCAGACACTGTGCTAAATAAGTGCTGACAATAAAAAAAAGAGGAAAAAGATAGTCCTTGCCCTCAAAGAGCTCACAATCTAAAGAGGGTGACAATAAGTCAACACACACACACACACACACACATACACACACACACACACACACACACAAGCTATATCCAGAATAAAAAGAAAATAATTTACAGAGGGAAATTAAGCATTAAAGCATTAAAATTAAGAGAAGTAGGAAAGGTTTTCCATAGAAGAAGGGATTTTATTTGGAACTTAAAGTAAGGGAAGCTGAGAGGCACAAATGAGGAGGGAGAATATTTTAGTCATGGGAGAAAACCTGAAAAAATGTGCAGAATTCAGAGATGAAGTGTCTTGTTCAGGGAAAACCAAGGAGACCAGGGTCATTGGACCAAAGAATATATATGGCAGGGCATAAGGTGTAAGAAGGCTGGAAGGACAGGAGGGTACTAATTTTTGAAGAGCTTCAAATGTCAAACAAAATGTTGCATTTGATCCTAGAGGCAATAGATACCATTAAGGTTTATCAGATGGGGAGGGGGTTACAGCCAGATTTGTGCTTTAGGAAAATTACTTTAGTGGCTGATTAGAAGATGGACTGGCATGGGGAGAGACTTGAGACAGTATGACCCACCAGCAGGCTACTGCAATAACACAGCCATTAATTGATGAGGGTCAGCACTAGTGGTAGCAGTGTCAGAACAGAGGAGGCATATTTGAGAGATGGTTCCAAGGTGAAATGAACAGTTCTTGACAACAGATTTAAAATGGGACAGGAGGATGCGGATTGGATGAGAAATAGTGAGTAGTCAAGGAAGGCCACTAGGTTATGAGCCTGGGAGACTGGGAGGATAGTGTTGCCCTCAACAGTAATAGGGAAATTAGGAGCTGAATGTTCAAACATTTTGCTTAATTATAGATATGCTTGATATTTTCCCTGATGAACATAAGCTCCCTGAGAGGAAGGATAATATGTTTTTGTCTTTGTATTCGCAGTATCTTGCATAGTCTGGCACTGTTTAATAAATGTATATTGATATGACTTGATTTACTAGTCATAAAGCTGGTCCATTAATACATATAAATTATACAATTGCTATATAGAGTGCTAGGAAGGGAAAGGATGAGCAAATTGGACTGTATTTGGGAAATTGCACCAAAGTGTTAATGAGCCCAAGTTTTTCTATGAAATAAAGTCTTAGATATTTAACATCAATATTCTTCTGACAGTGCTACATGGTCACAAGTCAAGGAACATCATAGTCTCTGAAGAATTATAGCTGAGGATATACCAAAAGGTCAATGAAAACAGACATCACAAGTGTGACTAGAGTTCAATATATTAACAATGAAAAACTTCTCAAGGGCTGTAAAGGATGTTATCAGGGAGGTTTATGACTTGTAGGTGATTTATGTAATAAGTGAGGGATAGCCAGTGGACAGCCCACCTACTCCACTGGCATCTGCACCATGTCAAGAGACCCAGGATGTTGGGGGCACCCCTTGACAAGGATTTGTAGCTATTTAGGATATAAAAGCATGGATGGGCTGCTTAACAAAGGAATTTACCACACTGACAAACACACATACCCATCTAAGGACTGAAGTAAGTTCTGTCTAATACTAAAGAAACTTGTACTTTGTCCACTTCTGAGGTCTGCTTACACAAAGTAGCAAAGAAGTGGGCAATGATGACTATTTCACAAGGTTCCAGCTTCATGGAATCATATATTTAGGCTAGAAAAGGCCTTAGAGGTCATCTATTCCAACTCTATTTTTTAAATAAAGAAATAGAGACCTATAGAGATTAATGACTTGTCCAGTGCTATGGACAGTGACAAATCTAGGCTTTAAGACCAGATAAGATGATTCCAAATCCAGGTCTCTTTCCACAAACAACACATTTTGAACTGTTTCCTATTCCCTCAATCATGCCTCTTTGAGATCATGGAACCTTGGTTCCATGAATGAGTATCTTTAAGATTTGATTCAAATGTCATCTCCTCTATGAAGTCTTCCCTAAAACTGCCAGTTGGTAAAGTGGACAGAACATCAGAAAAACCTGAATTCAAATCCATTCTCAGATATTTACTAGTAGCATGACCTTGGGCAAGCCACTGTTTGCCTCAATTTCCCCATAAGTAAAATGGAGGTAATAATAGCACCTGTCTCCTAGGGTTGTGAGGATTAAATGGCATAATTGTAAAATGCTTAGCAGAGTTTTTGGCACATAGAATGCACCATATAAATATGAGCTATTTTAGCTGTTATTAATGCTACTAATTGAGTAATTAATAATTAATTATCTTTCCCTCTACAGACCTTAATTTGTACTTTTCTTACATCCTCATTTGGTTCCATTTCCATTACTCTTATTCCAGCATCTTTTGTATCCTCTGTTAGTCTGTGCACTCTGCAAGACTGAGGGTATTTATCTTAATATCTCTCCAAATGCCTACTGGTCTATACATAGGCAGGTATTTAATGCTGAACTAATTTGTACAAGTTAGCAGTCTTGCTTTGGTTCAATATTCTTCTTTTCATATAAACTTCAAATGATCCTAAAGCTATATCTGTAAGAACTAGAGAAATGAGCATTATTATTATATTCACCTCAAGACTACATGAAGCCAGAGAAATAGCTAGAATCATCTTTTTGGCTGTTGCTGTTAGAATTAGCATTAAATAGTATGCATACCTATTTTAGTAGGTTTTCTTCCTATCTTTTAGCATATCAAAGAGTATAATTTCAAAACAATGGGCATTTTTTTAGTGAGTTAATATAATATTTGTAAAACACTTGGCACATGGCAGGTACTTTATATGTTTGTTTCTTCACTTCTTCCTGTTGACATATCCTCTTTAAAGTGTAGGTATAATAAGCACATGAAAAAGGGTTCTAAATCTCTTGTAGTCAGAGAAATGCAAATCAAAACAACTCTGAGGTATCACCTCACACCTAGCAGATTGGCTAACATGACAGCAACAGAAAGTAATGAATGCTGGAGGGGATGTGGCAAAGTCGGGACATTAATTCATTGCTGGTGGAGTTGTGAATTGATCCAACCATTCTGGAGGGCAATTTGGAAGTATGTCCAAAGGGCGACAAAAGACTGTCTGCCCTTTGACCTAGCCATAGCACTGCTGGGTTTGTACCCCAAAGAGATAATAAGGAAAAAGACTTGTACAAGAATATTCATAGCTGTGCTCTTTGTGGTTGCAAAAAATTGGAAAATGAGGGGATGCCCATCAATTGGGGAATGGCTGAACAAATTGTGGTATATGTTGGTGATGGAATACTACTGTGCTCAAAGGAATAATAAAGTGGAGAAGTTCCATGGAGACTGGAACAACCTCCAGGAAGTGATGCAGAGTGAGAGGAGCAGAACCAGGAGAACATTGTACACAGAGACTGATACACTGTGGTACAATAGAAGGTAATGGACTTCTCTACTAACAGCAATGCAGTGATCCAGGACAATCCTGAGGGGCTTATGAGAAAGAAAACTATCCACATCCAGAGAAAGAACTGTGGGAATAGAAATACAGAAGAAAAACAACTGCTCCATCATAAGGGTAGATGGGGATATGATTGGGAATATAGACTCTAAATGATAACACAAGTGCAAATATTAATGATATAGAAATGGGTCTTGATCAATGACACATGTAAAACCCAGAGGAATTGCATGTTGGCTACAGGAGGTGGTTGGGGGGAGGGGAGAGAAAGAACATGAATCTTGTAACCATGGAAAAATATTCTAAACTAATTAAATAAAACTTAAAAAAAAAAGAGTGTAGGTTTATAAGATTAACATAAAATTCCCCAGCCACTGTAATTACATGGAAACACTGTCCTGAGCAACTTATAAAAAAATTTGTCAGAACTTTATTTGACTTTGACATATCTCAACTTGAGCTGCTATTAATATGTTAATTTCTCCTTATACAAATGATGGATAAAATTATTACTCTTAAGATTAATGATGGCAACAACAGCAACAACAAACAGAAAATGAAAATACAATTCCCATTCAGAGAAATATCTTTTCTAGATGCAAGGATTTTTTATTAAGTAAGGTTCATTGTAATGCTTTCGCTTTGATGTTGAGTTGAAGGGCATAGTCACGTATAACCTAAGTTTACATACTAAAAATTTAATAGTTTTTTCTTTATAACTTTTGAAAAAAGATTTTGCGCCTATACTCTAAAGTACCAGAGACACTTTTCAAGGCCATTCTCAGGATTCCCAAGTTGAACAAACTGCCCAATCAAAGATGACAATCTCCTTTCAAGGAAGATGAGGGTTTAAAAATATATATAACTGGAAAATATTTAACACGATAAATAAAAATACAGTTAAACATAGGTAATATTACATTTTAAAACGAAGTCAATGTGTGGCCCATAGGGATACTTATTTATGGCCTAATGGCCCTTGTTCTACTTGAGTTTGACACCATTGACAGGTTAGGAGAACCAGGCTACCAAAGATTTCCACTCCAGATAATAGATGCCTACATCTAAGGTCAAAGCGGGTCATGAATGTGTACCCAGTTGAGATGCCATAAATGAAATCATGAGGGCAGATGACACTGTCCACTAAATCAGTGCTTTTATTTATTTAAAAAAAATTATTTTTAAACACTTATCTTCTGTCTTGGAACCAATATTGTGTATTGGTTCCAAGGCAGAAGAGTGGTAAGGGCTAGGCAATGGGGGTTAAGTGACTTGCCCAGGGTCTCACAACTAGTAAGTGTCTGAGGTCACATTTGAACCCAGAACCTCCCATCTCTAGACCTGGCTCTCAATCCATTGAGCTACCCAGCTGCCCTTTAAATCGATTCTTTTAAATATTAAAAGTATCTATGGAAAGTGGAACCTTATTGATAAAGAGTGACATTAGAAAGTCTTTTCCCTATATAATTATTCAGGAGAAGTCCAGTGACAAATCACATTGCTATAACCTTCAACAGATACTGTTCCAGCTTTTAGCATGGACAAGGATGATGGTGGGCCAAATCCTATACACTTGGGAAAGCATGTTCCTCAACTAGAAAGACCTCGGGGGCGGGGGATGGTAGGGGGGAGCTAAACAGCTTTCTCATTCTTTGGACTAGCCAGGTATAATTTATATCCTTTAATAAACTGTCAAATTGTGAGTTTATATCAGGCATAGCTTAAGACTTTTAATGACAAAAAGTGACACCATATAACTTCATTTTCTGCTAAGTGTTGGAGAATGGGCAGTGGAAAGGGAGCCCTGATCACCAATCTCATCCTCAGAATTAGCTCCATGAATATAGGGAAAGCATTTTTCATAGGACTAGAAATATATTTGGCACCCTCATATGAAATACACAAAGAAGATAAACCCAGGAGTAGCGGCATAAATGATACACAAATGAGTCCTCTAAAAATGGCAAACTTAAAATTACTTCTTTTGTTTGTAAATTGTAAAATGCTTCTTTTGTTTAGTTTTTGCTTTGTTTTAAGCCAATATAGGCTTTGGCAGACACCATTAAAGATGACATAGTGGTTGGTATACAGCTGAATTTTTCTTAGTTACAGGCTAACATCAAATACACAGACTTTATCCTGTACCATTGCTAATAAGCTAATAGTGCCCTTCTAATTATGTATTTACTTTTCTTCACAACTAGGTGTCATTCTCTTATGTTAGCATGTAGATTTAGGTAATTGAACTTCTTAGGTTAGTTAAATGAAAAACATTTATAGTGTATAATTACTGGATATAATTATAGCAATATATCAAAATATTTCATTAGTATTCACCTAGGTATTGAGGCAAATGCACCACAACAATAATGTTTAACTCCAACCATTGCAAACTCAATTACAGTAGGTAATATTTTGCAATTCTTTGATCTCTCAGGGATCTTAACCATACAATTTTTTTAAAGTACTAATGGTTAATAATTCAAAAGCACTCTCTCTTTATCTCTTTAATCTGCTACCCAGAATTTCCCTCTGCCTAGGTATTCGTTCATAATTAGACCAATTTCTAAATTGGTTTTTTAAAAAAACTGAATTAAGTTGCTAGTGGAATTTGGCATGTAACATTTTATATAAAATCATCATTTTAATACATCTGATGCACTAACCAGTAGTTCCTCTAAAACTAACTCATTTTCAAATTCGAAGCTAACTATGTATAACATTAAGTTCAGGTATCTTTCCTATATAAAAATGAGAGTAAAATAGCAAAATCACAGAAGGCAGTAAATTGTACTTCCTGAACCAAGGAGATCCATAAATGTAATTATATTTGTATAAATGTCTTTAGATATATACCAAGATCTAAAATTTGAATGGAATCTTACTGGATAGCCTTCTATATAATGAATAAGTGTTTTCACATATACCTATTTACATTGATCAATATGACCCTGACTGGCAAATTGCTGATTGCCACCTGAATATATAATCTTCCCAATCATAGTCTGTAACAGCTCATAAAACTCTTATATCAAACTAAAACTAATTATTACCTTCCATTTATATGCATGTATCTGGTATACACTTAATGATTTGCATGTTGTCTCCCCTATTTACATTAGTGAGCTCCTTGAAAACAGGAATCGTAGTTTTGCCTTTCCTCAGAGCTTAGTATAGTGTCTGCAATATATTGCAATATATTAAGTGCTTGTTTGTCAACTGTATAAACTCTTAGGGAAGTTATCATCTTAATTGACAGAAAATTTCCTAACTAAAGGAGGCAGTGATAGGCAAGAAATAGCACTAAATTTAGAATCGGAGAATCTGGGATCAAATCCCAACTTTCATTTACAACGTGTGTGACATTGACAAGCCACTTAACTTGTGACTCTTGAGCCTCAGGTTCTTCATCTTTAAAATATGAGGGTTTTACTGATGCACCTTAAGCTCCTTTCTAATTCTTAAATCTAGTATCTTCAGATCCTAATTCATAATATGCCTCCTCGTGACAGCATTCTAAAAAGCTAATGAAAAGTCATCACAAAGCCCAGCACGAGAATGTTCTCACTTAAAGACATAAACCAAACGCTTTTTATTTCCTTAGACATATTGATATTTCCCATATCCCTGAACGTTGTAGGCTGTTTTCTCTCAAAACAGGACAAAACAAAACATTGTTCTTACCTAAAACATCAAGGCAAAGGGTTTTTGCTAGTTTCTTTGCACCATCAGCACCAAAAATATGAGTTTCATGTTTACATTTTGGACACTGGAAAACACTCATATTTTGGATGAGACCCAAAACCTGTTTAAATAAAAGCACATATTTAATACCCCAATTTAAACAGAAATAATATTTATAAAAATACATAAATATATACATACATGTACCTATATAATATATATATATATGCGCAAGAAACAAGTTTTAAACCAAAATTTTCAGAGACCTACTTAAGATGAATAGGTAACAGAAATAGTTAGATAATAACACTGAAATCAAGGTAATCTAACAATGTGTCTCTATAAATGACTGTATTATTACTTAGCATAATTAGCCAGAAAATGAGCCTATTAAGCTTGCAGAGATCTTGTCTCTGAAGGCAAAATCAGAGAGCTTTAAAAATATTTTACATGTAAACTACTTACTTCACTGTTACTGACACTTAGATATTTGATTCTTTTTTATAAATGTGAAAGCTGGAATTTGGGAGAAAAGAGGGATCTTGTTGAAGCTTCCAAGAGTAATAAAGAAGTATGATAAAATGGAGTTGGGACACTGATTTTTGGTTCAGTTGTTTTCAATCATATTTGACTCTTCATGCCCTCATTGGGAGTTTTCTTGGCAAAGATAACATAGGGGTTTGCCGTTTCCTTCTCCAGCGCATCTGACAGCGACTTGCCCAGGGACACACAGCTAGTAAGTGTCCAAGATCAGATTTGAACTCAAGGCTTCCTGACTGTAGACCCTGAGCTCTATCTACTGTGCCATTTAGCTGCCCCAAGATATTGAGCTCCATTGTAAGAAGTCTTCATGGTGTCAGTTTTAACTTAACAAATTCCATCTTCTCCCAAACTCCAAAATATTCAAGTTCTGGCCTTTCTCAAGGTCAGTCTCTCTTCTCATCCCATTTTGCCTTAGAGTCAGATGCACTACCTATTTCCCAGGGCACAAACACAAACAATGTGAAGCTTGTGGTACACAAGGCCCAGAAAGGATATTGCCTGTATCATGCCATATGTCACATTAATATAATTTATCATTAACCTCAATCTCTCCTGTGAGCTTCAGTCCCGCATCACCAATTGCTATTAGATATTTCAAACAGAATGTCCTGAAGACATCTTAAACTCAGCTGAGTTTACTGAATTCATTGAGGTTACTGAACTCATTCATGACTGAACACATTGAACTCATTATCCTCTTGCCCCCCCACCACAAAGCCTCTCCTTTTCCAAACTCTCCAGTTTTTGCCAAAGGCCACCCCTCCTTCCCCCAGGTGAGAAACCTCAACATCATCCTGGACTTCTCACTTTCCTTCATCTCATATACCCAATAAGTCAACAATTTTATTGTTTCTAATTCTGTAATATCTTTCATATCTAATCCTTTCAACTTGGTTCAGGTTCTCATGATCTCTCACCAAGAGTATCACACTCCTAATTGTTCCAAGGTCTTTCCATCCTCTCTAGCCCATCCTATACACTGTAGCAGAAGTAGGGTTTTTTTTTTCTCCTTTTTTAACCCTTACCTTCTGATTCTAAGCATTGGTTCAAAGCAGAAGAGCAGGAAGGACCAAGCAATTGGAGGTAAGTAGTTTGCCCAGGAGTCACCTGGCTAAGAAGTGTCTGCGTTCAGATTTGAACTCTGGTCCTCCAGACTCCAGGCCTGGCTCTCTATCCACTGTGCTACCTAGCTGCCCCAAAAATAGTTTTCCTTAAACACAGATTTGATCATGTATAAGAATGAAGGAGAGAATATATGCAAAGTGCTTTGCAAACCTTAAAAGTCTATGTTAATGATAGCTATCTGACCATATGATTCCCCTACTCAATCAACTCCTATTGTCTCTGGGATAAAGTATAAATGCCTTGGATTAGCCTCATTGGATATTTTTTCCTCCATTTGCATATCCAGCCAAACCAGCCTTCTCTCTGGTCATCACTTCTGACATTCTCTGTGCCTGTGCATTGGTACTCCCACATGCCTGGAATGCACTCCTTCCCTTCCTCAACTCCAGAATCCCTTTCTTCTTTTAAAATGAAGCTCAGGAATTACCTTCTGCATAAATCCTCTCTTGAATCTACCTCAGCCCCAAGCTTTTAATATTTAGGCCATATATTTTAAAATATATTATCTTCCCTATTTGGAATATAAATTTTTATAAGAAAATATTATTTTAGTATTTTAAAAGGGAATTCTCTGTTCTCTTTGAGTTTACATTTGTGAAAGGGAATCCTTTATTCCCTGTGTCTATTTTGAGTTAACACTTTAGTTAACACTAATTTAAGTACCCCTACTTGGATTGTGAAGACAAGATTAACTCTCCTTTGTCTACTTTTGAATTGAATCAACAAAAGATTGAACACCCTATTTAGTACTAGGTGAGAAACTAGCAAGGTACTTAGAGAACTCACCCTTTTAACTCAGTCCCAAACTTGAATTCTATGATCAGAGTTTACACCCTCAGAAACTCAATCAGCCAGGAATCTGTGAACCCTTTTGATAAGTATTCACTCCTCCAGAAGGTGAGAACGGGTTCCCACAAACACTGTCCCCTGGGCAGTGCTAGACAATTTGGAAACTGTGATTGGCCCCTGTGAAGAGGGGCAGGGACAAAAAGTGATCATAAAAGCAAGCCCTGAACTCCCTCGGAGCAGGTTGTCTTTAAGAAGATAGTCTGAAGAGATTGTCTTCTGGAGATAGTTTTTTGACTGGGGAGAGTCTTCTAGGGAGCTTTGTTGGAGACTGCAGCTTGGATCATTGGCTTGGAGCTTCAACTGGGCTTCAACTTACACTCTGACTCCTGGAATACTTCGTTAGGTGAGTGAAAGGCTGACTCCTTTCCTAGTTTCCTAAGAGACTAGCTTTCATCTTGGAGGAGGCTGTGTGATTACTCTCCATCAACCTTCCTGGTTGAGAACTAATTTTTCTCTGCCTGGATTAAGAGTAAACATTTAGGTTAATAGGATAGATAACCTCTCTAACCTCTTCACATTTCTATACTTTATTGTTTCCTCTCCATTTTGTAAATATATGTAAATAAATTTCTGACTCAAGATATAATAAATATTGGCAACTATATAATTTCACATAAAATTATTGTCCAACCATTAAAATTAACCTTTACACTACTTATATTTCTATCTCCAGCACTAGTATATGGCACAGAGTAGATTACACTTAATATCTGTTAATCTAGTATTGTCAGAACAAAGGTCCAGTTTGGATCATAAGGCTTAGAACTGAAGGAATTAATCTTGTAAAATAGAAAAAGTATTCAACTTGGCTCTGGATTTAAAAATGTTGTTCTTCCATTTTACTATCTTTGACCTTGGGCAAAGTCACATATATAAAATGATGAGACAAGATAAGATGGCCTCTGAGTTCCCTTCCAGTGTTAAACATGTGACCCTATTGTATCCTAGTTCATCTAGTCCCAAACTATTCATTTTCCACATGAATAAACTTGGGCCCAGAGAAATCAAGAGGCTTGCCCAATGATACACAGCTTCTAAGTAGCAAAGAATTAACACTTTTAAAGGTATGGCCACATTGCTTTTTTCACAATAAACCATAAACCCAGGGAGACACTTGGATTCATTATTCTATCTAAAGAGGGAAAAGCTAAAATTGTCCACAAAGCATAAATATGAAGACAGATAGTGAGGAACATAAATTTCTAAATAAGCATTTTCCAACGATCTAATATATGCCCTTTTTGCTGATCTAGTAGTATTATAAACATAAATCACTTTCAAGCTGTGCTCTGGTGTTTCAGAACCGTCACTAGAAACCTAGAAGAAAACAGCTTAATATCACCCAGATTATTTGCTTATTCACTACATCAATATAAATACACCCATTGCTTAGAGCTCTGGGTACTTTTACTGCCTTTTATGGTAAATATGATAAAGTCTCTGGCTGTAGGGCTTACATTCTAAATGCATAAAATGAGCCAACCAAAGGGGAAAAGATAAACACTTGAGGAATGTGTGAAGATCTAGAGAAGGAACACTCAAGTCAGTGATTTAAAAAAACAAAACTCTCCAACTCTGGATTCTCATTTACCTACTGCCATAAGGAGCCAGTGTAATTAGAGTTGTGTGTATGATTTATTTTCTATTACCAAATTGTTCTTTATAGGCCATATAGATGTCAGAGAAACAAAATATAGCCAAATGCATAATTTTATTATAGAACATGACAAACAAGTATTTAATAAGCAATTAATAGGATAAACACAGGGCTGCATTTTGACCTACACAAAACAGGGTAAGGGCCTGCATTTAATGTTTCCTGCTAATGTGTGAAAGATTTAGATTTGCACTAAATTCCTTGTTTCTCAGTATTGTGGGAGGCAGAAGTGTCAGAGAAAACATTTGTCTTTGCAAAGATAATAGGAGATAATGGAAGGGCTCTTTCACAACATATGATTCTGCCACAAAATAGTTTACTAGTTTTATAAAAATACAGTGTGAAGGACTCTTCTATGTACCTGGGAATCAAGGGTTCAAATTGTGAGTTAAGCTAGGCTTTGCCAATAGTTGATTCAATGTCTAGGAGGCAGAGGGTTATGTTAAAATGAGAACCAGACCAGAATTTTAAAATTCCTTCTTAGTCTTTCATTACCTACTTCAGCAAGTTCCTTAATCTTTCTTTCTGTGCCTTGGTTTCTTCATCTAAATAATGGGGAGAAGGAACTAGGTGATCTCCAAGTTACCTTCCAGGTCTACATCCATGAACCTATGATCCTATGACATGTCTTTCACTTAAGTCTCCCCGAATTTTTTCTGTAAAATGGAGATTTGCCCCAGATGGTTTTTTAAGGTCTCTAGGACAGCTTTGAGGCTGTTATGTGTCTTCATGGACAGAGTGCTGGGGCTGGAGTCAGGAAGACCCAAGTTCAGCTCTGATCCCAGATACTGATTGGACAAGTCATTTAACAATGTCTGTCTTCATCTGCTGGAGAAGGAAATGGCAAACCACTCCAATATCTTTGTCAGGAAAACCTCACGGATTCCATGAGATCATGAAGAATCAGACACAACTGAATGACAATAATGACAGCTTTGTGCAAAGTACAAACATCTTAACTGTTAACTGGGCCATTTTTGGGTCAACTAAATTAATGTTTGCTCCAGGTTATCAAAACCCCAACTATATCCCATTCTCTTAACCCACATAGCTAGCCAGGAAGCCTCAAGTCCTTTCCCACTCTAATACAGCCTCCGCTCAGCTACCAAACTGCTTTTCCTAAAGTGTGTCTGATCATGCCCTACTCAATAAAGTCTGGTGGCTCTCTATTACCTTTAGGATCAAATATAAAATCCACCTTTTGGCATTTAAAACCCCATAAAACCCGAGCCCTTCCTACCTTTCTAGTGTTTTTATACTTCACTCTCCTCTGCAGTCCAAAGACCCTGGCCTTCTTGTTGCTCCTCATCTATGTACTTCTCCCTACTCCATGGATTGAGAGTAGCCATCCACTAAGCCTGAGATGCTCCCTCCTCCTCCCCTATGTCTCCTGGGTTCTCTCATGGCCTTTAAAACTCAAATTAAAATCCCACTTTCTGCAAGATACAATTCCAAGCACACCTACTAACCTCCCTGGCCAAGGGCTTTTCTTCTGAGGCTATCTCCCATTTAGCCTGTATATATCTTGCTTGAATATATTTGTTTGCATTTTGGCTTCTTTATTTGAATATAAGCTTCTTGGGGGCAGGGGTCATGCATTTCATTTTCCTTGTAGCTCCAGGACTTGGCATAGTTCCAGGCACATATTAATTGTTTAATAAAGTGTGTTTACTTACTAATAGAACATTCAAAATTGTCATTCTACATGTGCTTGAAATTAAAGAAAGAGATAAAGTTCTTGCCCTCAAGGACTATGTGGATGAAAAAGAGGTGGGGAAAAGATGTGCACAAATGCAATACAAAATAATAATTAGTAAGTACATGTGGCGGGGAAGGCATGCTATGAAAATTTAAAGGAAGGGATCACTTCTAGTTATGGCGATAGTCATCAGATCATCATTGGAAGAAGTGATTTTTGACCTGGGTCTTAAAGTGGGAGTTGGAAGGAATATGGAATCAAAGAACCTGGGTTTGAACCCTGATCCAGCCATTTATTATCTCTATGGCCTTTGGCAAGCCACTGAATCTCTCTTGGTCTCAGTTACTTCCTCTGTAAAATGAAGGAGTTGTTCTAGAAAAATCACTCCCCGATCTCCCATATTTCTTCATGAGAAGGGTAGCCACTCAAGGTAATAAGAATGCATATCCCAAATTATGTCAGATGGACTTTTATGAATACTATGAAATACTGTATACCTGGATATAATAAATATTTTCCAGTGATACTGGCTAAGAACCTAAATTTTAAAGAAGAAACAGTATAGATGCAAAAAAAAAAGTCAGAAAGCCCTCCAATGTGACAGTCTGCCAGGGAAGCTTTAGGAGAGAGCTAGATACAAATAAGATGTGAATAAGGAGACTAGCCTTTTTAAAAGTAGTGCCATGTAATCAATGAGGCATTAAAGAGGACACTGAAGATACATCCCAGTCTAACATAATAAAAGGAAATGTTAACATGTTTGCACAACAGTTTTGCTCATTTACAATCAATTTCAGCTAAATAGGCAAGGATTCATACGCGCATAAAAAAATAAACTATGTTGTCTTAAGAACACTTCCAAGGTTATTTGGCTGTTTGTATTTATTGTAAAAGTGTTTTATATATCCTTTGATAGCAACAACATCAGAAAACAGACGCTTTACTGTGTTGTCATTAACATAACATTGTTGAGATGCAGCAGTATGTGTGCTAAATCATTTTTCTTAAATGTCTTATCAAAGGATACAGTCTTTTTTCTTTTCACCTCTGTTAGTTTTACTGAAAGTGAATGTCATATGCCTGCTGAATGCCTGAGCCACTACAAATCTTTATGTGTTTCTTACATTCTTCTAGTCTGTCATTTGCTCAGAAAAGTATCTTGCTTATTAACTTTTTTAAAAAACTGATTCGAAATATCAACATCACTTTGAATACTGAATTTTTGTCTCTAAATACATTGAATTACATAAGCTCCGAAGAGTCCAGTTTTAATTTTTGGCTAACATATTAAGTCTAGCTTAAAGAAAGTAACAAACAAGATTTTCAGGCTATGTAATTTAATTTTTACCTGTCATAAGAATTAAGAGTCTAAGAGGAGAGAAAAATCCTAAGAGGAATAATAATAATGGCTGAAACAGGTTGGATTTTGGATGATTTGCAGTATTCCAATAATCTAAAATAAGCTTTTGCCATTTTCCACAAATTGAGATGTATGGATAGAAACAATAATTTTAAAATAAATTTGCTTTTCTCCTTGCATCAATACCCTTACTTCAGTAACACATTATTATTCTAGCTCTACTATTTTCATAGAAAAAAATCTTTCCACTCTCTCTTCTACCATCATCCTTTATGACAGCAGCATTCATGATGATGACCCTGTCACTCTCATACCACAGATTCTTGATCTCCACCATTCAAGTAACCATTTTCAATGTAGTATAACCACCAACCTGTAAGACCAGCAATTTTCACATAATACTTCTCTACATTCAAGATATTGAACTTGAACTTTCCCTCCCAAGATCTTTTTGCACTCGTGACTTTTCAGCATGTCCACTGTGTTAACTTCTACAACTTCCTCCCAAGCTCTTTGTTCAGAGAACAGAGCATGCTCAAGTATGGAAAGAGTATGGAGTGCATTTGGAGAAAGAGCAGAAGACGAGGGTGAATGGAGAACTGGGGGATAGAGTGAAAAAAATTTTGAATGCAAGGCTAAAGATTCTGGACTAAAGGCAATAGGCAAAAGTTTGAAAGCTAGATAGTAGCATGATAAAAAGATTATGTTACTATGTACTATCATTTAGCCTAGCAAATACTAAGTACTTAATATTTATAGATCAAATGACTTGGGCAGCCATGGGTAGGATGAAGACTCAAATTCAAATCAGGTGTCAGATACTTCCTAATTATATGACCTTGTTCAAGTCACTAACTATTTGTATGCTTCAGTTCCTCACCTGTGAAATGAAGATAATAGCAACTATTTCACAAGGTTGTTATGAAGAACAAGTGAGGGAATATATGTAAAGCTCTCTATAAACCTTGAAGTACTATGTAACTGTTATCTCTTATCATATAATTCCCAAGGTCCTGAGAGTATATCAATTTTTATTCTTACCTTGTCTGAGATCATGCTTGCTACCCCTGCTTTGGGGGACTTACTTAACCCATAATAAATTCTGCTCCAGATTTTAACCCTGAAAATCTTTAAGCTTATAAAGTGTGTTTATTATAAACAATATGTTCCTGGGTGCACCACTTTCTATTATTTCAAGTGAAACATTTTAACCCACATCTTCCCATCTCCAAGTCCAAAAGTCTATTGCACTAACCCAAGTCCTATCCCCTCTACCTTTCCAATATCTCTTGCATCTGGAACCATATCTTTGTTTGCACTGCTGTTACCCTTCTGCAAGTCCTCATGACCTTTCAATTAGACTATTAAAATAGCTGGTTTCTTTGCATCAATGATCTACCCTTTTCAATCTCTCCTTCTCAGAACTGCCAAAATAATATTCTTAGTGTGCAATTGCTCCCTGGCTCAAAAATATTCAGTGAGGAAGCAGAGTCAAGATGGAAGCACAGAAGCAGCAAAAGATCAAACCTCTGAATACCCTTCCTTACCAATTACAAACTAAATGCTCCTAGGGGACTGAAAATCAAACCTAACAACAAGACAAAGCCAAGGAACCCTCCTGATGGATTCAATCCAAAAGGTACTCCTCCAAAAAGCCGAATTTGAGAACATTCGGGTTTAAGAGGAAGGCAGAAGGAAGGTACCAGAACCCCTCCCCCAACCCACCTAGAGTGCTAAATCTCCAGTGGCAGCAGGAACCTCTGAGAGGGCAAAGGCGCTTGTCTGGAGGGTGTACATTGCAGGCAGGACTGTGCCAGGCTCAGAGTGTTGAACACAGGTGGTGGGGAAGGAGCTGGAGAGGGAGCACAGAGCAGGCAGCCTGGTCACAGTGGTAGAGACCCTCCATATTGCTCCAGCCTTCCAGGAGGTTTTGGTCTCAGAGCACATCCAGCCCAACCCAGCTGAACTAAATCCCATCAAAAGTCTTCAGAGATCAGGGAAGCCCAAGCTCCAATACCCCTCCCCCACAGACTGCTGGACTTTAATCTACTCAAAAGCCTCCAGAGGACAGGGAAGCTCAAACTCCAACAACCCTCCCCCACAGACTGCAAGGAGAGATCTCCTGTCAAAGCTCCAAGAGGGGAAACTTGACAAAAAAACCCAAAACCAAAAAAATGAGAGGAGCAAGAGCCCAGACAAATACGGGGAGTAAAGAATGGGTAAATATGAGCAAACAACATAAAAAGAAGAAAGAGATTATAATAGACAGCTTCTATGTAGGCAACGAACAAAGAGCAAACGGAACAGAGGAGGAGGGATCATCAAAAGATAAATCAGACATCCCAGCGAATTGGATACAGCCTTTGGAAAAACTAAAAATGCAATTCAAAACAAAATTAAGAGAGGCTGAAGACAACTGAGAAAAGAACTTAAAAACTAAGACGAGTCATCTGGAAACAGAAAATAGTACCCTGAAAGTCAAAATCAACCAGTTTGAAAATGAAGCAAAGGAGATGAAAAATGAGTCAAGAAGATGAAAGATGAGGTAAAAAGGATAAAAGATGACATCCAAAGAAAATCAGACCAGAAGGAGAAGGATGACCAAAAAGCCAGGGATGAAATCCAGTCTTTAAAAACCAGAATATAACAACTAGAATTAAGTGACCTCACAGGGCAGCAGGATACTATAAAACAAAACCAAAAGAATGAAAAAAATTGAGGAAAATATGAAGCATCTCATTTACAAAACATAAGATTTAGAAAATCGTTCGAGGAGAGACAATTTAAGAATCATTGGCCTAACAGAAGACCATGACAAAAGAAAAAGCCTGGACATAATACTACAGGAAATTATGCAAGAAAACTGCCCTGATATTCTAGAACAAGAGGGAAAAGTGAAGATTGAAAGAATCCACAGATCACCTGCTGACAACACCTAGGAATGTTATAGCCAAATTCAAGAACCATCAGACCAAAGAAAAAATATTATAAGCTGTCAAGAAGAAGTCATTCAGATACCATGGAACCACTGTGAGCATAACACAGGATCTGGCTGCATCTACACTGAAGGACCAAAAGGCATGGAATATGATATTCCGAAAAGCAAGGGAACTAGGTCTACAACCAAGAATCAACTACCCAGGAAAACAGACACATTCTTACAGAGGAAAGTATGGTCATTTTACAAAATAGAAGAATTCCAAGAATTTGCAAAGAAAAGACTAGACCTGAACAGAAAATTTGATGTCCAAGCACAGAACTCAAGAGAATCATCAAAAGGTAATTTAAAAAAAGGGAAAAAAGAAAAACAAAACAAAACAACAACAACCAAAAAACCCCACTCTTTTTAGAGACTCAATAAGTTAAAATGATGTGTATCCCTATAAGAAAAGAGGTCATTGGTAACTATTAAAAACTGTTATCACCTGGGCAGCTAGAAGAATTACACTTAGAGGGAACAGTGACAAACTGTATAGGATGAAATAACAAGACGTAAATTGGTATATAGATATATGTATGCATAAATATATATATATGTGTGTATATACATATTTTAATATATATACTAGAGCTAAAAAAAGAGGTTAATACTAAAAGAAATGGGAAAAGAAACAAAAGGGGGTAAATTTATATGTCACAAAGAAGCTCATGGAGGGAGGGGAGAGAACATCAATGCACTGGGATGTTAAAGACGTTGGACACAGGAAATACTCAACTCTTACATGCTTTGAAATTGACCCAAAGAGGGAAGAACAATCCAATCCATTGGAGCAGAGAATAGATTCATGCCCTATAGGGGAGTAGAAGGGTAACAAGTGGTCTTCTGGGGAGGGAAGCAGTATCAGGGAGGGAGAGGGTGGGTGGTAGTTTTAAAAAGACTGCAAAGAAAATAAGAGGGAGAATAAGAAGGGAGGGGGATAGAAAGGGAAGTAAAATTAGGGTGGGAACTAGAGGGACTGATTAAAAACAAACATTGGTGTAGAATGAAATAATGAAAGAGGAAAAGGCAGGACCAGGAGTAGAAATCAAAATGCTGGAAAATACACAGCTAGTAATCATAACTCTGAATGTGAATGGAATGAACTCACCCATAAAATGCAAGCAAATAGCAGACTGGATTAGAATCCAAAACCCTACCATATGCTGTCTACAAGAAACACACACGCGGAAGGCAAATATGCATAGGGTGAGGATGGAGCCAAATCTATTGGGAATCAAGTGATAAAAAGAAGGCAGGAGTTGCAATCTTGATATCTGACAAAGCCAAAGTGAAAATAAATCTAGTTAAAAGAGATAGGGAAGGTAATTACATCCTGATAAAAGGTAGTATAGACAATGAGGAAATATCTGTACTCAACATATATGCACCAAATGGCATATCATCCAAATTTCTAAAGAAGAAACTAGTGGAGCTCAAGGATGATATAGACAGAATAACTATACTAGTGGGAGACCTGAGCCTTCCTCTATCTGAACTAGATAAATCAAACCAAAAAGTACGAAATAGGTAAGAGAAGTGAATGAAATCTTAGAAAAGTTAGAGTTAGTGGATATGTGGAGAAAAATAAATAGGGACAGAAGGGAATACACCTTCTTTTCAGCAGCACATGGTACATTGAAAAAAATTGACCATGTATTAGGGCATAAAAACATTGTAACCAAGTGCAAAAGAACAGAAATAATAAATGCAACCTTCTCAGATCACATTGCAATGAAAATAATAAGTAAAGGAACATGGAGAGTTAAATAAAAAATTAATTGGAAATTAAACAATGTGATTCTCAAAAACCAGTTAGTCAAAGAACAAATCATAGAAACAATTAATAATTTCATTGAAGAAAATGACAATGATGAGACATCCTTTCAAAACCTATGGGATGCAACCAAAGCAGTACTCAGGGGGAAATTTATATCCTTGAGTTCATATATTAACAAATTACGGAGGGCAGAGGTCAATGAATTGGGCATCCAAATTAAAAAACTAGAAAGTGAACAAATTAAAAATCCTCGGATGAAGACTAAATTAGAGATCCTAAAAGTCAAAGGAGAAATTAATAAAATTGAAAATCAAAGAACTATTGATTTAATAAATAAGACTAGAAGCTGGTACTTTGAAAAAAACAAATAAAATAGACAAAGTACTGGTCAGTCTAATTAAAAAAAGGAAAGAAGAAAACCAAATTGATAGTATCCAAGATGAAAAGGGAGACCTCACTTCTAATGAAGAGGAAATTAAGGCAATCATTAAAAACTATTATGCCCAATTATATGGTAACAAATATGGCAATCTAGGTGATATGGATGAATACTTACAAAAATATAAATTGCCTATACTAACAGAGGAAGTAATAAATTACCTAAACAACCCCATATCAGAAAAAGAAATTGAACAAGCCATCAAAGAACTCCCTAAGAAAAAATCCCCAGGTCCATATGGATTCACAAATGAATTCTATTAAACATTAAAAGAACAACTAATCCCAATATTATGCAAACTATTTGACAGAATAAGCAAAGAAGGGGTTCAACCAAATTCCTTTTATGACACAAATACGGTACTGATTCCAAAGTCAGACAGATCAACAACAGAGAAAGAAAACTATAGACCAATCTCCCTAATGAATATAAATGCAAAAAATCTTAAATAAGATACTAGCAAAAAGACTCCAGCAAGTCATCACAAGGGTTATTCACTATGACCATGTAGGATTCATACCAGGAATGTAAGGATGGTTCAATATTAGGAAAATCATCCACATAATTGACCATATTAACAAGCAAACTGACAAAATCACAGGATTATCTGAATTGATGCAGAAAAAGCCTTTGATAAAATACAACACCCATTCCTACTGAAAACACTAGAAAGTATAGGAATAGAAGGGTCTTTCCTAAAAGTAATAAATAGTATATATCTAAAACCATCAACTAATATCATCTGCCATGGGGATAAGCTAGAAGCCTTCCCAATAAGATCAGGAAGGAAACAAGGATGCCCATTATCACCTCTATTATTTAACATTGTACTAGAAACACTAGCAGTAGCAATTAGATAAGAAAAAGAAATTGAAGGTATTAAAATGGGCTATCACTCTTTGCGGATCATATGATGGTCTACTTAAAGAATCCTAGAGAATCAACCAAAAAGCTAGTCGAAATAATCAACAACTTTAGCAAAGTTGCAGGATGTGAAATGAACCTGCATAAGTCATCAGCATTTCTATATATCTCCAACCCATTTCAGTAGCAAGAATTAGAAAGAGAAATTGCATTTAAAATCATCCTAGACAATATAAAATATTTAGGAATCTATCTGCCGAGACAAATACAGGAACTATATGAACACAACTACAAAACACTCTCCACACAATTAAAACTAGATCTAAACAATTTAGAAAAACATTGATTGCTCATGGGTAGGATGAGCTAACATAATAAAAATGACAATCTTGCCCAAATTAATTAACTTATTTAGTGCCATACTCATTGAACTACCAAAAAACTTTTTTACTGAATTAGAAAAAAAACATAACAAAGTTCATTTGGATGAACAAAAGATCAAGGATATCCAGAGAAATAATGAAAAAAAAATGCAAAGGAAGGAGGACTTGCAGTCCCAGATCTCAAGCTATACTATAAAGCAGTGGTCATTAAAACAATTTGGTACTGGCTAAGAGACAGAAAGGAGGATCAGTGAAATAGACTTGGGGTAAATGACCTCAGCCAGACAGTTTATGATAAACCCAAAGATCCCAGTTTTGGGGACCAAACCCTACTATTTGATAAAAACTGCTGGGAAATTTGGAAGACAGTATGGGAGAGATTAGGTTTGGATCAACATCTCACACCCTACACCAAGATAAACTCAGAATGGGTGAATGACCTGAACATAAAGAAGGAAACTATAAGTAAATTAGGTTAACACAGAATAGTATGCATGTCAAACCTTTGGGAAGGGAAAGATTTTAAAACCAAGCAAGACTTAGAAAGAGTCACAAATGTAAAATAAATAATTTTGACTACATCAAATTAAAAAGTTTTTGTACAAACAAAACTAATGCATCCAAAATTAGAAGGGAAGCAACCAATTGGGAAACAATATTCATTACAAAAGCCTCTGGCAAAGGTCAAACTTATAAAGAGCTAAACCAATTATAGAAAAAACCAAGTCATTCTCCAACTGATAAATGGGCAAGGGACATGAATATGCAATTTTCAGTTAAAGAAATCAAAACCATTAATAAACTCATGAAAAAGTGTTCTAAATCTCTTATATCAAAACAACTCTGAGGTATCACCTCACACCTTGCAGATTGGCTAACATGACAGCAAAGGAAAGTAATGAATGCTGGAGGGGGTTTGGCAAAGTTGGGATATTAATGCATTGCTGGTGGAGTTGTGAATTGATCCAACCATTCTGGAGGGCAATTTGGAACTATGCCCAAAGGGCGATAAAAGATGGTCTGCCCTTTGATCCAGCCATAACACTGCTGGGTTTGTACCCCAAAGAGATAATAAAAACATGTACAAAAATATTCATAGCTGTGCTCTTTGTAGTGTCAAAAAATCAGAAAATATGGGGATGCTCTTCAATTGGGGAATGGCTGAACAAATTGTGGTATATGTTGGCGATGGAATACTATTGTGCTAAAAGGAATAATAAACTGGAGGAATTCCATGGGAACTGGAACAACCTCCAGGAAGTGATGCAGAGTGAGAGGAGCAGAAGTAGGAGAACACTGTATACAGAGACTGATACACTGTGGTACAATCAAATGTAATAGACTCCATTAGTGGCAATGAAGTGATCCTGAACAACTTGGAGGAATCTTCAAGAAAAACCACTATCCACATTCAGGGGAAACACTGTGGGAGTTAAAACACTGAAGAAAAACAACTGCTTGAATACATGGGTCGAATGGATATGGTTGGGGATGTAGACTCTAAATGAACATCCTAGTGTAAACAACATCATTGAAATAGGTTCTGATCAAGGACACAAGTAATACCCAATTAAATTGCGTGTCCGCTGAGGGAAGGGTGAGTGGAGTGGAGGGAGGGAAATAAAGTGAAAAATGTAACCAAAAGAAAAATAAATTAATTTTAAAAAATTAAAAAAAATATTCAGTGACTGTGTAGTGCATATAAGAAAGAATAATAAATGTTTAACCTGGCATTTGAGGTTCCAAATCAATCTGGCTCTAACCTACTTTTCCAATCTTATTTCATACTGAGCCCATTCATGTTCTCCATAGTACAGCCAAACTAGACTGAGCTGTTGTATAATCTCATACTTAACCCTTTAGTCTGCTTGTAGTTACTCAAACATTTTCCCAACTCCTAGAATAATGTTTCTCCTCAACTTTCTCTCTCTTGTTCTGCCTCTATGTCTATCTTGGTCTCTGTGTGTGTACCTGTGTTTGTGTCTCTCTCAAGCCTTTTGTGATTCTTATAGCATTAAAAGACCTTTTTTTTCCTTCTTTTTTCATACTGACCTGACAAGAATTTTCCTTTGCCATTACCACTTTCTTACCTATTTCTTTATCTGTTACAGTACTCAATTAAATTGCAAACTTAGCCTTTGTGGGCTTCAGATTCCTTATCTCTAAATTAAGAGTTGATCTATAGGACCTCTGAGATACCTTTCAGTTCTACACTTATGATCCTTTTTTTTTTTTTTGATCCTTAGAGCAGAGACTAAACCACTTTCTGTCTTTGACTACCAAGTACCTTGCAAAGAATCCCCCCAAAACAAAACCAAAAAAAAACTGCCTGGTATGTTGTAGATAATTCATAAATATCTGGTGGATTAAGTGAACTGATTTGTGACCAATAATACAAAATTAAAGATGTTCTGGAGGTAGTTATATGTTCCTTGAAAAAGCTAAACACTGGGGAATCTGCATTTCTTAAAAAAAAAAAAGAGTAACTGATAGAATTAGGCAGGAGATGAAAAGAAGAAAAAAAGAAATAGAAAAGTCTATTAGGAATTTTCCATCTTTTTAAGAGCAATGACCAGTGGATTTTTCTCTGCCATTCAGAACTACATTGGCTACTTTCCTGCTTGAAACTGGCAATGAATTTAGCATTTCCTTCCCACTCTATTCTTATAAACCCTTATGCAAAAAACAACTCCTTTGTACCACACCCTAAAATTGTTTAGATTACTTTGGAGATACTATTATAGGCTGAATTCCAAGGATCAATTTTTTTAAGCACTGTGCACTTTATCTCAAAAACAATATTTGTGTAGAGTATTCACTAATGTTTATAGCATTAGTCACTTAGTAGTAATGCCATTTGAAATTCATTCCAGGTCTCCCTAACTTTTAGGTCTGGATTTTCAAGTTTAAAACCTGAATAAATCACTTGAAAAGACAATATAAAATAAATGTGAAAGCTTCCAATTAATCCTGAATAAAACCACATTTAGGGTTTGAAGAGATTGTGCAACAGTGCACTTAAGTTCACCTATAGTTAGCCTAGCAAAAACAAAAAAAAAGAATAAACTTGGAAGTTACCAGGGCTTTAACCAGGCTAGAGTGGGCTCATTATCTTTCTTCCTTTTGGCTATTATTGTTGTAGTTTATGGATGAAAAGCTATGTGTGAAGCTAAGATACATTGAGATTTCCAAAATTATACACACTGAAATATGAAGTTAATGAGATAATTTAAGTGCATGGCATGTCTTTAAACCAAACATTTTATTTAATTTTTTAGTTGAAATCAGTACCAAGAAAAACACCGAAAGTTTAAATAGACGAGTGGGAGGGACTTCTGTAAGTCAAACAACCTGTTTTCTTTCATTCCTGCATTTATTTGTCGACAAGCCTTCAATAAACATTTATTAATTGTTTTCTATGGTCTAGGCATTGTGTTATGTACTGAGAATACAAAGATCCATATAAATATGGCCTTTATGTAGAATTGGACCCCAGAGACTTCTTTTCCTCTTAACTGTTCCTGTTAGGATTTTTGCTGTCACCTCTCCCCGCCCCCCCCCCCTTTTCTTTGCTTCAACCTTTGCTTCTTCTCATTTTCCCCTACTTCAAATATGTCACTTTCTCACCATGCACTTCAGTCTCTATCTAAGGAAGGATCTTTGGCTGACAAATAATTCATATGATCACAGATATGTAGCTAAAAGTGAACATCAAGGTTATCAAGTCTAACTTTCCTCACTCTTTAGTAAAGGAATCTGACCCAGAACCCAAGCCTCCTAATTCCCATTCCAGTGCTCTTTTTTATTTCAGAGGTAGGATTTGATCTGGCAAGGGGGAAGGACAGGAGGAGGAAAGGGTAAAACATTAGAACAGGACTTATGGGCTACAGACCCTCTAGGTAGATTTCAGGGAGGGGGAGGATCATTGCATTGCTATTAGTAGCAAAGTTGATTACATATGATCATCCTACAATGTTACGATTTCTCCTGGTTCTGCTCATTTCCTTCCCTATCAGTTTGTGGAGGTCTTTTGAGGTCATATGAAAGTCAAGCAATTTATCATTCCTTATCACACAATAGTATTTCATCACCATCATATACCATTTTGTTCAACCATTCCTCAATCTAGGGACACCCCCTCATTTTCCATTGTTTTTTGCTACCACTAAGAGTGCAGCTATGAATATTTTGTACAAACATTTTCCATTATTATCTCTTTGGGGTACAAACCTAGTAGTGGTATTGTTGGATTAAAGGGCAGGCATTCTTTTAAAGTTCTTTGGGCATAATTCCAAATTGCCTTCCAGAATGGTTGGATCAATTCCCAGCTCCACCAACAGTGTATTAGAGTCCCAATTTTGCCACAACTCCTCCAACATTTATTATTTTCCTTTACTGTCATATTGGTCTTCTGAGCATTCTTAACCCACTATATGTACCTAAATATTTTCTTATATGTTCTCAGGAAAAAAAATTAATGGGAGAGGGTACTCACTGATAACAACAAAAGGATTTTTTTTCTCTTGCTTCATATTGTTTTCATCAATAAAAGCCCTTAGAAAACCTTTTAAAAGGCTGTGTATTTACTTTAGGGATAGCAAAAAGAGAAACATAGAGGTGAGCTTTCCTTTGATTCCACAGTTCGTCCATGAGAGGAGAAAAATCCTAGTAAAAAATATTGAAGAATTGCTTTGAGGCCTGAGATGAAAAAAAAAAAGAGAGATAAAAGGATGACAGGATCATAGATTTACAACAAGGAGAGACTTTACTTTAGAAACCATTTAATCTGACACTGATTTTCAGATTAAGAAACTGAGGCCTAGAGATAACTAGTTCAAGATGGCAGAGATACTACATCTTTTCTCAGGGGATGGAAGAACTGGGATGTGAATTCAATTTCTCTCTCTCAAATCCAACATGGGCAAAGCCAGAAGAACAGTTGCTTCTGAAACTCCACTATTCATTTTTAATTCTCACTGACAGAGCCAATTTCATTCATTCATTCATTCAAGTAAGCATCTGTGATAGATGCTAGATATACAAAACGTTGTACTACTCTTAACCCTGCCACTTTGCTTCCAGATTTACCAACTTCAGGAGAACCATTACACAATTGTGAAACATTAGTGTCCATGGCAGAAAAGCCTCGAGATAATCTCTTGGACACTCCCTTAGACAATGCAGATCTGATTTTATTTACCGATGGTTCCTCTTTTATGAGGGATGGCATACGTTACACTGGAGCTGCCGTAGTCTCAGAATTTGCCACTGAATGGTCAGCTTCACTACCTTCTAACATTAGCGCTCAAGGAGCAGAACTCATAGCTCTTAAGCAAGCTTGTATAATTGCCAAGGATAAAAAGGCAACAATTTATACGGATTCTAGATATGCTTTTGGCATTTGCCACTCAGTCGGAATGTTATGGCTCCAGAGAGGATTCTTAACCTCAGCTGGAAAATCTATAGCTAATGCAGAAATTATTAATGAAATTCTTTCTGTTCTCCAGCTTCCTGAAGCCCTAGCTGTAGTTCATTGTTCTGCCCATACAGGTGGCACCCACCATGTCTCTAGAGGAAATGATCGAGCAGATGCCGCTGCAAAGCTAGCAGCCATAGAAGGGCCTGAATTAATTTTAACATTAACAACTACTAATGATTTAAATTTACCACTTTCCTATAATGAAAAGGAAGTGGAAAAATGGAAACAAAAATTCAAAGCAAAAAAGATTAATGGAGTGTGGGTGTCATCTGAAGGAAAACCCCTGCTCCCTAGAAGTTTCTATAACCAAATTTGCCAATCTATTCATAAAAATGGTCATTTTGGCACCCAGGGCATCGTGGACTCTGTCAAGAGAGTATGGATAGCCCCTGGTATAACTACCATCGCCTCTAAAGTGTGTTCAGCCTGCTCTACCTGCCAGGCATATAACCAACATGCATTTCGTGGAAAAGCCTTTGGTGGATGTCCTCTGGCTTACACACCTTTTGAACATCTACAGATAGATTTCATAACAATGCCAAAGGCTGGACGTTATAAATTTTGTCTAGTAATTGTAGATCAACTAACCAGATGGCAGGAAGCATTTCCTGCGACCCGAGCCACGGCGGATTTTGTTGCAAAGATACATTTAAAGGAAATTATTCCTCGTTTTGGCCTGCCAGCACGTATTGATTCCGATAGGGGGAGTCATTTTACTGATTCTGTTCTAAATCAGATATGTTCTTGCTTGGGAATAACTCCCAAATTTCATGTTCCATATCATTCCCAGAGCTCAGGCCAAGTAGAGAGGATAAACAAAGAACTTAAAACTATGATTGGCAAATTATGCACTGAGACCCATTTAAAATGGCCTGAAATTCTCCCTCTGGCCCTATTTTATCTTAGAAGCAGACCTAGAGGAGACTTACATATTTCACCATTTGAGATGCTTTTTGGACATCCGCCTATACAGGCTAAGCCTTTCTCCCCGGCATATACCTCACTATTAGGGGGAGATATTACTATTGCTTCATATATACAGGAGTTATAGCACAAACTATGTGAATTTCATGAATCCAGAGCTGCAGTACAAGCTGGACCACTAGACTTTTCTCTGCATGACCTGAATCTAAGAGATAAAGTTTATATTAAGAATTTCAAGCGTACTGGAGCAACTCAGCCTTTGTGGGAAGGACCATTCCAAATATTGTTAACTACTCCAACATCCATAAAGATTGGAGAAAAGGACTCTTGGATTCACTGCTCA
This sequence comes from Monodelphis domestica, assembly GCF_027887165.1. Lineage (NCBI taxonomy): Eukaryota > Metazoa > Chordata > Mammalia > Didelphimorphia > Didelphidae > Monodelphis > Monodelphis domestica. Next base: position 213,034,526 of record NC_077227.1, read on the forward strand.
CATGTGAAGAAAGCATCTTCTGCTGAGACTGATTGACTGAAACCTATAGCATGCATTGGAGATAATAATCCTTAGACAAGTGGATGCTGGGTTTTTTTTTGAGAACACATTGAATTACTGATTTTTTCCTTATTTTTATTATTTCTTTTCTTCATTTTGATTAGAATACTTGATTTTTTCTCATTTTTGTACTGAAGGTACACATAATTAACATTAATATTTTTCCTGAAGTAATAGAAATTAATATATATTCTTGCTATAATATCAATATATACCTAAAAGCTTTAAACTATGGGAACCTATGGGACTATGGGAATCATTTATTGATAAAATATTATAGGACTGTGATTAATGTTTATGTATGATTCCAGAAAAAGGGATAAAAAACAAGGAGCACAGGCTTAACCTGAATAGTGCCAAAAAGAGCACACATGAAATACTAATATTAAACTCGAGGTTGCGACGCTTGACATATGTTAAGTCATAGGACTTCCTTGTGTCTACACTCTTTACGAAGTACTCATACAAGTACAAAGCTTGACTATCATGCTGGCTCCCTATATCCCTGAGAATGACAAAAAAATCAGACGAGGGAATGACGCTTCCCTATCAAAATAGAATTCTAATTCTTTTCTTCTTATATTATAGCAACTTCCTGTAGTCTTGGCTGCAAATGGCTAAATGACATATTACTGCATTCTGTCCTACAGACTTGTGGGATAGAAATTATTTTATGTTGGACCTATACAAGGGCCTATTTTGAAATTTTTCTTATGTTTTTGATTATTTTTCTCTTCTTTTGATAATTGACTCATACACCCCCATAACTGAACATTGCATTCTGAGTTGAACTGAATGTTTTTTTAACACCTACTTCAGGGGGGATTGTATTTTAATTTAAAATCTAAGAATTTTTGAATTTTTTGTTTAAGATTGTATTTTTGTAAAAATCCAAGAATTTTGATTTTTTGTTTAAGATTGTACTTTTATAAAAATTCAAGATTTGATTTTGTTCGAGAAAAGATCTTCAAGAAAGAAGCTTGAAACTTTTATATCCAGAGAATGAACTATTGCAGAAAGATGCCGAAAACCTACACTTCATCAAGAAGATCAAGAATGAACTTTGTATATGATTGATTGAACTGAACTTTGATTGAACATTTATTGTAAATGTACACATTTATGCCAAAAGGGACTGCCCCTAATTTGGCTTTCTGTCAATGCGCCTAGCAAAACATTGGTTTTGCTTTATTTTCTTTTCTATTTCCTCTTTCACTATTCTAATTTCTCTTAGAAAATTGAATATCGTGTATATCTATAGTTAGAAGTGCATTTAGGATTACAAATTATGTTAAATGATCAGTGGGGAACCTAGTCTCCCAATGATCATCAGGGGATTTTGTAAACCTTAAAATTTCACAGACTTATGAATGTTAAAAATTTTACTCCACATTGAGGAATCCTCCAATTCCCTACTTGAAATAATTCCCTACCAGATGGTGAGAACTCTACTTGAATGTGAAAACTCTTTGCTATGGGAAGATCTCTACCCCATCCCTACTTGGGACTGCTTTAGGGGAGAAAACTCCTTGCTATGGGAGGACCTCTATTCCACCTGTACTTAAGAATGCTTTAGGGCAGAAAACTCTTTGCTAAACAATGAAAGTACTTGAAAACCATACTTATAAAGGAAAGGAGTTCTTTGAGCCATGCCTATTTTGGGAATTGATACAATGGGATGCTAAGTGCCTATAAAGGTAGGGCAACTTGTAAACTACTTAGACCTAAAAGGTGAAAACTTACTCAGAGGTTTTCTCTTAATGAAATTAGTCGACACAGCAGCATTTTTTTTCTGACTTACTAAAGAGATTAATCTACTCAGCTGTGAATTCAAAATGGGCTGTCTTTTGGAAAACATCTACAGTGATTGGTAGATGGAAGAACTTAGGGGAGGTGACATAGGAGATTTTGCCCTTAAAAATAACAGCTCAGAGAAGAGCTGGAAATCATTCTGAAACATTCAGATTGAGGAGGACTCATTCTGAAACATTCAGATTGAGGAGGACTCATTCTGAAACATTCAGATTGAGGAGGGTGCTGGTGAAAGCAGCTGAGATGATGCTGGCCTAGAATCCTTGCTTAGGCAAACCTTGTGGTGAGTGTTAAAAGACTGACTGACTGACCTCTCTCTCTTAAGACTCAGGTCTAGGCCATGTTGGCTTAAAGCCCTTTATACTTATTTCCTTTTTCTCTCTTTCTCTCTTTTCTTTAATTCCACATTTGTATTAATTAAAATCTCTATAAAACCCAGTTGACTTGGGTATTTGAATAATTGGGAATATTTCCCTGGCGACCACCTTATATTTGATTTAAAAACCAAGACACTGTAGTGAAACATATTTTCTGCGGTCAAATTTACTCACCCTCTCTTATATCTATCACAATTTATATCTTCCACCATTTTAACTCACTACAGTTTAAGACCTCAAACATTTTAAATCTCACAGAAATGAAATATTCCCTCTCCTCACAGAGCTTGCATTTTATTTGGGGAGAAAACACTATGAATATAGATATGAATATAGAAAAAATGTAGATAAAAAAGTATTTTCAGGAAAGGGATGGCCATTCATAACAGTGGGTAGGGAATCAGAATCTACGTCCTACATGAAGCAGTATTTAAGATGAAAGAAATTACTGTGGGGATTACAAAGGAGAAGGTGAAAAAGTTGTGCTTTCCAAGTATGAGGTATGGAGCCTATAGGTAGAATATTGAATAAGCTGGCTAGTTTGGCTGCGACAGAGAATGTGCAAAGGAAATTAATGTTCAATAAGCCTGGAGATTTAGGTCGAAGTCAGACTGTAAAGGTTTTAAATGCCACTGGAAACGACTGAACTTTATCCTATGGGTGTCTAGAAAACACTGAAGCTTCTTGACATGGTAGGCATTGTGCTTTAATTATATCACCTTGGCATCTATGGCATGAGAACTGGGGAGGAGAGAGACATGGAAGCACGGGGACCAGTGACTTGGAGCTAGATGATCCAAGACAGCAACCAAAGTGATATATATTACTGACTTTTGGAACAGATCTATACTTCAAATGCATTATGAGTTTAAATGGCTTTTAAAGAATGATCTGGTAATGACCATTGTACCTATAGGAAAATGCACCCTGACTTCAATTTAACTGTTATTCATTCATTTCCCCACCCATTCATCCAACTAGCCTTATGCTAATACCAATAGAGTTCCAAAGATGTATAACTGTGACTTTTCCCTCATGGAGCTGGAAATCTAATGGAAGAAAAGAAAAAGACAAACTGATAATCTTGATGTTCACTTTCAGCTACATATCTGTGATCATATGAATTATTTGTTAGCCAAAGATCCTACCTTAGATAGAGACTGAAGTGCATGGTGAGAAAGTGACATATTTGAAGTAGGGAAAAATGAGAAGCAAAGGTTGAAGCAAAGAAAAGGGGGGGGGGGAAGAGGTGACAGCAAAAATCCTAATAGGAACAGTTATGAGGAAAAGAAGTCTCTGGGGTCCAATTCTACATAAAGGCCATATTTATATGGATCTTTGTATTCTCAGTACATAACACAATGCCTAGACAATAGAAAACAATTAAACAATTAAAACAGATAATTGCAAAGTTTAGATACAAGTGCTATGAACACTGGAAGAGAAAGATCACTTTGCCCTGGGAATGGGGTAAAGAAAAGGAGGAAGTCCTGAGCTAGCACCTAAATTAAGTCTTTAAAAATTTTAAATATTTTTGTTGCTCTTTTCTGTTTCTTATATCATCATAGTTATCTTATGTATCTCTCTCTATTCTTATTATCCCAGAAATCTATCCCATTTAACAAATGGTATTTTTTTGAGAGGGAAGAAAAATCAGTACATCTGGTGAATCCACTGGAAAGAGTCCAAAATATGTGCAAAAGGTGACACCTTTGGACCTCCCATTTATACAAAGGGATGGGTTGGGGGTGTCTTCTCATATCTCTCCATTTAAGTCCTGGTTGATCTTGATAAGTAAACCATCACATCATCAGCAAGCAGTAGTATTTTTATTTCCTCTTTACTGATCTTTAATCCTTTCTTTTCTTTCTTTTGCTAAAAATGGTGCTAACATTTCTAGAACTTTATCGAATAACAATGGGGAGAGTGAACATCCTTGATTTATTTATTGGAAATTTTATTTTTGGAAATTTTTATTGGAAAAGGTTATAGTGAAATCCTCAATTAATATAATGCTTATTTTAGGTTTTAAATGGGCATTTTTATGATCTTTCCTGAAAAAGTCCCTCATTTATATTTTTAGAGATTTTAGTGTTGTACTTTATCAGAGGCTTTTCCTGCATGTGTTAAGATGATCTTGTGGCTGCTATAGCATAGGTGAGAAGAGATTAAATCCTTAATTAGGGTGGTTGCAAGGAGACCTGAGAGGCAAAAGCTAGTAAAGAAATAGAACTATAATAGGGTTACCAGTAGATTGGAATGAGAGGAGGAAGAGGAAGAAGAGGAGAGAGGAGTCCTGATGACTAAGACCATTTCTCTTTCCCAACTTCCTTATTTCTGTCGATTGAACTCATTTTCCTAACTACCCCAGCTCTAGCTTCAGAGTAATCTTTCAGCTCTGCCTTCTTTGCTGTTCTCATCAGTCACCAAGTCCTCTCCTGCCCATCACACCTCTCTCTTTCACATTGCAACCATCACCCCATGCCGGTATGTGTTGTGTCACAAAAAGGGTTTTAAGTTATTTGTCTTATTAACTCCTCACAAAAGCCCTTTGGAAGGAAGGCTAACATCATTATCCCTATTTTATCAGTGAGGAATCTAAAGTTCAAAGGTCTTAAAATGACCTGCCTCAGGACACAAGCTACTGAGGAGCAAAACCTGACCTAGAACAGGTCACCAGACTTCTAGTCTCAAGCTCTTCCCATTACACTGCGCTGTCTCTCTACACGTTTCTAATGTAGATTTTATTTTTGCAAATAGCTAAGCATTATCTGGAACTAAGAAGCATGGCAAAGTGGAAAGTTAAATAGATCTGGATTCACAAAGACTGTCTGAATGTGACCCCAGATATTGGTCAAGTCACCTAACCTCAAGTAAATGGACTTCAGTTTTCCTCATCTATAAAATGGGGGAAATGGCAGCAGCTTCCTAACAAAGTTGTCATAAAGATCACATGAATTAACATATGTAAAATGTTTCACAAACTTTATGTGACCTATTATTAGAAATTACTGCCTTCATCAGAAGGTAAGTGAATAAGTATTAAATACATGATATCACTTAAAACTGGCTGCTAGGTGGTGCAATGGATAGAGTGCTAAGTCTAGAGTAAAGATCTGTGTTCAAATTTAACCCCAATCTTGGGCAAGTCACTTAACCCCTCTGGGGAGGTGCTTAAGCCATCTCCACATCATCTGTAAAAGGAAATGGCAAACCACTCCAGTATCTTTGCTCCCAAAAAGACAAAAACAAAAACCCAAATGGGGTCAGAAAGAGTTGGACACAACTGAAATGACTGAACAACAAAATCATTAAAAATATTTTGCATCGCTAAAAAATATATTTTAAAGGACCCTGCTAAGAGGATTTCAATCAGGTTCTCAGGAAGAAATAAGAAGTGTATCTAGAAATCAAGGCTTAATAAGAAGCCAGAAAGAATGGGGGAAAAAAAGGAATTGCTTCTTGTAAAGTGTGTGTTTTAATCATTCTTATTTCTGCCTGTCAGTTCTACCTCTCCAAATCTATCACCAAGTACATCAGTCTTGTCAAAGGCTGAAGTGTCCTTGTCTGGGCTCCAGATTAAGAAACTAGAATTCCTTTCCACCTTCAAACCTGACCCTCTTGGAACCAGCCCCATCCTCCCCTGCCTCTTCTGGTATTTCAGAGCACCAATGATCACCTCCTCTCCCTGGTCCCAGAATGGATCCCACCACTGAGCCAGACCTCCACCCTGAAGCCAGACACTCACTTCCCACTGCTAGAGCCTGGGCCCTTGACAGACTAGTGCTTTGGTCTATGGGGAAGAGAAGAAAGACAGCAAGTGGAAGGAGACTTTATGAAATAGGTTTGAGTTAAAGCCACCCAAACTGTTATTCTGCTCCACCTCCATCCATGTGCATAAATGTATGTGCAATCTTGCCCTCTCATGATCTGCCATGCCTCAAAAATGTAGCAAGTCAGCAGGTTGGATGCAATGTAACATTTTGCCATGGTTGCAGTGATAAATCTCGCCATTTTGGGGGGACCTTTATTACGATTTATCCTTTAGAAGAGAATTAATATCAACAATAGGGAATCTTCAAGATCGATGATGACTATTATTGTCTTCAAGTACAGGAAGCAAAGTCATAACGAAGACTATGACTAGAAGTTTGTCATCTCCATGAAGAAAGGGGCAGAAATAAGCCTAAATTGTTAAGCAATGGGGATTTAGGCAGGCAAAAGGAAGAACTTTTCAGACTTGAAGATTGTTGCTATCGAAGGGCAGCAGCCAATAAAAGATGATGGAATATTTGTCTCTCATGAGATTTGTCAACATAATAAATCTGTGTGAATGGAACCAGAAGGCAGTGCAGTGCAGAGGGAGAAGCTTAGGTTTCCGAGTGGGATGGTGGGCATTTAAATTACTAGCTCAGGTACTTGTAGCACTTTTTTGCGTCTCATTTTTGTAATGAAAAAGCCAGGCTGTTATCCCTTCTCATTATAAAAGGTTGGGCAAAAATTATTCACTCAGGAGGCAAAGGGCTAGCAGTTCTCAGACTTGTGGGTCTCAAAAGTGGCCCAGAGCCAGGAAGAATTAAATTCAAATATAACCTCAACCACTTATTTGCTTTGTGACCCCAGGTAATTAACTTTTTCTTGACTCAGTTTCCAAGACAATAACAGCCCCTACCTTAAAGGGTTAGTATGATGATTAAATGAGATAGCAATTATAAAGCACTCAACACAGTGCTAGCCACATAATAGGTACTATGTAAACTACACAAATACTTCTTGTCTTCCCTCTACACACTTAATGAGGGCTCCTACCTGCCACCATGAGCTTTTGTTTATGTGAGTTACATCTTTTAAAGAAGCAGTTAGATGACATTATGGATGGCATGACAGAATGCTGGATGAATACAGGAAAAGTCCTGGGTTCAAATTCTGCCTCACTAGCTAATATAACCCTAGGCAAGTCAGATAAGCTAAGCTTCAGTTTCATCATCTGTAAAATGGACACAAAAACAATCTTTCCCAGGATTCTTGTGAGGACCAACTGATATATTTGTAAAGCAGCTGGCAAACCTTAAAGCATTCTATGGATGCTAGTCATTATTATTAAATACTAGCTATTTTACCTGTTGAAATTTATCATACTAGAAATGTAAACATCTTAGTATTTACTATTATGAAAATAGTTTTAGAGAGCCTTTTAAAGGTCTCTGAACTATACTTTGAAAATTGCTCAAAGGGTTTGTCTAAATGGCTTCTGATGGTCCCTACTTTATAATTTTATGATCCCCCCCAAAAAAAGTTTGCTTTCAGTAAATAATGAAACAATTCCAAATCCCTAGGAACTTTTTATTTAAATATGAAAATATTTCATCACTTATTGAAGTAATTTTTAAAAATCCAAGTACTTAGGTTTATGAGTTGGGATCCTTTAAGTTAGTAATTTATCTATTTCAATGTAAATACTCTGGTAACCTGAAAGAATTAATGAAATGCCCAAGGGTGTCTAATTTTAAACAAGGCATACTTCATGCATTGGGAGAATCTTGAACCTTTATTGTAAAGAAAAATCTCAGTGAACAAGAGGCTGTAGTACATATGCAAGCTATAAAAAACATCAGAAGAGGTCTGAATCTAGGAATATACTTCTGTGATCTCATACAAAGTGCTTACTTAACATCCTTCGTATCCTTCGATCTTTACAACTCTGTGAAGCAGGTGTTTTTCTTTTTACAGAGGCTCTACTTTTTTTTTAATTTATTTTTTTATTTGAGCATTTCCAAACATTATTCACTGGAGACAACGATCATTTTCTTTTCCACCACCCCTCCCCCTACCTCTCCCATAGCTAACGTGTGATTCCACTGGGTATCACATGTGTTCTTGATTCGAACCCATTTCCATGTTGTTGGTATTTGCATTAGAGTGTTCATTTACAGTCTCTCCTCAGACATGTCCCCTCAACCCCTGTAGTCAAGCAGTTGCTTTTCCTCAGTGTTTTTACTCCCAGTTTGTCCAGAGGCTCGGCTCTACAGATAAGGAAACCCAAACTGAGAGGGGTTAAACAACTTGCCCAAGATCAAACAATTAGTATTCAAGGTGAATTTGAACCTAGGCCTTTCCCATTCCCATGCCCTCCACAATACTACTCTGACTCTCATCAATCTCATTAAGGTGGGCAGACAGGTATGAATAACAGTTAATGCATGCCTTCTCATTCTGTACCAATGTAGTGATTCTTATTCCTACAAAGATGCCTGATGAGCATTGAATTTTGTTGAAGGAATAAATGAATATTTGTTGCGCTGAGATAATCTAATCACCATCTCTGGCTTAGAAAGGAGAAAGAACCATTAGTTAAGAGTCATAGAATCATACAGTTGAGAAGGTTCCTCAGAATAATTTAAGAGAATGTGAGACTTAAGAGTCAGAAGACAAGGGCCCATCCAGTTCTGCTACTTATTAGCTTTGGCTTTCATTTAACTTGTAACCCTTAGTTTTTCTTTAGAATAATGATCATGATAATTCCTGACCCATCTTACCATTGTGAAGATCAAGTGATATCACTGGCCTTAACAATGCAAGGAGTCTTATGTTTTAGCAGGTGGTAGGGAGGAGACAGGGCAGCAACACCCTAAATGGCTAGAGTGTGACAGAAACACCGAGGAAGTAAAGCAGGCTTTCAAATAAACCCCTTCACAATTATGCCTCAGGTCTGCCTTGTGCAGGTACATACAGTAAAATGTAATTAGAAAAAAACACATAATGAATCTAACAGACATAGTATTTTAAGGCTGAAAAAATTGAGGATGACTTACTCCACATAAAATTTATCCATCAGCTATTAGTAAGTAGACTGATCAAAGATTTGTCATGAATTAAGTCTTTCAGACAAGGGCTGAAGAATTCAGTAGTTCTTCCCTTTTCCTTCCTCAATAATTTGCCCAAATGAAGCAGCTCTGTCCTGAGCATTAAGCAATCATTTAAATTAAATTTATATTGTACTTGTAGATATCACTAAACTCTGCACATAGCAATGAATCCTAATGACATCACTGTTTCCATAGAAACTAATGCACTTTAAAAAGGGGGAAAGAGCAAGACTTTAAAATGTAGGAAAATCTTACAAATTAGGTGGCACAAACAAAGCATAACTGTTTTATTTTGCATTTATAGGGGGCTTTCTAATTTCAAAATACTTAACCATTAGATTCATGATTTTCTTTTTAACCTTTGCCTGGTATCAATTCTATGACAGAAGAGTGGCAAGAGATAGGCAATCAGGGTTCAATGATATGCTCAGGATCACACAACTAGAAAATATCTAAGGCCAAATTTGAATCCAGGCCCTCCCAACTCTAGACTTTATGCTCTATCTATTGTGCTATATAGCTGTCCCTAGATTCACAGAATCTTAAGAATTAAAAGGTTCCTCAAGATAATTTAACACAGAGCACTAGAACTGGAATCAGAAGAACAAGGTTCAAGTTCAGTTCTGCTACTTATTAGTTTTGGCTTTCATTTAACTTTTAACCCTTAATTTCTTCTTTAAAAGGGAGATTCCTGAACAACTACTTTACCTCCTGTGAAGATTGAGTGATATCACAGGTCTAAGAGAGATTAGGTTCAATCTAGCTCAACTCCTTTATTTTACATGGTAGGAAACAATCTCAGAAAGATTAAGTAACTTAACTAACAGTTGAATAAACGGACTCAGATCTAAATGAAAGTTACCCATAGATTTAAAATTGAGAGTTAGATCTGAATCCCAGCTCTGCTATAGAAGTGATCTTGGCCAAATCACATTTAGCCTTTAACTAAATAATTCCTATGACATGGAGCTTCATATTCCCCATTTTTTGATACTACCTGTTAGAACATTACTTTTCATATTGAGCTCAAATATGCTTCTTTATTAATTTATATCCAGATGATCTTAGTTCTTCTCTCTAGAGCTATATATCATGTGTAAACTTTTGAAAGTATTAATTTTGTTATTTTTCACTATGGCATTCAAGTTCTTTCATAAACTGACTCTAAGGAAGAATGACATAGGAGAACATATACCAAATCTGGTGTCAGACAACTCAGATTTAAATCTGTGCTTTGATATTTACTACTTTTCTGACTTTGGCAAATTATTTAACCTCCCTGAGCCTCAGTTCCCTCATCTGTAAAATCAAGAAATAGAATTATATGGCTCTGAGATCCTTTGCAGCTGTAGATCTACAATTCTATGGCCTTATCACTCATTCTTCCTTTATATGTCATCTTTGCTATTCTCTATGCTCTGAGATTTCCTGAATCAAGGCCTTTCTTTGATCATATTCTTTTTTTTATCTTAGAATATTATTTGCCTCAATTTCTTTTTAAAAAATTTAAAATATATTAACATATTTACATATATTTCCCAATTACATGGAAAATTTTAACTTTTTTTGAAATTTTGAGTGCAAAATTCTCTCTCCCAGATTTTCTCCATTCATTGAGAAGACAAGAAATATGCTATTGATTATATATGTTGTCATACAAAACATATTTTCTTATTAGTCATGATGCAAAAGGAAACACACACATACAAAAACTAAAGAAAAATAAGGAAAGTTTAAAAAGTATGCTTTAATCTGCACATCAGTTTCCTCAGTGGAAGTGGATAGTATTTTTCATTATAGGTCTTTTAGAATTGTCTGGGATCATTGTCTTCATTCACAGTTGATAGTCCTTATAATATTGCTATTGCCATGTACAATGTTATCCTGGTTCTACTTACTTCATTGCATGAATTCATATAAGCCTTCCCAAGATTTTCTGAAATGGTCCAGCTCATCATATCTTATATCATAAGAGGATTCCATCACAATCATATACCATGACTGGTTCAGTCATTCCCAATTGATGGGCATTGGCTTAATTTCCAGTTCTTTGCACCACAAAAAGAGTTCCTATAAAGACTTTTGCACCACAAAAAAGTTCATATAAAAAGTTCCTATAAAGTTTCCTTTAAAAAAAGTTCCTATAAAGTTTCCTATAAAGACAAATAGATCTTTTTTCTTTTCTTTGATCTCTTTGTGAAACTGACCTAGTAGTAGTATTGGTGGGTCAAGTTCCAAATTGTTATGCAAAATGGCTGGACTAGTTCATAACTCTATCAACAATACTATGAATGTTCTAATTTTTCCACATCTCCTTCAGTATTTGTTATTTCTGTTTTCTGTCATTAGTCAATCAGAATTGTGAGGTGGTATCTCAAAGTTATTTTACTTTGCCTTCCTCTAATCAATTTAGAACATTTTTTACGTGTCTATGAAATTTTAATTTTTTCCCCTGAAAACGACCTGTTCATATTCTTTGACCATGTATCAAGTGAGGAATGGTTTTTATTTGTATAAATTTAGTTCAGTTCTTGTAAAGGGAAATTAACAGGAACAGGAAATCCTGCTAATTTCCTTTTAACAGTTCCCAATAAATTTGAGAAATGAGGCATTTATTTGAGAAATTTGCTATGAAATTTTCTCCCCAGTTTCCCATTTTCCTTTTAATTTTGGCTGTATTTGTTTTATTTGTGCAAACCATTTTTAATTTCATGTAACAGAAATTATTAATTTTACTTTCTGTGATCTCCTATATCTCTTGCTTGGTCATAAATTCATCTCTTATCCATAGATCTGACAGGCACGTTTTTCTATGCTCCCATAATTTACTTATACATCCTGAAATGTTTTGTAATTGTGTTCATACAGTCTCCCTGAGATTGTTGTGGTAGGTAGCCTCCCAAGTATTTTATACTGTCTATAGATATTTTAAATGGAATTTCTCTATCTCTTGCTGCTGAACTTTATGGGTAATACATAGAAATGCTGATGATTTATGTGGATTTACTTTCTACCCTACAACTTGGCTAAAGTTGCTGATTTCCACTCCCCTGAGCCTGGAAACAATATCATTTGAGGAATGATACAGCTAACACTGTATCCAGGATCAGATACTGTTTGGCAAATCCGTCATCTATAACCCTCTTTTGAGTCAGAGTTCAAGGACAGAGACAAACACTCTCAGTTAAGAGGGAGTAGGAACCCAGAGGAGTGGTATCACTTCCAATCCCAAGTGATCTTGCGGAACAGTATTGTTTCCAGGCCTGGGTCTCCTTCCCATCTCTGGCTTCAGAGCTCTTGAAATTGCTGTTACTACTATCACCACTGTCCAGTCCCACCACTGATGTTGCATCATTCATGTAGGCTCTGGATATCCTGACATTGTGTTGGCTCTGCCACTTCAAATTTCAATTTGGCTCATTATTTTAAAGTTGCTTAGAGGAGAATGTGGAGAGCTCAACTGAATGTTCCTACTCCACCATTTTGGCTCTGCCTCTCACCTCTTTCTGCCTGTCAAAATTCTATCCAATTCTCAGGATCCAACTCAAATAAAAACCTCTTATAAAGCCATCTTCGATATTGGTTTGTATCTCTTTAGTAGCACTTTCCTTGTAATGAAAGGCAAGCTCCTTGAGAGTAGAGACTGCTTATCATTTTCTCTATGTATCTCCAGGACCTAGCATAGTTCCTTGCTCAAGGGATCATAGTATCATAAATTTAGAAGTGGAAGAGACTTAAAAGGTGCCATCATAAACAAATTAGAGGAGCAAGGAAAATCATACCAATCAGAGTTATGGATAAGGGAAAAGTTCAAGACCAAACAAAGCATTATGATCACAGAAGGTAAAATGGACAATTTTATTAAAATTAAATTAAATTAAATTTATTTTTATTTATTAATATATATTTATATAAATTAAATTAAATAAAATTTATTTTTATTTGTAATATATATTATACATAATATATATTAGAAATATATTTATAAATAAAAATAAATTATATTTAATTTAATTATATATTTATTAATATATTAATATATTTATAAATATATAAATAAAAATTATAAATTATATTTATATCTTATATAAAATTAAAATATAATTGCACAAACAAAACCAATACAGCTAAAATTAGAAGGGAAGTAGGTAAATGGGGATAAATTATAGCAGTAAGTTTCTCTGATAAAAGTTTCATTTTCAAGATACATAGAGTAGAGAGCTAGGTGGCTCAGTGGATTGAGATTCAGCCCTAAAAACAGGAGTGTCTGGGTTCAAATGTGTCCTCAGATACTTTCTAGCTGAGTGACCCTGAGCAAGTCTTAGCCCTTACTGCTCTTGTGCCTTGGAACCAATACACAGTACTGATTCTAAGATGGAATGTAAGGGTTTAAAAAAATGGAAGGGATCTTAGAGGTCATTTAGTACCATCTCTTTATTTTAATTGATGAGGAAACTGAAGCTCAGAGAGATTAAATAACTGACCAAAGTCACACAGGTAATAATAAGTGGCACAGCTAGATCTCTACCCCAGTTTTTCTGATAATAAATCTTGCATTCTTTCTACTGTACTAGGATGCTTTCCACAGTAGATGCTTAATTATTTTTGGATGGATTACCACATTCTCTGTTGTATTATATTTATCTGAAATTATGCTTTATTTTTCCCAAATATATTATAAGCTCCTAGAAGGTACGAACTATGTCTTATTCATCTTTGTTTCTTCCAAAACATTGTTAGTGTTTGAAAACTATGTGTTGCACTTTCTCTGTTTTTGTAAGTTTAGTATCAAGTCTCTCTAAATAGTTTGAATTGTACTGGCACCAACGTTTATGGATTAGGATTCATGACTCCTTAAAAGAAGAAGTAGAAAAGACCTGGGCAACCTGAAGCTAATGGTTTCAGAAGGACCTGAGAAGATATATAATGGTTTGATAGGAAAGCATATTTCTTACATCTGCAGAGGACTTATTTTATAATCTACAGTAAGCTTGATATTAGGAAACTAGATGGATTACAGGCCAGATTTTCAATGAACTATTCCTCTTTAGTACGCTTTAATACAAAAGAAAGGTTTTCAACAAATCCTTTTCATTCTCTTTAGAATTTTTCGGGTGCCCAACTGCTGACCAACTGCCACTTTCAGGGCAGACAAGCAAGCCTAAATGAAGTAGCATAGTACTCATAGAGAGAAACGGGGGGCATCATGTGCCAGTCAGGTCAAAAATCATTGCCATCTTCTCCACTAAAGGGCAGGTGCTATACCTTGTCTCCTTCCTAACTGTGTGAAATCCAAAACTAACTTCATTTTGTTTGGTTCTTTCTATTTTGTAACTGTCTTCCATTTTATGAGCTAGATCTTGCTTTGCTATATATGTGGGAAAACTAAGATGTTGATGTAATTCTGGAAAATTGGGGTTGTAGGTGCTGACCACAAAGTGTTCCTTACATATTGTGGCATGTTCTTTTTTTTTAATAACCACAGGATATTTTTTAAATAATCACAAGATTTGTAAAATTCTGGCCAATCAAAAAGAGAGCACCCATGTTACTCAAGATTGTGGAAGTTGATTGGTTCTTTATTGTTGATTTTTTAAAAAGCTTTGTTCATTGCCAAATGGTGTCCTACTATTGAGGGAGGTCTTGGACCCACAGGCAATTGATAGCCTTGTTAACAAATTGATTTGCTCATAAATTTGAACCTTTATTTCCTTAGTTTCTATTGTGAGAGTAGCTAAAGAAACTTAAGGCATAGAAGAAAAAAAAGTTCTTGCCACCAAAGTAGCCAGAGTGGCATTGTCAAATGCTTCAACATCTGAAATTCATGTCAATAACTTATTGTCAATGAGAATAGCAATAAAGTAGATGGTTCTTTCCCATAGAACTCTAAGGATGACAAGGCCTTTCCATATGACAGATAAAGCCTCCTAAATGTACTGTCACCTCCACCAGAATGTGAACATCTTGAGGGCAACAACTTGTTCAACTTTTGTATCCCCAGTGCTTTGTGTGTGACACTTGGTGAGTCACTTACCCTGTTTGCCTCAGTTTCCTCATCTGTAAAATAAGTTGGAGAAGGAAATGGCAAACTAGTTCCAGTATATGTGTCAAGAAAACCCCAAATGTAGTCATAAAGAGTTGGACTCAACTGAAATAACTGAACAACAATAAATTGTACATAGGAAGCACTCAAACATTAACTCACTATCTCATTCACAGTTAGAATGTGGACTGCTCAATCCAAGATATTCCTCATGGTCTATGCATTTGTCATCTCTCCTTTCCTTCATATCCTACACCTTTATCTCAACCTACCAACCCTACTTTATTCCTGTGTGATTTTGCAAATTGATTATAATGAATTGCTCCAGGGTGCTGTTAATCATTCCATACTTTCAAGTACTAAAAAGAACTGTGAGGAGTACTGTATAAATAATATCAAGGTGCTGAAATACCCCATTCCCTCCTAACTGTCTCCTGGTATCAGGTAGTTGGAAATCAATTGCAAAGATAGAGATCATATAAAAGATGGAAAGAGCCAGAATACAGTTAATAAAGCTACAAATTCAGTCTTTTCCTCCTACAAAATGGATAGCTGCAAACTACTCTGTAGCAATCTCTGCTTTTTCCATGCTTTTCTCTGCAGAATCCTTCAAAATGCTCTCTGTTAAATGAAGCCAGTTTTGCATTCTAGGCCCCTCTCTACAGATAATTTCACAAGTCTACTAGAAATCAAATGAGGCACAGTCCAATTCTCTAAATACTTTGTCCTTTAATGTTTACAAAATCTCCCAAAATATCAGCTTCCACATTTGGATGCCATACCTATCTGTTAAAATCCACATATTAAAACATCCTATTCACAGAAGGATCATGATCAGGTTCTGACAATCTGATAGTTCAATGAACCCATTAGTGTCATTAGTTCTCACTTTAAATTAGCAGAATGAAAAAACTACTGCTAAGTGAGCATAAGTTCAGCTAACCATCTTTGCCTCTTTTTTTTTTTTAAACTATACTAGCACAGTGTCTTCCTTAATGGAAAGGATTTTTTCTCCTTTGCCTTTTTATCCTTAGCACCTAGTATGGTACCCAGCTTTTAGAATGCACTTAATAAATCTTTTTGATTAACTGACATTGGTTTCAAGTAGCAGGAACTGGAGGCATATGTGCTAAATTCAACTTAAATTCAAAGTTCTAGAAACAAGTTCTTTTTGGTTTTGCTTTGTTTTGTTATTATTGTGTTTTTTTCTGTATAAGTCTCATGAGTGTCTTCTATTAGCTACATTAGTTTAAGTCACAGGCAAGATACAACTAGCACTACCACAAACCCTGTTACAATTTTTGATACTTTCAGTGAAAAGGTAGGCATTTTCCTGGTTTTATAACTTGTCTCATAGCTACACTTAAGAAAAAAAATAAGATAGGTTTTCCCCTAAAGGCCCTAAATTGTACCTACCTTTGTCCATCAAATATAAAATGCTCTCTTTGGCTTTTAAAGCCCCTCATAACTTGGCCTCTTCCTAACTTTCCAGTCTCCTTACAATATTATTCCCCCCAATATACCCTGCAAATAATACAATGACACAGATATCCATTACTTGGATTCAGCATTCCATCTCTTGACTTTGGGCATTTTCATTGCCTGTCCCCATGCTTCTACTGACTTCCCTAGATTCCTTCAAATCTTACAAGTTCCACCTTCTGCAAGAAGTCTCCCTCAGCCTCCCTCATTCCTCTTTTAATCTTAGTTCCTTCCTTCTGAGATCATCTCTAATTGATCATATGTGTGTGTGTGTGTGTGTGTGTGTGTATTTGCACACATAGTCTTTTGCAGGTTGTCTCCCCAGTTAGGCTCCTTTGAGAGAAGGAACTTTTAAATTTTGCCTTTTTATATCCCAAGCACTTAGTACAGTGCCTGGCTCAGAGTAGATACTTAACCCATACTTACTGACTTGTCTTGATATCAGCTATAAAGATGGATTGCACAACAGCTTATGTTTACTGATGAGTAATTGGGAGTCTTCTCTGAATCTTTTGTTTGGACAAAACACAGTCAAAGATGGGTACAATGGAAATTCTGCCCTTAGTGTCACTGTCTCCTCTGCTCTTAGTTCAAAATCAATCAGCCTCTTTTACATTCTGAATTGGTCCTTCAGGCCTTAGTCACCTCTCAATATCCTGCAGTTATGCTACACCATTAGGGGTTACCTGTCAGTGTATATTCAAATTCTCTGTTTGCAATTCCATTACTACTAATCATCATACAAGGGTCTTCTTGTCGTCTGGTCTGTTGTACATAAAGATCCCTGATTTTTAATAAATGGGGCCATATAACAGTGGTTCAGAAATCTTCTCTCCCAGACCAGATACAAATATTTATCATATTTTTATGATATATACTGTCACGCAAGCCTACAGAATGGCACTCCCTTCTGTCTAGAAGTCTCCCAAGAGTTATATTGGACAATGTGCTGTCTAGTCAGTAGGATCAAGCAGTATCTTTCAGTTCTAAGCTCCCAAAGAAAAACTCAGTATCAAAATACCAGATATTTAGTTGGAAGAAAAAAAAATCTCCACCACAGTAGAGCCAGCATATGGTTGGTCATCCAATCTCTGCTTGAAGAAAAAGAGAATTCAGGACCATGCAAGGCAGCTTATGCCACTTTTAGATCAGCCTGCTGGATAGAAAGCATGTCTTACTGCTTCTTCCAAGATGGAGAAAAGTGGCTTCTCCAACATGGAAAAACAATCATTATCAAGGGTTCCTATTGTTCTGAGGTCTAATCTAAACTCAGACTAAATATATTTGATTGAAATAATCCACTTCTCAGTACCACAGAGGTCATCAGTAATAACTAAGTCTGTGGGTTAAACAAGTATACACAGAAGTTCAAAAAATATTAAAACAATTACAGAAAACAAGTTATTCAGTTTACAGTTTCCATAGGAGAGACCATAATATAGTAAGTACAGAGGAAGAGGATGGTGATTATAAAACATATATGTCCTGTTAAGATGTGCTAAAGAATAAAGGTGAGCATTAACTTTACAAATATTCTTCAAAATAGCCATTGTCTCTTTAATCATTTGAGTCAAAGGTGAAAAGTTCTTTTTTTTCTTACCTGCTTTATCATTAGCTAGTCTGTTTTAATCTTCTGATCTCAGTACTCACTAATTTCATTTTCATAATGCTTCTTTGCACAGTACTAAATTAAAACCAGGATCATATTTTTCAACTAAGGACATCTAGATACTAAAAAGAAGTCCTCTGTATATCATGCCTCCAAGAACCTGATCATCCAAAAATATCAGTCCACTGTAGAAATCACACAGGTTATGAGTTACCCTGATGTTATGCACACCCAAGAATAGGTATAGATCCCACATGTCCCTCTTTATCTCTGACTGGAGAGGGTAAAAAGTGGAAAGCTGAGAGTTCCTTCCAAATCCTCCATTTAAAGGTCACCAGACCAGCCATCGTTTCATTCCCCATCTGGCCATATTCCTCTGTTCTTCATAAACCCACATTGGGGACCCTTCTCTTGCTTCCTTTTCAGTTTTATTTTATGTGGTATCTTCCCTCTTTACTCTGAGCTCCCTGAGGGCAGAAGCTGTCTTTGTACATTCCCAGCACTTAATACATAGCCTGGAAAATAGTAAGTATTAAACTAAATATTTGCTGATTGCCTGAAATGCATTCATTATATTTTAGTGTTTTGAAAAATATAATCTACTTCCCCAGTTAGATTTTAATTTAAATTGAATAGATTTAATGACTTAATTAAATAATAAATTATTAATTCTTTGTAAATTCTTACAGGAACATGGACTTTCCGAAACATCTCAGCTCCTTTGTGGGCATCCATCAGTGCAATGTCTTGTGGAGTAGAGACAATCACAGCTCCTGATCATAAAAAGATAAAAACAAAAACAAAATGATGTTAATTTATGTTGAAATAATTAATGATCAAAGCATGAATTTATGTAAAGGGATTATTTTATGTTAAGGTACTTCATCTTAAAGAATTAAAAAGGAGGAAATGTTTGCTATTCTAAATCAAGTCTTTCCTCCTAATTTTTGCTCATGTGCATTTCTGCCCTTGCACAACTACAGCACAATTTTAAATGCAGGGGGATTATTATTCCCATTTTCTACTCTTAGATCTTTCTACTTCTAGCATCACTTTCATACATTTTCCTCATTTTTCTAGCAACTCACTTTTCCTTTTCCTTTATCATATTTAAATACCTCATACCTTAAAAAGCATCTTTAAGTCTTTTCCATGTATAATCAATACTAGGCTTTGTATGGGATTTTTGAATGTCATCAAGCCACCACTGGATATTCAGGAAAAGAGGAAAAGATTCTTCTTTTATGCCTCTTCATAACTGCCTGAAATTCCATCTTTCCATGAATTTTTTTCCCCAAGTAGCATTAAGATGAAGCTGTCCAATGAGTCTTCTAATATAACCTGGATTATATCTCCTAAAATTGTACTGAATAGCTACATAAAATAAAAACTAACCTTATAATTTTATTACTCATTTACCATCATTTAGTCTCTGCTATCCACATATTTTATTGTTTGTTTGTCCTGGTTTAGCATGCCAGATTAGGACTCAGAAGACTTGGATTTAACTCGAAGATCTAAAAATAACTAGTTATGTATGAGTTTGAGCAAGTTGCTTGAGCATTCCAAGCTTGAGATTCCTCATCTTCAAGTGTGCAGGGCAGAATAAATGTTCAAAAATGATCCTTCCAGATCTGTGAATGTATGGTCCCATCCTTGATTCTTTCAAATAAAGATTGGAGCACCACTGCTCATACAGCTGTTCCAGTAACACTTATTGAATTGTTCTTCAAGGAACTTCTTCCTTGCCTTTCTTCCACCCCCTCATCTGGCTATACTCCACAATCTTCTGCTTTGTTTCACATTTATATTTTCCCCATGTATACTATACCTGTAATACGGTTTTGCATGTATAAATGTAATGTGTGTTCAATGAAGGGATAAGCATTTGCATCGTCCTTATCTACTACTGCCTGGTTCCTTACTAAGCATTTTCTACCAATGGTTTCATTGGATCCTCACTAGACAACCCTGTGAGATAGGTGCTATTGTTATTTCCACTTTACAGTTGATAAAAGTGGAGCAAATGATGGTTAAATGATTTGCCCAAGGTTACATAGCCAGTAAATGTCTGATAGCATATTTGAACTCTTCCTGACTTCAGGACCACAGTTCTAACTGTGCTATTTTTTTCTTTGCATTATATCTATTTAGGTAGTCTTTTACTTAGATCATGTTCTGGATCCTAAGAGAAAGAGCAATGTAGTATAAGTTCGGTAACTGAATTCTGGTCCTTAAGTGTACTGCTGATTTGCAGTGTGATCTTGGATAAATCATTAAACTCTTGATTTCAGTTCTGTTCACCATAACTTGAGTTCACTACATTTACAGGTAGAAAGGACCTTATAAGATTTTCTTGTCCAGCATGCTTATGCTTATGTAGCAGGTTGGTTTCTTAGCATCTTACAGTTATATTGCAGAGTGTGAACTTATCTTCTCTGCTTGCTACTACCTCTCCTCAGTTTGCCCAAACAGTAACTGCTTTACCCTCTTGCTGCTTATCTTACCCCTTCGTATACAGAGGAATTCAGTTATAAAATTGTGGCTTAGCCTACTTCTCTCTTCCAACCCATATTTCTAGAGTACTTTACAATTTACAAAGCACTTTCTATACCACAGCTTTATGAAGTAGCTAGTATAAGTATTACTATCTTTATTTTACATAAGGAGTCCAAGGTTCAGAAAAGTACATTGCCAAGAGTCATATACGTAGGTGAGAAGCAGTAGCTAACATTTATATATCATTTTACAATTTGTAAAACCCTTTACATATTTCATCTCATTTGGTTGTTTTATCTCCATTTTGCAGCTGAGGAAACGAAGGCAGAGAGAACTTAACTGATTTGTCAAATATCACACAACTAGTGTCAGACAGGATTAAATTCAATTCTCC